>NC_041389.1:689216416-689236121 GCF_002162155.2 Triticum dicoccoides | reverse complement strand
GAACACACGTATTGTCTCCTTCCATCCATACGTCTATCTCGATATCTCTCGAGGCATCTTCTATCGTGCACACACCTTGTCACTCGATCTCCCACCCATGTAGTCCCATCACGATCTCCACGGGGATCTCTCTATGACAAACATACACTCTCTCCTCCCCATGTCTACATTTCCTCCGTACGTCTCTCTCGACCTCTCTCCCTTGTTTGTCAGACCCCTCTTGGCCACGTGCTAGGGGTCTTGCTCTCTCGGTTTCAAACAACCACACACTATCTCCTCACCTTGCCTCCATTGTCGAAGATGCATGTGTGATATGTTTGCATAAGACACGCACGCTTTTTCTCTACTTTTATCGTGTGTTGTCCATGTCTCTTTCACACACGCACACACACTTTTCTCTCTCTCTCTCTCTCTCTCTCTCTCTCGTTAGGGACTCTGTCACGTCCATAAGCATCTGGATGTTTTGAAAAGTCAAACCTCAGAAAAGTTTGACCAGGTATATGTGGAGAAAAACATTTACATCTGGAACGATCATTAGATTCATCACAACATGTACTTACTTCATACTATTATTTATCTTTTGTATTGTAGATATAAGTAATTTCTTTATAAACTTGGTCAAAGTTTCAAAAGTTTGACTTAAAAAAATGTTGGAACTACATTATCGAACGGAGGGAGTAGCTCTTTCTTTCTCTCTCTGCTATCTCTCACGGGCCTCACCTCTCACTCAAACTCTCTATACCGACGGATTATACGCTCACTGTGTCAGCATATAGCTCCGTATATTGTTTAGTTGACCGGTCAACCAATCCACATGCTGCCTTGTCAGCTCGTGTTCTGTATCTTCGTGTGTTGGCCCATGTGGCAGTGGGTGAAAATAAGTAAACTAGAGGCCCATCTGACACATGGTGAAGTAAACAAAGTTGAAACCACTCGGGGTAGCACCCCACACGCTAGTAAATTGAGGGCGCATTGAGGACAAACTTCTTGCGTGCGAAGGACGCACTCGCGTGCAATTCACCACTGCGCGGCGGCATGCACAGAAGGACTTACTCGTGCACACCCAGCACACAACACACACCAGCACACTGATACGTCTCTGCCGTATCCATAATTTTTGATTGTTCCATGCCAATATTATTCAACTTTTATATACTTTTGGCAACTTTTTATACTATTTCTTGGGACTAACATATTGATCCAGTGCCCAGTGCCAGTTCCTGTTTGTTGCATGTTTTATGTTCGCAGAAAACCAATATCAAACGGAATCCAAACGGGATAAAAATGGACGGAGAATTATTTTGTAATATTTGGGATTTTCTGGAGGAAGAATCAACGCGAAACAGTGTCCGAGGTGGCCACAAGACAGGGGGGCGCCCCCTACCCCTGGGTGCGCCCTGGGCTCTCGTGGGACACCCGTAAGGCGGTTGAGGCTCTACTTTTGCCTCAAGAAAGCTAATTTTATGAGAAAAATCTGGGCGAAAGATTCACCCCAATCGGAGTTACGGATCTCCAGATATAAATGAAACGGTGAAGGAGTAGAATCTGAGAACGCAGAAACAGGGAGATAGATCCAATATCGGAGGGGCTCTCGCCCCTCCCACGCCATGGGAGCCAAGGACCAGAGGGTAATCCCTTCTCCCATCTAGGGAGGAGGTCAAGGAAGAGGAAGAAGAAGGGGGGCTCTCTCTCCCTTGCTTCCGGTGGCGCCAGAACGCCGCCGGGGGCCATCATCATCACCGCGATCTACACCAACACCTCCATCATCTTCACCAACGTCTCCATCACCTTCCCCCATCTATATTCAGCGGTCCACTCTCCCTCATCCCGCTCTACCCTCTACTTGAACTTGGTGCTTTATGCTTTATATTATTTTCCAATGATGTGTTGCCATCCTATGATGTCTGAATAGATTTCTATTGTCCTATGGGTGATTGATGAATTGCTATGATTGGTTTGAGTTGCATGTTTTATTATTGGTGCTGTCCTATGGTGTCCTCCGTGTCGCGCAAGCGTGAGGGATTCCCGCTGTAGGGTGTTGCAATGCGTTCATGATTCACTTATAGTGGGTTGCGTGAGTGACTGAAACACAAACCCGAGTAAGTAGATTGTTGCGTATGGGATAAAGGGGACTTGATACTTTACCTTAATGAATCTTTAGTAGTTGCGGATGCTTGCTAGAGTTCTAATTATAAGTGCATATGATCCAAGAAGAGAAAGTATGTTAGCTTATGCCTCTCCCTCAAATAGAATTGCAATAGTGATTACCGGTCTAGTAACATAGTCAATTGCTTAGGGACAATTCCACAACTCCTACCACCACTTTTCCTCACTCGCTATATTTACTTTTTTGCATCTTTATTTAAATATCCCCTAGCTTTTATTTACGTGCTCTTTATTATCTTGCAAACTTATCCAACAACACCTACAAAGTACTTCTAGTTTCATACTTGTTCTAGGTAAAGCGAACATGAAGCGTGCATAGAGTCGTATCAGTGGCCGATAGGACTTGAGAGAGTATTTGTTCTACCTTTAGCTCCTCGTTGGGTTCGACACTCTTACTTATTGAAAGAGGCTACAACTATCCCGTATACTTGCGGGTTATCAAGACCTTTTTCTGGCGCCGTTGCCGGGGAGACATAGCGCGGGGTGAATATTCTCGTGTGTGCTTGTTTGCTTTATCACTAAGTAATTTTTATTTGCTGTTCTAAGTTGTTATCTATCTTTAGTTATGGATATGGAATGCAAAATACCAAAAAAATTAGATGTACTTGCTACTCATGTAGATGGGGTAACTCCTAAAACCCCCGACTCTCATTATGCGAGAGATATTATGTACTACTTTGATAATCCTGAGAAAACCCCATTCAACTTTATAATGGGAGACACGTTGGATCAACGTGAATACTTTAGGGATTATTGCTCGACACAAAAAGGGAAACTATTATGGGATCAATTTATTATGTTGCGTTGGTATGCCTATAATCTAAGCTTGAGATATGATATTACATGTTGCTCTAGGATGGAGGCTCCACACCTTCCCTTTTCATGCAAATTTAATGATAATGAAACCTTAGCTTCTTATGCTAATGGTAAATATGATTACTATGATGTGGAACAAATAGAAGAATTTGTTTCTTTTAAGGCTGCTTATGAAATTGAAGCTTTGTTTGAAAAGTATGAAGCTTTTGGTGATGATGGTTATGGGCCTGAAAATCTTGCTATGCTTAGATATTGCTATGAAAATTATGAATACAATTACTATATTAATGCTTTTATGAAGAAAGTCTCCGCTTTCCAAGAAGAGACTAATATTTTGCAGGAAGCTATGGAAGAAGAAATTGATGAAACTGTGAGCTCATTGGATGAAAAAGATGATGAGGAGAGCAAAGAACAAAAGGAGGAAGAGCGGATTAGCTACCCGTGCCCACCTTCTAATGAGAGTAACTCTTCAACTCATACATTTTTTAATTCCCCTTCGTGCTTACCGAAGGATGATTGCTATGATGATTGCTATGATCCCTTGAATTTGCTTGAAATATCCCTTTTTGATGATGCTTGCTATGCTTGTGGCCAAGATGCCAATATGAATTATCCTTATGGAGATGAACTTGCTATAGTTCCTTATGTTAAACATGAAATTGTTGCTATTGCACCCACTCATGATAGCCCTATTATCTTTTTTAATTCTCCCTACTACACTATATCGGAGAAGTTTGTGCTTATTAAGGATTATATTGATGGGTTGCCTTTTACCGATGCACATGATGATTTTGATGAATATAATATGCATGTGCTTGCTGCTCCTACTTGCAATTATTATGAGAGGAGAACTTTATCTCCACCTCTCTATGTTTCCAATACGATAGAATTGCAAGAAACTGCTTATACTATGCGTTGGCCTTTATTATGTGTGCATGAATTGTTCTTTTATGACATGCCGATGCATAGGAAGAGAGTTAGACTTCGTTGTTGCTTGATATATAATACTTTGTGCTCACTACTAAATTACAAATCATTGTTAATTAAAATTGGCTTTGATATACCTTGGGATCCGGGTGGATTCATTACTTGAGCACTAAATGCCTAGCTTAATGGCTTTAAAGAAAGTGATGCCAGGGAGACAACCCGGAAGTTTTAGAGAGTCATTTATTTCTGTTGAGTGCTTTTATATAGTTTAAAAACAAAAAAAAAGTAAAGAGGGGAACCTAAAAACTTTTCAAAAAGGAAAGTGAAAGTGAGAGAGCAAGCATTGTTGAAGTGGGAGCTAGCCTTGAACTTTGTTCATGCTCACGGAAACTTTGTGAATCTTGATTACAGAAACTTTTCAACAAAAATAATTATCCCCTTTTATAATTCCATTGTTTTATAAAAATAATTTGCTAAGGTTTGCCTTTAGGATGTTTACAATGCTTGTTGGTTTGTACGGTGCAGGACAGAAACTTTGGCTGTAGTGAGCGATTTTACATTTTTAACTGGAAGGTCAATTGGTTCTGATTCCTTCTGCACTGTCTTTATATACAACTTTTTTATTTTTACTAATTTTGGTAGAATATTTGGGGTACCATAAGTATGGTGAATGTTCAGATTGCTACAGACTGTTCTGTTTTTGACATATTCTGTTTTTGATGCATAGTTTGCTTGTTTTGATGAATCTATCAATTTGTATCACTGGATTAAGCCATGGAAAAGCTATATTACAGTAGACACAATGCAAAAACAAAATATGAATTGGTTTGCTACAGTACTTAGAGTAGTGATTTGCTTTATTATACTAACAGATCTTACCGAGTTTTTTGTTGAAGTTTTGTGTGGATGTAGTGTCTAATCGATGATGTCTCGATATGAGGAAAAGGAAGAGAGGCAAGAGCTCAAGCTTGAGGATGCCCGAGGCACCCCAAGTAAATATTCAAGGATACTCAAGCGTCTAAGCTTGGGGATGCCCCAGAAGGCATCCCCTCTTTCTTCAACAAGTATCGGTATGTTTTCGAATTCGTTTCGTTCATGCATTATGTGCAAGTCTTGGAGCGTCTTTTGCATTTAGTTTTAATTTTTCTTTTATGCACCATGCTGGTATGAGATAGTCCTTGGTTTATTTATAGAATGATCATTGCACTTCACTTAAATCTTTTGAGTGTGGCTTTATAGAATGCTTCACGTGCTTCACTTATATCTTTTGAAGTTTGGATTGCCTGTTTCTCTTCACATAGAAAACCGCCATTTGTAGAATGCTCTTTTTCTTCACTTATATTTGTTAGACCATGGTAATATCTTTTGTAGAAAGAATTAAACTCTCTTGCTTCACTTATATCAATTTAGAGAGATGACAGGAATTGGTCATTCACATGGTTACTCATAAAATCCTACATAAACTTGTAGATCGTTGAATATGATATGTTTGATTCCTTGCAATAGTTTTGCGATATAAAGATGGTGATATTAGAGTTATTCTAGTGGGTGGTTGTGGATTGTAGAGACACTTGTGTTGAGGTTTGCAAGTCCCGTAGCATGCACGTATGGCAACCGTTGTGTGACAAATTTGAAGCATGGGGTGTTTCTTTGTTTGTCTTCCTTATGAGTGGTAGTCGGGGACGAACGATGGTCTTTTCCTACCAATCTATCCCCCTAGGGGCATGCATAGTAGTACTTTGCTTCGAGGGCTAATAAACTTTTGCAATAAGTATATGAGTTCTTTATGACTAATGTGAGTCCATGGATTATACGCACTTTTACCTTTCCATCATTGCTAGCCTCTTCGATACCGTGCATTGCCCTTTCTCACCTCGAGAGTTGGTGCAAACTTCGCCGGTGCATACAAACCCCGTGATATGATACGCTCTATCACACATACAAACTTCGCCGGTGCATACAAACTTCGCTAGCATGATATGTCATTGCTATGCTAGATCGTTGCAAATCCCGGTACACCGCCGGCAGCATTCATATAGAGTCATATCTTTGTTCTAGTATCGAGTTGTAATATTGAGTTGTAAGTAAATAAAAGTGTGATGATCATCATTATAGAGCATTGCCCCATAAAAAAGAAAAAAAAGGAAATGCCAAAGAAGCCTAAATAAAAAAGGGGGCCAAAGAAGCCCACCAAAAAGAAAAAAAGAAAAAAGAAAAAAGAAAAGAAAAGAGGCAATGTTACTATCCTTTTTCCACACTTGTGCTTCAAAGTAGCACCATGTTTTTCATATAGATTGTCTCCTATGTTGTCACTTTCATATACTAGTGGGAATTTTCATTATAGAACTTGGCTTGTATATTCCAACGATGGGCTTCCTCAAATGCCCTAGGTCTTCATGAGCAAGCAAGTTGGATGCACACCCACTTAGTTTCTTTTGTTGAGCTTTCATACATTTATAGCTCTTAGTGCATCTGTTGCATGGCAATCCCTACTCCTCACATTGACATCAATTGATGGACATCTCCCTAGCCCGTTGATTAGCCGCATCGATGTGAAACTTTCTCCCTTTTTGTCTTCTCCACATAACCTCCATCATTATATTCTATTCCACCTATAGTGCTATATCCATGGCTTGCGCTCATGTATTGTGTGAGGGTTGAAAAAGCTGAAGCGCGTTAAAAAGTATGAACCAATTGCTCGGCTCGTTATCGGGGTTGTGCATGATGGGAGCAATTTTGTGTGACAAAAATGAAACATGGCCAAACTGTATGATTTTGTAGGGATAAGCTTGCTTTGGCCTTGTTGTTTTGAGAAGACATGATTGCTTTATTGGTACGCTCGAAGTATTATCATTTTTTATGTCAAATGATAGACTATTGCTTTGAATCACTCGTGTCTTAATATTCATGCCATGATTAGACATATGATCAAGACTATGCTAGGTAGCATTACACATCAAAAATTATCTTTTTTATCATTTACCTACTCGAGGACGAGCAAGAATTAAGCTTGGGGATGCTGATACGTCTCCGTCGTATCTATAATTTTTTATTGTTCCATCCCAATATTATTCAACTTTTATATACTTTTGGCAACTTTTTATACTATTTCTTGGGACTAACATATTGATCCAGTGCCCAGTGCCGGTTCCTGTTTGTTGCATGTTTTATGTTTCGTAGAAAACCAACATCAAATGGAAACCAAACGGGATAAAAACGGACGGAGAATTATTTTGGAATATTTGGGATTTTCCGGAGGAATAATCAACGCGAAACAGGGTCCGAGGTGGCCACGAGACAGGGGGGCGCCACCCTACCCTTGGGCGCGCCCTGGGCTCTCGTGGGCCACCCGTAAGGCGGTTGAGGCTCTACTTTTGCCGCAAGAAATATAATTTTATGAGAAAAATCTGGGCGAAATATTCACCCCAAAACGGAGTTACGGATCTCCAGATATAAAGGAAATGGTGAAGGGGTAGAATCTGAGAATGCAGAAACAGAGAGATAGATCCAATCTCGGAGGGGCTCTCGCCCCTCCCACGCCATGGGAGCCAAGGACCAAAGGGGAAACCCTTCTCCCATCTAGGGAGGAGGTCAAGGAAGAAGAATAAGAAGGGGGGCTCTCTCTCCCTTGCTTCCGGTGGCGCCGGAACACCGCCGGGGGGCCATCATCATCACCGCGATCTACACCAACACCTCCATCATCTTCACCAACGTCTCCATCACCTTCCCCCATCTATATTCAGCGGTCCACTCTCCCGCATCCCGTTGTACCCTCTACTTGAACATGGTGCTTTATGCTTCATATTATTTTCCAATGATGTGTTGCCATCCTATGATGTCTGAGTAGATTCCTATTGTCCTATCGGTGATTGATGAATTGCTATGATTGGTTTGAGTTGCATGTTTTATTATTGGTGCTGTCCTATGGTGCCATCCGTGTCGCGCAAGCGTGAGGGATTCCCCCTGTAGGGTGTTGCAATGCATTCATGATTCACTTATAGTGGGTTGCGTGAGTGACTGAAACACAAACCCGAGTAAGTAGATTGTTGCGTATGGGACAAAGGGGACTTGATACTTTAATGCTATGGTTGGGTTTTACCTTAATGAATCTTTATTAGTTGCGGATGCTTGCTAGAGTTCCAATCATAAGTGCATATGATCCAAGAAGAGAAAGTATGTTAGCTTATGCCTCTCCCTCAAATAGAATTGCAACAGTGATTACCGGTCTAGTAACATAGTCAATTGCTTAGGGACAATTCCACAACTCCTACCACCACTTTTCCACACTCGCTATATTTACTTTTTTGCATCTTTATTTAAACAGCCCCTAGCTTTTATTTACGTGCTCTTTATTATCTTGCAAACTTATCCAACAACACCTACAAAGTACTTCTAGTTTCATACTTGTTCTAGGTAAAGTGAACGTGAAGCGTGCGTAGAGTCGTATCAGTGGCCGATAGGACTTGAGAGAGTATTTGTTCTACCTTTAGCTCCTCGTTGGGTTCGACACTCTTACTTATAAAAAGAGGCTACAACTATCCCGTATACTTGCGGGTTATCACACACGTGTACACCGGCGTCGCCGCCGGTTGAGACGGACGGCGAGGCAGCCAACAAGTGGAGGCGTCTCGAGCCAAAACCGCATCCGGCGAGGCTTGACTTCATCAGCAGCCTCCCCGACGACATGCTGCTCGTCATCATCGGCCTCCTCCCCACCAAATCTGCCGTGCGGACTGCCCTGCTCTCCTGGCGGTGGCGCCCCCTCTGGTGCTGCGTCCCCCTCAACCTCACCGTTGACAGCTGCCTCTGCGACGGGGATTGTAAACGCATGGCCGCAGTCTCCAAGATCCTTTCATCGCACCCTGGGCCAGCCAGACGCCTTGACTTCCGCATGTTCAATACCAACTGCAAGGTCCAACCCAAGTTCGATGAGTGGTTCTTATCCCTCGCCCTAGATCAGCTCGAAGAGCTCAGCTTTGAAGCTGGACGATGTCGCTCTCTGCCGCCGTCCGCGCTCCGCCTCACGCCAACGCTACGCCGCGCCAGCTTCGGCTCCTGCTATCTTCCCCAGATTAATGCCGCGCCCGCCCTTCTTCTCCCTCAACTCAAGCAGCTCGACCTCTTCGACGTTGTCATCTCGAAGAAGGCTATGGAGCACCTGCTCCGCAGCTATACTGCGCTCGAGTACCTTCGTCTTGAGCAGATCCACGGGTTCATTAGCCTCCACATCGCCTCAACGAATCTTCGATGGATTCATGTGTCTTGCTGGCCTCGCAACAAGACATCAATTGGGAAGAGATCACTCCAGCTGTTCCATGTTATGGTCATTGAGAATGCGCCTTTCCTTGAGAGATTGCTTGTATCGGATCTAGAAGGTCCAACAAAAATCAGGGTCATTGACGCGCCGAAATTGACAGCGTTGGTGTACTCGTCTGCCAAATTCTCCGAACTCTTTATTCGATCCGTAATCGTTCAGGTACAACACTCATCTTCTTCTCCGTCTTCTTGAAATTCACATTTTTAAATTTCTTCTTGATGTATTTACGACCGTCTTCTAGAAAATGATTCCCACAAGCTTGACCCAGTCCATGCGCACAGTGAAGATCTTAGCACTAAAATCTATCAGCCCCAATCCGGATCAAGTTGTTGGATACCTTACATGCTTTCCGTGCACGGAGAAGCTACTCATCGACGTGAAACTTCTTTCCTATAAGTAAATGGTAATCACAACGTAGCTCAATTTTTTCGTATTTTTCCCAAATTACGATGACAAATGTAGTGTTCAAAACTGCATCTACGCACTGCACCGAAAGAAAAAAAATTAGTATTTTTTTCTCACGTGATCACCTGCATCGTTTTTATGTTGTACTACTATAGTATCCTAGGCTAGTCATAGTGGAAAGTAACTTAGACTACTCTAATAACTCTATTGTTACCCTAAGAGCAAGTACTACCTCCGTCCTGGTTTACTCTTCCAATTTTGTAGTATCAAAATTTGACCATAGATTTAACTAACAAAATCTTAATGCATGTCACTAAGAACAATATCGTTGGATTAGTATTTGAACATAATTTCAAATGGTGTAATTTTTGGCATTTTCTTAGGTAAATCTATGGTCAAAATTTTATACTAAATACGAGGTAGTATTCCCTCTGTCCCAAAATTCTTGTCTTACATTTGTTTAGATACAGATGTATCTAACACTAAAATGTAACTAGATACATCCGTATTTAGACAAATTTAAGACAAGAATTTTGGGATGGAGGGAGTACAAATGTGGGCTATGTAGGCCAAAACATGTGCCAAATTTACTTGTGATGCATTTAGCATCGATGCCCCTCCATTGCTCACCTGGTGCCCCAATCTGGATCACCTACTTTGCTCCGGTGCCAAATTAACTCACGCAATGAAAAAACACTGCGTGGGAGAGAGAGGACTGAGGCAATAAAAAACACTTGTTTGGGAGAGTGAGAGGCTAGTGTAGTTGGTTTGATTGATTTGTTTATACATGTGGGTATGTGTGCACAGTAGTGCCAACTCTCTCACATCGCGAGAGCGGTGCCAAAATCTTTTGATTTGACATCGATGCATATTATGTGGCATACTTTTGTGAAATATGGCATCGGCCACATAGTCGAAGGCAACAAATGCCCAAGCTCTTCACGTGCTCCTAGTTAAATGAGAGGAAACACACACACACACACACACAGAGAGAGAGAGAGAGAGTGAAAAAATATCACAAGCCAGCCAACCCTATCGTATGAGCGAATGATATTGGTACCTCCTGATGACACGGCAATCTTATGCAGCCAGCTGCTCTAATATGTTCTCTTCTTTTGCAGATAAAAAAAGACCCAAAAGTGAAAAATGTGTTGCACTATAACAATCTCATCGAATGCCTTGATCTCCATCTTACAGAAATTGATTTGATCGACTACCGAGACAGCACATCTGAGATTAAATTGGCCAGGTTCTTTGTTCTGGAGGCAAGTGTGCTCAAGGTAATGAGGTTTGGTGTTCTCTAGCGCAACAATGAATGGCGTGCTGATCATCGCAAGCGTCTAAGCCTAAATGATAAAGTCTCCGCAGAAGCTGAATTTGCTTTTGAAACATCAAGTGGCCAGACACTCGAAAACTTATTTTCCCATTTGTGACTTGTCAGGGCGGTGGATTTTAGTTTGTACGATAATGCTGCACCCACCTAAAGTAACGAAAGTTCTTACGTAAACTTCCTAGTAATTCCCACTTCGTAGGTGCAGCATTACTCCTAACATTTGTAATATCAGTTTGAAACTTGTAATATTGCCATGTCCTATTCCTGCGTTTTCAAAATCCTGCGAATCAAACAGGTCCTGAGTTGGTGATGATGTTGTGCCTCCCATCTTTCACCAATAGCCGTCGGATCTAGATCTGACGCATACAAACCAAGCTTCTCCATTTTGCAAAAAGATGCTTGCACTTGTTCCCTATTTACAAACAACTCCTTGTCTCTCACAATCAGCCTTATCTCCTCCCCACCACATCTAGAAGGCCGTGGAAAAATCTGGCGCAATAGTCGCTGCCGGAGCCGTCCACCCCCAATCTTGGTGTTTCGTGCAATGCACGGGCATCTACGCATGGGAAATTATGTCGAACTGGGCTAGTTGTAAGCAGGCTAGCTCTACAGCCATGATGATAGTGACTGCAGACGGTGAGGCTGACTATGGTATGCCGAACATGGCGCCTATACTCGGGTGTCATCTCCGGCGAAGGGTCTTGTCACTTCACTGTGAGGAGCAGCACGTAATAATTTGACCAACGGGTAGTACAATGCTAGTACTCCTACTACTACATTGGTAGTACTACTACTAGTACTAGTAGCACCACCGTCTGGATTTAGGAGTACTACCACGTCCATCTGGATTTTAGTATTTGACTAGCAATATCTAGTAATGCATGTCACAAAAAATGTACTACTCCCTCTGTAAATAAATACATGGTGTTTTATTCCTATCGGCGAGAGAACTTAATGTTTTTTGCTAACTAGAGTACTAATAGGATTACATGCAATGAACTAAACACTGCATGTCATGTTTGGTAGTCTCAAGTCATTGAAAGCATGCATGGCTCACATCTCTCATTGGTTGATATGTCACGAAATAAGAAACAAGGAGGGAGTTAATGCACCATGCCTAAGTGTTTTGGAATTATTTGGTTTATGTAAGGTGACTTACACAACAGTTTTGTTTACATGCATTAACATTTTATTAGTTAAATCAAAGGTCAAAACTTGGCGCAAAATGCAAAGGGGACCAATAAACCAGTAAACATCAAACTTCTCTCGTTTGGCCCCAACTAGAGGTCCGGTGAGATGACTATACTGCACCGGCACGGAGGTGGACGCGGATTCATTGACTTACGGCAACTGCCTTTGGGTGAATGACACGTGGGCCCAGGGGGTGGCTGGCCCACCTATCATACAGCCAAAGGCAGGTGCAGTAGAGGGCCAAGGAGTAGTACGAAATCCTACGCACCTACGCACGCTAACCAAGGGCAAGAGTGATCACTCAAATTGCAAGATCAGTTGACTAGAAGCTAAGCTAGACCCATGGAGGCGATGAGAGCGAGCATCAGCCGGCTGTGCCAGATGGTCCATGACACCGGTCTGCGGCCCGGCACTGAGGAATGTCTCCAAGTAGTATTGCTTGAGGCCGCCAGGGCGAGGGGCCGCTTGGACGACAGCTTCGTCTCCTTGTTCGACGAGGTCCTCGTCGGTTTCCTCGACAAGTTCACCGTCGTCAAGAAGCTCGCGGATGACTTTGATGTAAGCCTCCAGCCGACGCACCCAGGCTCTGCGATGCTCGCCACCCTCAATGGCCACTATGGTGACAACCTCTTCGATGCACTGGTGGCCCTGCGACTGCCCGCCGTCGTGCCGGAGAATGTCCACCTCGAGGTCACACTCGCCGCGCAGCGCCTGGCGCAGCAAGACACCATCGACATAATCACCCACGTCTACGCGCAAATCGTCCACAAGGACTACTACATGCAAGAGGAGGACGATAGGACGCTGGCCTTCTTGGACCGCAGGGCAACCTTGGACGGCACTGTTCAGAAGCACGTTGAGCTCGCTGCCAATGCCGCTGCTCCTCACACGTCGGTTGGTGACCCGGCGCACTAGGGCGTGAGGATGTCGTTGATGGATCCATATGTATTTTTATCTTTTCGTCAAATCCATGTAGTAGTATATGGTACTACAGTAATTATCTTACCTTTCGCATCAACTTCATAATTTTCGTACGTACTCCATGCATGAACGGTGCCAGAACCAAACTTCTCATTACTCTAGGCAAAATCATTATTTTCTATCTATCGGTCGCGCCATCGAGCAGAACCAAATTTTACAAGTTACGAGTTCAAAAGGAAAAGTCTGCCGTGTTTGCGTCGAACCCCCACACGGTTGGTCCGGCACGCTGCTCAAGCGGGAATGTGTGCGGTGTTGCATTTTCACTTACAAGTGGGACCGCAGTTGAGCAAACCGACTATTGGCAAACCCCCACCCCGCCCACCGTGCGATGGCTGAGAAAACAGGAGGGAGAAGAGATGGTTGTAGCATGGACTCCAAGAAAATTGGTGTCGGATGGGACTCGTGTGGGCGGTGTGTGCTGTACTGCTAGACGTGAATGCTAGTTATGGCCCATGCCACCCCACTATATCCATCCTATATCGAGGTACGTAGAACAAATTTCCTGTAGTCCGTGCTCAGCCCTCCTCTATCTCTCTTCTCAGCCAGCCAGCGGACGCGCGGAGCCCATCGTCTGTTTGCTCACATGCGGTCCCACATGTCAGTGAAAACGCAAGCGAACCCACTGAACCTGCACATCTTTCACCTCGATGTGCTGGTGATGAAAAACAAATCCAATAAAGATCTTCGGTGGCCGCTTTTGGAGTTAATCAAGAGTAGTAAGATTCTATTTACAGTTTAACCCAAGATGCACATCTCGTGGCTTCAACTACCACTCTATTTTCTTTCATGACACGACCTGGATGCTGGATGTCCCACGTGTCGGCAAAAGGAGGAAGAACCCAACCAAATCTTCGGTTATGCTCTCGGATTAGACTAGTTGTGCTAACTTAAAAAATTTATTGTGTACTCCCTCCGTTCCAAAATACTTGACTTCCATTTGTCCAAAAATGGATGTACCTATATACTAAAACATGTCTAGATACATACTACCTCCGTCCGGGTTTAGAGGTCCCGATAGCCACCCAACATCGTCCGTTTTTACAAGGCTTATCAGCCTTGATACTTGCACGCATAGTTTATGGCCATTCTTTCACTGGTTGCATGCAAAGCAAAGTGAGCAAGCGCTGGGCCCTAGCTACATGCACACTCAAGTGCTTGCTTCCTCATTGGTTGCATGGAGGAGAGAGAAGGATTAATTTCTCTGTAGCCATCAATTTTATCAGGAACTGCACAATGCCTTGGTACGAGAGAATTGGCTCACGGGACTTTTAATCCCGGACGGAGGTAGTATATATTTTGACAAATAGAAGGCATGTATTGTGCAACGGAGGGAGTAGAATGGATGCAAGTTTTTGTATTGGGAAGAAGAGTACATCCATATATTGATAGAGCACAATTTAGTAGATGTTCTATCACTTTTAGCTAGCACAGAGGCCAGAGATGAGATTAGTGCACTTGTTGATACTCCTACTAGAATAAAGGCTAGACATGAGACTAGATATGAGGAAGCAACGTCTACTTCTTTACACTCGAAGAAGAAAGAAGCACGCAGGATCGAGTCTCCGCACATCAACAATGAATGCATCGAGAAGGCACTAATCCAACTTACAGGAGTAGTAAAATGTATTCTTGTGGTTCTTGTTTTCTTTGGTCTTGCTTTTCTAGTCAAAATTATCATTGGAGTTTGTGCAAAACGGAGGTCCATTTGGGGTCGTGCATTGGAGTTGGCCTTACAAGTGGGACCGCAGTTAAGGAAACCGACTATCGGCAAACCCCCACCTCGCCCGCCGCGCGTGGCTGAAGTTAGAGAAACGACGAGGTTGAAGAGATTGCTCTAGCACGGAGTCCAAAAAATAATATGGTGTCAGATGGATGTCGTGGTGGTGGCGTGTGCCGTACTCCTAGATGTGAATGCTTGTTCTGGCCCATGCCACCCTGCTACTCCTACTACTTACTCGTACTATATAGTACTAGTATCGAGGATTCGAGGTGCTGGTTACGTACAGCGAACACATTAACATATGGCTACAGTAAAAACACCCGCACGACGCGCGAAGCATGTGAAGCTAGTACAAATAGTGTACTACTATTGTTGATTGGCCTCATCCGATAACCTGTTGCAATGCACGTACAGTTATGTATTCGGAAAATATTTTTTTGCCTCGTTGCACCACTCACTCAGAGAAGCGACTCGAAAGCCATTCATAAATTTAGTAAGTTTATCACAGGCATATAATTTTATTACATACAATAGGTCATCAACCCACATCGACAACGAGGATACATTATAAATACTAAAGTTTTCACCACACAACAAATAACAAGCAATGAAATGAACTTCAACTCAACCATTCCTTTGCGTTGGAAACGCTTGCTTTGAACCACAAGTGATTCTCTAGGACGGGCCATCCATTGTCGATCTGGAGACCAACGCAGGACTGATCATCCAGGCTGAAGCGGCCTACTATATCAGTACCAGGGTAGGGAACCACCCAAATGTCCGAGGTATAGACACAGTTGCTTCTCTAAATGGTAGTAACGTTGTGTCAATAGTAGTTGGATCGCCTTTCACCATCATTGGATAGTTTTGTCCAAGGAAGAGCGAGTTTTCTCCAAGACTATCAATTCTATACCAGGGAGAAGGAGTTGGCGCTAGCACACTAGTATCCATCCCGAATACCATGCAACGGGTGTTGGAATAGGTCTAGAGAGTGCGACCATGGGAGACTACACCTGCTTCCTTAGCAGTAACATCATCAGCGGGTTGTATACACACAAGAAGAGGTGATCCATCGGAATTAGTTGCCAGGCTCCAAAGAGTATATGGGCGCTACTCGTCCTCATGCTCGTGATCATCACCATTGTCATCTCCCCCTTGGTTATAAAAAATTTCAAGTATAGGTGGTGGAATATTCCCAGGACCTTGGAAACACAAGAAGAAGGTTAATTAGTAAAGGGAAACTTGCTAACCCGCATGCATGTGGATGAAACAATTATAATTATGGTGGAAGACAAACGTACCGAAACTACGAGGATGCCATGCAAAAACAGTGCCACGAGTGGTGGCAGCAAACACAAGGCCCTCGTATTGAATAGCATCGCAGTACTCATCCGTGTACAGAAAATGATATTTGAGCAATATCCATCGAGTCAAACCACCAAGGACGGCAACAAGCTTGTCGAAGATAGCAACAACTTCATAGTTGTTGTAATTCCAAGAGCGGTCGGGAACTCGACAAATTGCTATCTTCCGTAGAAGACAGTCACCATGATCGTATTTGAACGTGCGTACAATACCGGTGTGCTCAACCTCTGGGTAGTCTGCTGAGATTTTTGGAAGTGGAACCCGGTCACGAGTGTAAACATTCACAAGTTCCCACTCGCAGTTGGACCCAATGTAAACAACCCAATCTCCATTTGCGCCTGCCCAAGCCTTGCCCTGTGACACTCCAAAAATTTTGTGGTTTTTGTTTTCAGAAAGAGCCTTGCTTGGTTTGAAGAAGGTCATTTAAACCCTTCTTAAAAACCCTCTTCTAAGTTTGCCCTCTCAAAAATCTTTTCTTGGATTTAGTTTCTTCTAAAAAGAAAACCTTTTTGGTTTTGGGCTTTTATTAGATTTTGATCCATTCTTGTTTTACCATGCCTCTTATGGTAAAACTCCCCCAAAGCCCCTCCTTCCACTTTGGTACAACCCAAACATTCTGTCCAAACTAATAAAATCAATTTTTGGATTTTATTCCAATTATTTCTCTTCCCAAAATAATTCTGTCTTTTCTTTTGAGCCTAGGTGATTTGCAAAGCAAGTACCTTAATGCATTTGATTTTTGACCTCAACTCAACTCCTCTGGATAGTCCTTTGCACCCACAACCTAGAACCATCTTGATCCACTCTTCTTCTTTTCAAATATTTCAATATTCACCCTCTGCAAGTTTGGACCAGATTTGCCAAATTTGGTGAAATTCATATCTACACTTCTCCAAAAATTCCACCAAAATTCAGGCAACCCCTAGCTGCAATGAGAGACCACTCCACCAAAAACCAGCTTAAGGAAAAATCCCTACATGCCAAAATCATTCTGTCAAACACTTGGCACGCACTGTTACTGTTCATATTCAGTAAATTCAGAGTTTCAGTGTCGTTTCTCCATCAGTAGTTTCAGTCACATGTCCACTGTGCTTTTGGCTCGTTGCTCGCAGCCCCTCCCTCTTGTCCGGAGCACCACACGCGCGCTTGGCGCCTTCCTTGCGTCGGTGGCGCCCTGGCCCGCCTCGCCGGCGTGTTCCGCGGCGGCAGAACCACCGTAACGGCCGACAGGGGACAACGCTGCGGCATAACGCCGTTCGGCGCCGCCCAACCCTCATGGTAGCTCCGCGTGGCCATCTCCTTGCCAGCGCACGCATGCAGCACCGTCGCCATGGCCTGGCACGCGCAGAGCGCGTTCTCTGCCGCCGACGGGCCGTGCTGCCGTTCTGTCGAGGGCAGGCCATAACCTTCCCTCCCGTGCTGAGTTGGACACTGAAATGGCACCAATGCTCCGTCTAGTCGATGCTCCAGCTCCTAAGCCGACCATCCAGCCACAGCGCCGCTATAATCACTCGCCGGACTTATCCGTTCATGGCAACCGCCTCCGGCCGGCTATAAATAGCACCCCCCCGAGCTTGCTCTCGCCCCCGCACAACTCCACCACCTCACCAGACCCCGCCTAGCCACTGGAAGAGCCTCGAGGGGCCTTTCTTCCTCGACTCTGGCCACCTCCGTCCGCCTCGGGCTCCGGCAATGTTCTCTCCGGTGAGAACTCCACCGCCGCCCTACTCTCGCCCATAGCCTCGTACCACCTCCAGGAGGCTAACCCCCACATCAATTTGACCCTCGCAGCTATCTCCGACGAGATCCACGATCACCCGAACCGCCGTTTGCCGGAGCAAGGGCCGCCGTCAACGTGGTGCTTGTCGGCGACCTCTACCACCACCCACCGACGCAGAAAGGTGCACTGAGCACGAAGGTAACCCCCGATCACCTTGCCTCCCCGTGGATCGCCGCCGGCGACCACCGCACCTCTCGGGCGCCGTCGCGCCCTGTTTCCCTCGTTTGAAAATTCAAACCTGACGAGTGGAGCCCGCCTGTCAGTCTCTCAGCCGTTTCTTTTAAACGAAACGTTTTCTGGACTTTTCGCAGAAGCCCCTGGAAACTTTCTGTTTCATTACAGATGGGTCCTTGGACCAAAACTCTTATAACTTTTAAATAGAAAATGGCTTTTGATTGATTCTTTTCTGTCATCTTTATTTTTCTGTCTAGTTTTTTGTCATATTTATTTAAAAAATATTTGGAATACTTTTCTGTACACTCACGGTATTTACGTTACGTACGTATTTCTCTTATACCGTAGATACCGGAGGAGGTGACGGAGCCGCAAACTTCACACAGTTAAACTCTGACTACTCCAAACTAGGCAAGCATGTTTGAACTCTTGATATGATGAGTGGTTGTTGCATGTTTGCATTTTTGTATAGTCATGGCATGTTTATGAACATTTCTTTGAACGTTATATTTCATGCACATAAGTGGAAAGTAAGTTTCGGAAAGCATTATGTTGTTGGATACATACTTGCATGGCCATGTGATGGCATGAGGATGGGTAAGATGGCAGTGTTGTGACATGCCAATCTTATGCCAGATTATTTGACTTCCGTGTCATCGTGAAACAAATCACATTCCCATTCATTTCCTTCCTGTGCTGTCACATGTTTTCCGAAAGGAATATGGCTTAGTAAGTTGCAAATCGTTTTCCTGGTACACACCAAATAGAGAGGCCGGGATGAGGGTTCCATGGCCCTAGATTAAAGCCCGTCATCCGGTCAGGGGGCATGGGTGTTTCCGGTTGGGACCGAGAGGGGGGCACCCCTTAGAGCGCGCATATAGAAATTTGATCCCATGCTATTCGAGGTTGTGACCTCCCCGTCTCAAAGTTTTTCTTGGACGTTGTCCAGGGTGATTCCTGGCATCGTGAGGTGAAATGGGTGTGTACTGGTTAAATGTGTTTCTACCGAAATACCATAAACGGAACTAGTCCATTCGTGACTATGGAAATCCATTGGCTGTTGTCAGTCAATACCAACTCTGCAGAGTCACAAATCTTTCAATCATCTTGTACATGTTCAAGTACTATATTCATCTTATCTTGTCAGGTATCAGCCTCAGTGACAAAACTCCGGTGGAATACATGTGTGATAAATCCGGTTAAAAGATTACTCTTGTGGATGGACTAATCTTGTTATTCACATTTGTTACCAGCCCTGTCTGTGATGTCGCTCAGATGTCCGACGGTGGCATACTTGTTATTTACATTTGTTACAAGCCCTTCTGTGATGTCGCTCAGACGTCCGACGGTGGCATACTTGTATTTACATTTATTGTAAGCCATGTCTGTGATGTCGCTCGGACGTCTGACGGTGGCATACTTGTTATTTACATTTGTTACAAGCCCTGTCTGTGATGTTGCTCAGACGTCCGGCGGTGGCATACTTGTATTTACTTTTATTGTAAGCCATGTCTGCGATGTTGCTTAGAC
>NC_041389.1:689187264-689216282 GCF_002162155.2 Triticum dicoccoides | reverse complement strand
AAGCCCTTTATGTGATGTCGCTTAGACGTCCGACTGTGGCATTTCTTTTAAAGCCCTTTATGTGATGTCGCTCAGACGTCCGACTGTGGCATTTCTTTTAAAGCCCTTTATGTGATGTCGCTCAGACGTCCGACTGTGGCATTTCTTTTAAAGCCCTTTCTGCGATGTCGCTCAGACGTCCGATCGTGGCATTTCTTTTAAAGCCCTTTATGTGATGTCGCTCAGACGTCCGACTGTGGCATTTCTTTTAAAGCCCTTTATGTGATGTCGCTCAGACGTCCGACTGTGGCATTTCTTTTCAGGCCCTGTCTGTGATGTCGCTCAGACGTCCGACTGTGGCATTTCTTTTCAAGCCCTGTCTGCGATGTCGCTCAGACGTCCGACTGAGGCATTTCTTTTCAAGCCCTTTATGTGGTGTCGCTTAGACGCCCGACTGCGGCATAGGTTTTATTTGTTTACCTTTCGAGGCGTCGCTCCAGACACCCGATCGGTTTTCATTTATTTGTTTACTTATCAAGTCATGCATAAATATTATTATTACTGATTGAGCATCATTATTCTTTTTGTTCAGGACGCATTCATGCATACATTTGTTATATCTTTTGTCCGAACTGTCTTGCGAGTACTTTCAAAGTACTCACCTGGCTTGTTGATTTCGCCAGATGTTGATGAAGGCGATCTCATGGATGAAGAGTTTGATAGCGTGTCCGACGCCTAGAGGAGTCCCAGTCAGTCCCGTGCGATCCTGTTTTGGTCACGGTAATATCCGCTTCCGCAACCCCAGAAATAAATTTATCGAGCCTCACCTCGACGCTCTATGAGCAGCCAGTTAGGAGTCAAGTTATCCACCACCACTTTTTACCTCGAGCTAGTAGCATGCCACCACACCCCTGTGTCATAACCGCCCTTATGTAAGATATTGGCGAGTTTGCAATAATTTGTTGAGCAGCCTCAGCTCAACCCTGTAATATATTTAATACTACTGGTCCTCTGTTCATCAAGTATTTGTCTACTAGTGAGGATGACTTTTCCTATACTGGGATCTAAAGATCGATTTTCTCAATAATTATTTTATTGAAAAACCGGTCGTGATAGACTTGGTAAGCAGAGTCAGGCTGACTGTAGGAAGCCACTAGGTGCGATCGCTAATTGGTTATTAGCATGATAGAGTTTATTCATGTTTTTACAAATGTAGTCATTTTTCTGACAGTCAGCATAAAATTTATGATCTGATCATTCAGAATTTTTGCCTACTTTTGTAGATGGCCGGCAACGACTGCGAGTCTCAAATGTTCGCCAACATGCCTGAGGGGTTTGTCAAACTCCTCTCCTTCATCGTTCATGTCGCGATGGGGCCATCCGTGCGCCCAGTCTTCACACTTTATCCACACAAGATCAACAACAGTCTGACCATGCACCAGGCCGCGGTGCAATTTAGGGGAGGGCGTGCTGAGATACGATGCTTCTGTTTCTTGGGGAGAGCCATGCCTACAGAGAGGCATGCTATGCAGATGGCAGCCCGCGAGGCGATAGCTCGTCTTCGGTATGTCCTTCCTGCAATGAAGACCCGTCGCTACCGCTAC
The DNA here is from genome assembly GCF_002162155.2 of Triticum dicoccoides. Taxonomy (NCBI): domain Eukaryota; kingdom Viridiplantae; phylum Streptophyta; class Magnoliopsida; order Poales; family Poaceae; genus Triticum; species Triticum dicoccoides. The sequence goes on along the minus strand of NC_041389.1, from coordinate 689,214,699 downwards.
CTTCCATGCCACGAGCCTTACACCTGTCACTCCTCATTCTCTTGCCCCAGAGGAGAGCGAGACGAGGCTTTTGAGATGCTTGTCGGGTACCTCCGAGCCCTGGAGGCAGCCTTCGACGGCATGGTGGACGACCTCGTAGTTGCCCGCATGGACTCAGTTCATGGCTGTGCTGCTAACAGGAGGGAAGTCCTACACACCGCTCCACCGCTGACGTTTATCTCGTCCTCAGCTTCTCATTCACCTACCATTCTCGCCACTGCACATCGTCTGCCTACCACTGAGGAATTTAACCAGGCTATTGCACCCACTCCCGTTCGCGCTGCACCACTTATTGCACCCACTCCCATTCGCGCTGCACCACTTATTGCACCCACTCCCGTTCGCGCTGCACCACTTTTTGCACCCACTCCCATACGTGCTACTCCACCTATTCCGCCCACTCTTTTTCAGGTAACTCCGCCTACGGCACCTGCTCCATCAGCTCAGTGCAGTGTTCCTCGTCTGGAACCTATTAGCGAGGAGGAAGTTGATTCCCCTGCGTCACTGCATCTCACCCTCGGCAGGCCAAGGGAGATCCTCACCATCTCCGACTGAGTACGCGTAGACGCCATGCGATGTACCGACTTGTGTAATATGTTTATATGTACATAGGTTGTGAGAAGTAGCCTGTTTGCGCATCATGTAGGATCTGGAGAAGTGCACTAGTTTAAATAACATGTCAGGATTATGTACGCATATCCTGAGTGATGTAATGTATAATTATGCTTGCGTTTAAGATATGTAATAGTCCTTCTCCGTGCGCAACCGTGTAGTTTCAGATAATATCCTGGAGTTTTAAAAAATTTCTTCATGTGTGATTTTATTGACTTTTGCGACTCTCTTTCTTGTCTTACGAGTTTCACAAAATATATCCCTAGAGTGAAAGATGTCTCGTCCTTGGACGCGCTCCATGCCAAATCAGCCAGAGGAAAATTATGGCACACCGCAAAACCACAATTTCACTCAGGGACAGACAAGTCAACAGAACGGTGAAATAGCTTTTACACAAGTGTGTCGTCTGTATGAACAGAGTAAGCAACAACACCAGGAAATGATGAACCAATTCATCAATATGGGAAGTAACCGTGGTCAGTATCAGCAGCAATCCAAATTATCTGAGTTACAGAAGACGCGTCCTCCAACATTCTCTAACACTGACAAACCTCTTGAGGCCGACGACTGGCTTCGAGACATGGAGAGAAAATTAATTATTGCACAGTGTTCAGACCGTGAAAAAGTATTGTATGCACCACATTACCTCACAGGAGCAGCTGCATCGTGGTGGGAAAACTTCCTGCACATGCACCCCAACGAAAATGAAATAACCTGGGAGGATTTCAAAGAAGGTTTCCATGGGGCACACATTCCTAAGAGTGTTATGAAAATCAAGAAGAGAGAATTTGATGACCTCAAGCAAAGGACCATGACAGTCTCAGAATACAATAGCCAATTTACTCTGCTCTCTCGCTACACCAATGAAGAGCGCATGACTGAGAGCAAGAAGATGGAAAAATTCTTGGAAGGCATGGCACCCGCCCTTAAATGCCAACTGGTTGTGCATACCTTCCCAGATTTTAAAACACTGGTGAATAAGGCCATTACTCTGGAAAATGAGCGACGTAGCCTGGAAGATTTCCGCAAACGCAAAAGGGACCAGACTACTTTTGCTCGCAACCCCAGAAGCAAGACAGAATTTCAGAAGGGTGGAATACACGAAACCCGGACGGATAATTCATGCCCAATCAAGAATTTCCATGCAAGAGACAAGGAGTTCACCTATCGCCCAGGCGTTACTTGTTACACTTGTGGAGAAGAAGGGCACTATGCCAAGCAGTGCCCCAAACCAAGGAACTCAACCCCGAAGCCCAATAATGGTGGCAATAATTCAGCACCAAAGCGAAGCAATTTCAACCCCAATAACAATCACCGGAAAGGTCACCTGAACCATGTGACCCGAGAGGAAGCACAGAACGCCCCAGATATCGTACTCGGTACGTACCCCGTCAACACAATACCTGCCATGGTTTTGTTTGATTCTGGAGCTTCTCACTCATTCATTTCGAAGAGTTTTGCTTTGCAAAATAATTTTTCGATGCTTCCCTTGGAAAAATCAATGATCATCAAGTCCCCTGGAATTAAGCAAGTGACCCAGAGTTACTGTCAAGGTGTGGTTATTGAATTTGAAGGATTGAAGTTTTACGCCAACCTTATTGTATTGGAAAGCAAAGGACTGGATGTCATCCTAGGGATGGATTGGTTAACCACCAACAAAGGTTTTATTGACTGCTTCAACCGGACCGTGATTCTCACACACCATCATGGAAAGACAATAAAAGTTTCAGCCAAAGAGAGACAAATACCTCGGCAACCGAGATTAAACAAGGTGGACGTTTCTGAGCTGGGCAAGGTTCCAGTAGTGTGTGAGTTTCCAGACGTATTCCCAGAAGAACTACCAGGCATGCCACCAGACAGAGAGATAGAATTCAGCATTGAGCTAGCACCTGGAACCGCTCCCATTTACAAGAAACCATACAGAATGGCACCATCCGAATTGGTAGAGTTGAAGAAGCATATAAAAGAATTATTGGAGAAAGGATACATACGAGCCAGCTCCTCACCTTGGGGTTCTCCAATTTTATTTGCCAAGAAGAAGGATGGAACACTCAGGTTGTGTATTGACTATCGGGCTCTTAACATGGTCACAATCAAGAACAAATACCCAATGCCCCGAATAAATGATTTATTTGATCAGCTCGCACAGGCCAAAGTCTTCTCAAAAATTGAATTGAGATCAGGATACCACCAATTAAAAGTGCGAACAGAAGATATTCCCAAGACAGCCTTCACTTCCAGATATGGGTTGTATGAGTTCATAGTGATGCCATACGGGCTAACCAACGCCCCCGCATATTTTGTTCACCTCATGAACAAGGTATTTATGAAGTATATGGACAAGTTTGTTGTGGTATTCATCGATGATATTCTGCTATACTCCAAAACACCAGAAGAGCACGCCGAGCATCTCAGGATTGTACTCGGAGAACTCAGGAAACATCAACTGTACGCCAAATTCAGCAAATGTGAATTTTGGCTAAGACAGGTGAGTTTTTCTGGGCCACGTGCTAACCCAAGAAGGTATTGCAGTAGACCCGAAAAAAGTCAAGGCCGTACTTGGCTGGAAACCACCAGCTAACGTAATGGACGTACGAAGTTTCTTGGGAATGGCAGGCTATTATCAGAGATTTATTGAAGGATTCTCCACCATAGCAAAGCCAATGACGCAGTTACTCAAGAAAGGCAAGAAGTTTGAATGGACGGAACCATGTGAGAAAAGCTTCCAAGAGCTAAAAAGCAAATTAACAACGGCACCAGTATTAATTGTGCCAGATATACACAAGAATTTTGAAGTATATTGTGACGCATCCCGGAAAGGCCTCGGATGCGTATTGATGCAAGAAGGCAAGGTAGTTGCGTATGTCTCTAGACAACTTCGCAAACATGAGGAGAATTATCCCACCCATGACTTAGAATTGGCAGCAGTCATCCATGCACTCAAGGAATAGAGACATTTCCTACTTGGAAATCGTTATGAGATATACACGGACCATAAGAGTCTTAAGTATATTTTCACACAGCCGGAACTTAATTTACGGCAACGACGCTGGTTGGAGTTGGTGAAGGATTTTGATGTTGGGATCCACTATCACCCCGGAAAAGCAAATGTTGTGGCAGATGCCCTTAGTCGGAATCCCAGCATGGACGACGACAGTGTACCAAAGTTAAGGCCAGAATTTCAACAAGAATTTGCCAGACTCAATTTAATAATGGTTACCGAAGGCAGTGTGTCAAACCTGGAAATACAGCCTACTCTGATGGAAAAGATCAAGGAGGCTCAGCACGGACACCCCAGCATGGATGGCATAAAAAGGAAAGTGAGTTTGGGCAAAGCCTCAGAATTCAACATAGATGAGCAAGGAATATTGTGGTACGGAGAGAGACTATGCGTACCAAATATCAAGGACCTCAAACAACACATTCTGGCTGAGAGTCACACAGCTCTGTATTCAATCCACCCTGGAGGAACAAAAATGTACAAAGACCTTCAGGAAAAAATTTGGTGGCACGGTATGAAGAGAGATATAGCCACGTTCATTGCATGCTGTGACTCTTGTCAACGTATCAAGGCCGAGCACCAGAAACCAGCCGGGCTATTACAACCAAACAAGATACCCGAGTGGAAGTGGGACGAGATTGGAATGGACTTTATCGTTGGACTGCCACGGTCACGACACGGAAACGATGCCATATGGGTCATAACCGACAAATTAACCAAAGTGGCACATCTTATTCCAGTGAAGACAACTTACACCACTCAGAGACTGGCCAGACTTTATCTTGCCCGTATCGTCTGCCTACATGGAGTCCCAAAGACTATCATCTCCGATAGAGGCACTCAGTTCGTCTCTAGATTTTGGGATCACCTACAACAGGCACTGGGAACCCAACTATCTTTCAGTACCACGTTGAAGGAAATATGCCCTAGAGGCAATAATAAAGTTATTATTTATTTCCTTATTTCATGATAAATGTTTATTATTCATGCTAGAATTGTATTAACCGGAAACATGATACATGTGTGAATACATAGACAAACATATAGTCACTAGTATGCCTCTACTTGACTAGCTCATTAATCAAAGATGGTTATGTTTCCTAACCATAGACATGTGTTGTCATTTGATTAATGGGATCACATCATTAGGAGAATAATGTGATTGACATGACCCATTCCGTTAGCCTAGCACTTGATTGTTTAGTATGTTGCTATTGCTTTCTTCATGACTTATACATGTTCCTATAACTATGAGATTATGCAACTCCCGTTTACCGGAGGAACACTTTGGGTGCTACCAAACGTCACAATGTAACTGGGTGATTATAAAGGAGTACTACAGGTGTCTCCAAAGGTACATGTTGGGTTGGCGTATTTCGAGATTAGGTTTTGTCACTCCGATTGTCGGAGAGGTATCTCTAGGCCCTCTCGGTAATGCACATCACTATAAGCCTTGCAAGCAATGTAGCTAATGAGTTAGTTATGGAATGATGCATTACGTAACGAGTAAAGAGACTTGCCAGTAACGAGATTGAACTAGGTATTGGATACCGACGGCCGAATCTCGGGCAAGTAACATACCGATGACAAAGGGAACAACGTATGTTGTTATGCGGTTTGACCGATAAAGATCTTCGTAGAATATGTAGGAGCCAATATGGGCATCCAGGTTCCGCTATTGGTTATTGACCAAGAATAGTTCTAGGTCATGTCTACATAGTTCTCGAACCCGTAGGGTCCGCACGCTTAAGGTTTCGATGACAGTTATATTATGAGTTTATGAGTTTTGATGTACCGAAGGAGTTCGGAGTCCCAGATGAGATCGGGGACATGACGAGGAGTCTCGAAATGGTCGAGACGTAAAGATCGATATATTTGACGACTATATTCGGAGTTCGGAAAGGTTCCGAGTGATTCGGGTATTTATCGGAGTACCGGAGAGTTACGGGAATTCGCCGGGGAGAAGTATTGGGCCTTATTGGGCCATACGGGAAAGAGAAAGGGGCTGCCTAGGGCAGGCCGCGTGCCCCCCCAAGGCCTAGTCCGAATTGGACTAGGGGGAGGGGCCGCACCCCCTCCTTCCTTCCCTTCTCTCTTCCCCTTCCTTCTCTCCTACTCCTACTAGGAAAGGACTCCCACTCGGTGGGAGTAGGACTCCCCCCTTGGGCGCGCCTCCTCCTCCTTGGCCGGCCCTCCCCTTGCTCCTTTATATACGGGGGCAGGGGGCACCCCATGACACACAAGTTGATCTACGGATCGTTCCTTAGCCGTGTGCGGTGCCCCCCCTCCACCATATTCCACCTCGGTCATATTGTCGCGGAGTTTAGGCGAAGCCCTGCGCCGGTAGAGCATCATCATCATCACCACGCCGTCGGGCTGACGTAACTCTTCCCCGAAGCTTTGCTGGATCGGAGCTCGGGGATCGTCATCGAGCTGAACGTGTGCTGAACTCGGAGGTGTCGTACGTTCGGTACTTGGATCGGTCGGATCGTGAAGACGTACGACTACATCAACCGCGTTGTCATAACGCTTCCACTTACGGTCTACGAGGGTACGTGGACAACACTCTCCCCTCTCATTGCTATGCCATCACCATGATCTTGTGTGTACGTAGGAAATTTTTTGAAATTACTACGTTCCCCAACAGTGGCATCCGAGCCTAGGTTTTATGCGTTGATGTTATATGCACAAGTAGAACACAAGTGAGTTGTGGGCGATACAAGTCATACTGCTTACCAGCATGTCATACTTTGGTTCGGCGGTATTGTGAGATGAAGCGGCCCGGACCGACATTACGCGTACTCTTACGCGAGACTGGTTTCACCGTTACGAGCACTCATGCTTAAAGGTGGCTGGCGGGTGTCTATCTCTCTCACTTTAGCTGAATCGAGTGTGGCTACGCCCGGTCCTTGCGAAGGTTAAAACAGCACTAACTTGACGAACTATCGTTGTGGTTTTGATGCATAGGTAAGAACGGTTCTTGCTAAGCCCGTAGCAGCCATGTAAAATTTGCAACAACAAAGTAGAGGACATCTAACTTGTTTTTGCAGGGCATGTTGTGATGTGATATGGTCAAGACGTGATGAGATATAAGTTGTTGTATGAGATGATCATGTTTTGTTGAAGTTATCGGCAACTGGCAGAAGCCCTATGGTTGTCTCTTTGTTGCATAAGATGCAAGTGCCAAATAATTGCTTTACTTTATCGCTATGCGATAGCAATAGTTGCAAGAGCAATAGTTGGCGAGACGACCATGTGACGACACATTGATATAGATCAAGATGATGAAGATCATGGTGTCGTGCCGGTAATGATAGAGATCATGACAGTACTTTGGAGATGGAGATCAAAGGCGCAAGATGATCATGGCCATATCATGTCACATATTTTGATTGCATATGATGTTTATCTATTATACATCTTATTCTGTTTTGTTTGACGGTAGCATTTTAAGATGATCTCTCACTAATTATCAAGAAGTGTTCTCCCTGAGTATGCACCATTGTGAAAGTTCTTCGTGCTGAGACACCACGTGATGATCGGGTGTGATAGGCTCTACGTTCAAATACAACGGGTGCAAAAAAGTTGCACACGCGGAATACTCAGGTTAAACTTGACGAGCCTAGCATATACAGATATGGCCTCGGAACACGGAGACCAAAAGGTCGAGCGTGAATCATATAGTAGATATGATCAACATAATGATGTTCACCATTGAAACTACTCCATCTCACGTGATGATCGGACATGGTTTAATTGATTTGGATCACGTGATCACTTAGATGACTAGAGAGATGTCTGTCTAAGTGGGAGTTCTTAAGTAATATGATTAATTGAACTTAAATTTATCATGAACTTAGTCCAGGTAGTATTTTGCAAATTATGTTGTAGATCAATAGCTCGCGTTGTTGCTTTCATATGTTTATTTTGATATGTTCCTAGAGAAAATTGTGTTGAAAGATGTTAGTAGCAATGATGCGGATTGGATCCGTGATCTGAGGTTTATCCTCATTGCTGCACAGAAGAATTATTTCCTTAATGCACCGCTAGGTGACAGACCTATTGCAGGAGCAGATGCAGACGTTATGAACGTTTGGCTAGCTCAATATGATGACTACTAGATAGTTTAGTGCACCATGCCTAACGGCTTAGAATCGGGACTTCAAAGACGTTTTGAACGTCATGGACCATATGAGATGTTCAAGGAGTTGAAGTTAATATTTCAAGCAAATACCCGAGTTGAGAGATATGAAGTCTCCAACAAGTTCTATAGCTAAAAGATGGAGGAGAATCGCTCAACTAGTGAGCATGTGCTCAGCTTGTCTGGGTACTTCAATTGCTTGAATCAAGTGGGAGTTAATCTTCCAGATAAAATAGTGATTGACAAAATTCTCTATTCACCATCACTAAGTTACTAGAACTTCGTGATGAACTATAGTATGCAAGGGATGACGAAAACGATTCCTGAGCTCTTCGTGATGCTGAAATCGACGAAGGTAGAAATCAAGAAAAAGCATTAAGTGTTGATGATTGACAAGACCACTAGTTTCAAGAAAAGGGCAAAGGTAAAGAAAGGGAAACTTCAAGTAGAATGGCAAACAAGTTGTCACTCCCGTGAAGAAGACCAAAAGCTGGACCAAAGCCTGAAACTGAGTGCTTACACTGCAAAGGAAATGGTCACTGGAAACGGAAATACCCTGAATATTTGGTGGATAAGAAGGATGGCAAATTGAACAAGGGTATATTTGATATACAGGTTATTGATGTGTACCTTACTAGTGTTTATAGTAGCCCCTGAGTATTTGATACTTGTTCGGTTGCTAAATATTAGTAACTCAAAAAAGGAGTTACGGAATAAATAGAGACTAGTTGAGGGTGAAGTGACGATGTGTGTTGGAAATAGTTCCAAGATTGATATGATCATCATCACACTCTCCCTACACTTTCGAGATTTGTGTAGAACCTAAATAAATGTTATTTGGCGTTTGCGTTGAGCATGAATATGATTTGATCATGTTTATTGCAATACGGTTATTCATTTAAAATCAGAGAATAATTGTTGTTCTGTTTACATGAATCAAACCTTCAATGGTCATACACCCAATGAAAATAGTTTGTTGGATCTTGATCGTAGTGATACACATATTCATAATATTGATGCCAAAAGATGCAAAGTTAATAATGATAGTGCAACTTATTTGTGGCACTGGCGTTTGGGTCATATCGGTGTAAAACGCATGAAGAAACTCCATAAAGATGGATTTTCGGAATCACTTGGTTATGAATCATTTGATGCTTGCGAACCGTGCCTTTTGGGCAAGATGACTAAAACTCCGTTCTTCGGAACAATGGAACGAGCTACTGACTTGTTGGAAATAATACATACCGATGTATGTGATCCAATGAGTGTTGATGCTCGTGGCAAGTATCGTTATTTTCTGACCTTCACAAGATGATTCAAGTAGATATGGGTATATCTACTTGATGAAACATAAGTCTGAAATAATTGAAAGGTTCAAAGAATTTCAGAGTGAAGTGGAAAATCATCGTAACAAGAAAATAAAGTTTCTGCGATCTGATCGCGGAGACTAATATTTGAGTTACGAGTTTGGTCTTCAATTAAAACAATGTGGAATAGTTTCACAAACTCACGCCACCTGGAACACCACAATGTAATGGTGTGTCCGAAAGTCGTAATCGTACTTTACTAGATATGGTGCGATCTATGATATCTCTTATCAGTTTACCACTATCATTTTGGGGTTATGCATTAGAGACAGCTGCATTCACGTTTAATAGGGCACCATCTAAATCCGTTGAGACAACACCGTATGAACTATGGTTTAGCAGTAAACCTAAGCTGTCGTTTCTTAAAATTTGGAGTTGCGATTCTTATATGAAAAAGGTTTTCAACTTGATAAGCTCGAACCCAAATCGGAGAAGTGCGTCTTCATAGAATACCCAAAGGAAACTGTTGGGTACACCTTCTATCACAGATCCGAAGGCAAAACATTCGTTGCCAAGAATGGATCCTTTCTAGAGAAGAAGTTTCTCTCGAAAGAAGTGAGTAGGAGGAAAGTAGAACTTGATGAGGTAACTATACCTGCTCCCTTATAGGAAATTAGTTCATCACAGAAATCTGTTCCTGTGACTACTACACCAATTAGTGAGGAAGTTAATGATGATGATCATGAAACTTTAGATTAAGTTACTACAGAACCTCGTAGGTCTTACAGAGTAAGATCCGCACCAGAGTGGTACGGTAATCCTGTTCTGGAAGTTATGTTACTAGACCATGACGAACCTACGAACTATGAAGAAGCGATGGTGAGCCCAGATTCCGCAAAATGGCTTGAGGCCATGAGATCTGAGATAAGATCCATGTATGAAAACAAAGTATGGAGTTTGATTGACTTGCCCAATGATCGGCGAGACATTGAGATTAAATGGATCTTCAAGAGGAAGACGGACGCTGATAGTGTTAGTATCTACAAAGCTAGAATTGTCGCAAAAGGTTTTCGACAAGTTCAAGATGTTGACTATGATGAGAGTTTTTCACTCGTATCTATGCTTAAGTCTGTCTGAATCATGTTAGCAATTGCCGCATTTTATGAAATCTGGCAAATGGATAAACAAAACTGCATTCCTTAATGGTTTTCTTAAAGAAGAGTTGTATATGATGCAACCAGAAGGTTTTGTCAATCCTAAAGGTGCTAACAAATTGTGCAAGCTCCGGCGATCCATCTATGGACTGGTGCAAGCATCTCGGAGTTGAAATATATGCTTTGATGAGTTGATCAAAGCATATGGTTTTATACAGACTTTTGAAGAAGCCTGTATTTACAAGAAAGTGAGTGGGAGCTCTGTAGCATTTCTAATATTATATGTGGATGACATATTGTTAATTGGAAATGATATGGAAATTCTGGATAGCATGAAAGGATACTTGAATAAGAATTTTTCAAAGCAAGACCTCGGTGAAGCTGCTTACACATTAAGCATCAAGATCTATATAGATAGATCAAGACGCTTGATAAGATTTTTTAATGAGTACATACCTTGATAAATTTTTGAAATAGTTCAAAATGGAACAGTCAAAGAAGGAGTTCTTGCCTGTGTTACAAGGTGTGAAGTTGAGTAAGACTCAAGACCCGACCATTGCAGAAAATAGAAAGAGAATGAAAAGTCATTCCCTATGCCTCAGTCATAGGTTCTATAAAGTATGCTATGCTGTGAACCAGACCTATTGTATACCTTGCTCTGTGTTTGGCAAAGGAATACAATTTTGATCTAATAAGTAGATCACTGGACATGGGTCAAGAATATCCTTAGTGAGGACTAAGGAGATGTTTCTCGATTATGGAGGTGATAAAAGAGCCCGTCGTAAAAGTTACAACGATGCAAGCTTTTACACCAATCCAGATGACTCTAAGTCTCAATCTGGATACATATTGAAAGTGGGAGCAATTAGCTAGAGTAGCTCCGTGCAGAGCATTGTGGACATAGAATATTTGCGAAATACATACGGCTCTGAATATGACAGACCCGTTGACTAAGCTTCTCTCACGAGCAAAACATGATCATACCTTAGTACTCTTTTGGGTGTTAATCACATAGTGATGTGAACTAGATTATTGACTCTATTAAACCCTTTGGGTGTTGATCACATGATGATGTGAACTATGGGTATTAATCACATGCAGATGTGAATATTACTGTTAAATCACATCGCGATGTGAACTAGATTATTGACTCTAGTGCAAGTGGGAGACTGAAGGAAATATGCCCTAGAGGCAATAATAAAGTTATTATTTATTTCCTTATTTCATGATAAATGTTTATTATTCATGCTAGAATTGTATTAACCGGAAACATGATACATGTGTGAATACATAGACAAACATATAGTCACTAGTATGCCTCTACTTGACTAGCTCATTAATCAAAGCTGGTTATGTTTCCTAACCATAGACATGTGTTGTCATTTGATTAATGGGATCACATCATTAGGAGAATAATGTGATTGACATGACCCATTCCGTTAGCCTAGCACTTGATCGTTTAGTATGTTGCTATTGCTTTCTTCATGACTTATACATGTTCCTGTAACTATGAGATTATGCAACTCCCATTTACCGGAGGAACACTTTGGGTGCTACCAAATGTCACAATGTAACTGGGTGATTATAAAGGAGTACTACAGGTGTCTCCAAAGGTACATGTTGGGTTGGCGTATTTCGAGATTAGGTTTTGTCACTCCGATTGTCGGAGAGGTATCTCTGGGCCCTCTCGGTAATGCACATCACTATAAGCCTTGCAAGCAATGTAGCTAATGAGTTAGTTATGGAATGATGCATTACGTAACGAGTAAAGAGACTTGCCAGTAACGAGATTGAACTAGGTATTGGGTACCGACGATCGAATCTCGGGCAAGTAACATACCGATGACAAAGGGAACAACGTATGTTGTTATGCGGTTTGACCGATAAAGATCTTCTTAGAATATGTAGGAGCCAATATGGGCATCTAGGTTCCGCTATTGGTTATTGACAAAGAATAGTTCTAGGTCATGTCTACATAGTTCTCGAACCCGTAGGGTCCGCACGCTTAAGGTTTCGATGACAGTTATATTATGAGTTTATGCGTTTTGATGTACCGAAGGAGTTCGGAGTCCCGGATGAGATCGGGGACATGACGAGGAGTCTCGAAATGGTCGATACATAAAGATTGATATATTGGACGACTATATTCGGAGTTCGGAAAGGTTCCGAGTGATTCGGGTATTTATCGGAGTACCGGAGAGTTATGGGATTTCGCCGGGGAGAAGTATTGGGCCTTATTGGGCCATACGGGAAAGAGAGAGGGGCTGCCTAGGGCAGGCCGCGCGCCCCCCCAAGGCCTAGTCCGAATTGGACTAGGGGGAGGGGCCGCACCCCCTCCTTCCTTCCCTTCTCTCTTCCCCTTCCTTCTCTCCTACTCCTACTAGGAAAGGAGGAGTCCTACTCCCGGTGGGAGTAGGACTCCCCCCTTGGGCGCGCCTCCTCCTCCTTGGCCGGCCCTCCCCTTGGTCCTTTATATACGGGGGCAAGGGGCACCCCATGACACACAAGTTGATCTACGGATCGTTCCTTAGCTGTGTGTGGTGCCCCCCCTCCACCATATTCCACCTCGGTCATATCGTCGCGGAGTTTAGGCGAAGCCCTGCGCCGGTAGAGCATCATCATCGTCACCACGCCGTCGTGCTGACGGAACTCATCCCCGAAGCTTTGCTGGATCGGAGCCCGGGGATTTTCATCGAGCTGAACGTGTGCTGAACTCGGAGGTGCCGTACGTTCGGTACTTGGATCGGTCGGATCATGAAGACGTACGACTACATCAACCGCGTTGTCATAACGCTTCCACTTATGGTCTATGAGGGTACGTGGACAACACTCTCCCCTCTCGTTGCTATGCCATCACCATGATCTTGTGTGTACGTAGGAAATTTTTTGAAATTACTACGTTCCCCAACACGCGTACCATCCCCAGACTGATGGGCAAACTGAACGCGTAAACCAAATTCTTGAAGACATGCTGAGGGCCTGTGTCCTCACCTACGGAACCAGTTGGGAAGGAAGTTTGCCATATGCAGAGTTCGCATACAACAACAGTTAACAAGCCAGCTTACAAATGGCACCCTTTGAAGCTCTATATGGGAGAAGATGTCGTACCCCACTAAATTGGTCAGAGACCGGAGACAGCCATATCTTCGGCCCAGATATGCTCAAGGAGGCCGAGGAGAAAGTTAAAACAATTAGAGATTGACTCAAAATAGCTCAGAGTCGGCAAAAGAGTTATTACGATCGAAAGCATCGGGAAATCAGTTTTGAACTCGGAGAATTGGTATACCTAAGAGTTTCTCCTATGAAGTGTCTACAGCGATTCAGGATTAAGGGAAAGCTAGCACCAAGATTCATCGGACCATTTCTTATAGTGGCCCGAAGAGGCACGGTAGCCTACCAGCTAGACCTACCTGGAGATTTGTCTGGTATCCATAACGTGTTTCACATCTCGCAGTTGAGAAAGTACGTGAGCAACCCAGAGAAGCAAGTGTCACATGAAAATATTGACGTGCAACCAGACCTCACCTACCGGGAGCACCCAATAAAAATATTAGAAGAGTCTGTGAGGAGGACCCGAAAGAAAACCATCAAATTTTTCAGAGTTCAATGGAGCAATCACTCCGAGAATGAAGCTACTTGGGAGAGAGAGGATTTCCTTCGGACAGAGCACCCACACCTGTTTAAGGATCAGCTGAAATCTCGGGGACAAGATTTTTCCTAAGGGGGTAGGTGCTGTGACACTCCAAAATTTTTGTGGTTTTTGTTTTCAGAAAGAGCCTTGCTTGGTTTGAAGAAGGTCATTTAAACCCTTCTTAAAAACCCTCTTCTAAGTTTGCCCTCTCAAAAAACTTTTATTGGATTTAGTTTCTTCTAAAAAGAAAACCTTTTTGGTTTTGGGCTTTTATTTGATTTTGATCCATTCTTGTTTTACCATGCCTCTTATGGTAAAACTAATAAAATCCATTTTTGGATTTTATTCCAATTATTTCTCTTCCCAAAATAATTTTGTCTTTTCTTTTGAGCCTAGGTGATTTGCAAAGCAAGTACCTTAATGCATTTGATTTTTGACCTCAACTCAACTCCTCTGGATAGTCCTTTGCACCCACAACCTAGAACCATCTTGATCCACTCTTCTTCTTTTCAAATATTTCAAAATTCACCCTCTACAAGTTTGGACCAGATTTGCCAAATTTGGTGAAATTCATATCTACACTTCTCCAAAAATTCCACCAAAATTCAGGCAACCCCTAGCTGCAATGAGAGACCACTCCACCAAAAACCAGCTCAAGGAAAAATCCCTACATGCCAAAATCATTCTGTCGAACACTTGGCATGCACTGTTACTGTTCATATTCAGTAAATTCAGAGTTTCAGTGTCGTTTCTCCGTCAGTAGTTTCAGTCACATTTCCACTGTGCTTTTGGCTCGTTGCTCGCAGCCCCTCCCTCTTGTCCGGAGCACCACACGCGTGCTTGGCGCCTTCCTTGCATCGGTGGCACCCTGGCCCGCCTTGCCGGCGTGTCCCGCGGCGGCAGAACCACAGTAACGACCAACAGGGGACAACGCTGCGGCATAACACCGTTCGGCGCCGCCCAATCCTCCTGGTAGCTCCGCGTGGCCATCTCCTTGCCAGCGCACGCATGCAGCACCGTCGCCGTGGCCTGGCGCGCGCAGAGCGCGTTCTCTGCCGCCGACGGGCCGTGCTGCCGTTCCGTCGAGGGCAGGCCGTAACCTTCCCTCCTGTGTTGAGTTGGACACTGAAATGGCACCAATGCTCCATCTAGTCGATGCTCCAGCTCCTAAGCCGACCGTCCAGCCACAGCGCCGCCGTAATCACTCGCTGGACTTACCCGTTCACGGCAACCGCCTCGGGCCGGCTATAAATAGCACCCCCCGAGCTTGCTCTCGCCCCCGCACAACTCCACCACCTCACCAGACCCCGCCTAGCCACTGGAAGAGCCTCGAGGGGCCTTTCTTCCTCGACTCTGGCCACCTCCGTCTGCCTCGGGCTCCGGCAACGTTCTCTCCGGTGAGAACTCCTCCGCCGCCCTACTCTCGCCCGTAGCCTCGTACCACCTCCAGGAGGCTAACCCCCACATCAATTTGACCCTCGCAGCTATCTCCTACGAGATCCACAATCACCCGAACCGCCGTCCGCCGGAGCAAGGGCTGCCGTCGACGTGGTGCTCGCCGGCGACCTCTACCACCACCCACCGATGCAGAAAGGTGCACTGAGCACGAAGGTAACCCCCGATCACCTTGCCTCGCCGTGGATCGCCGCTGGCGACCACCGCACCTCTCGGGCGCCGTCGCGCCCTGTTTCCCTCGTTTGAAAATTCAAACCTGACG
This sequence comes from Triticum dicoccoides, assembly GCF_002162155.2. Taxonomy (NCBI): domain Eukaryota; kingdom Viridiplantae; phylum Streptophyta; class Magnoliopsida; order Poales; family Poaceae; genus Triticum; species Triticum dicoccoides. Next base: position 689,199,097 of record NC_041389.1, on the reverse strand, counting down.
GGTGGAGCCCGCCTGTCAGTCTCTCAGCCATTTCTTTTAAACGAAACATTTTCTGGACTTTTCCGCAGAACCCCGTGGAAACTTTCTGTTTCATTACAGATGGGTCCTTGGACCAAAACTCTTATAACTTTTAAACAGAAAATGGTTTTTGATTGATTCTTTTTCTGTCATCTTTATTTTTCTGTCTAGTTTTTTGTCATATTTATTTTAGAAATATTTGGAATACTTTTCTGTACACTCACGGTATTTATGTTACGTACGTATTTTTCTTATACCGTAGATACCGGAGGAGGTGACGGAGCCGCAAACTTCACACAGTTAAACTCCGACTACTCCGAACCAGGCAAGCATGTTTGAAATCTTGATATGATGACTGGTTGTTGCATGTTTGCATTTTTGTATAGTCATGGCATGTTTATGAACATTTCTTTGAACGTTATATTTCATGCACATAAGTGGAAAGTAAGTTTCGGAAAGCATTATGTTGTTGGATACATACTTGCATGGCCATGTGATGGCATGAGGATGGGTAAGATGGCAGTGTTGTGACATGCCAGTCTTATGCCAGATTATTTGACTTCCGTGTAATCGTGAAACAAATCACATTCCCATTCATTTCCTTCCTGTGTTGTCACATGTTTTCCCAAAGAAATATGGCTTAGTAAGTTGCAAATCGTTTTCTTGGTACACACCAAATAGAGAGGCCGGGATGAGGGTTCCATGGCCCTGGATTAAAGCCCGTCATCCGGTCAGGGGGCATGGGCGTTTCCGGTTGGGACCGAGAGGGGGGCACCCCTTAGAGCGCGTGTATAGAAATTTGATCCCATGCTATTCGAGGTTGTGACCTCCCCGTCTCAAAGTTTTTCTTGGACGTTGTCCAGGGTGATTCCTGGCATCGTGAGGTGAAATGGGTGTGTACTAGTCAAATGTGTTTCTACCGAAATACCATAAACGGAACTAGTCCATTCGTGACTACGGAAATCCGTTGGCTGTGGTCAGTCAATACCAACTCTCCGGAGTCACAAATCTTTCAATCATCTTGTACTTGTTCAAGTACTATATTCATCTTATCTTGTCAGGTATCAGGCTCAGTGACAAAACTCCGGTGGAATACATGTGTGATAAATCCAGTTAAAAGATTACTCTTGTGGATGGACTAATCTTGTTATTCACATTTGTTACCAGCCCTGTCTGTGATGTCGCTCAGACGTCCGACGGTGGCATACTTGTTATTTACATTTGTTACAAGCCCTGTCTGTGATGTCGCTCAGACGTCCGACAGTGGCATACTTGTATTTACATTTATTGTAAGCCCTGTCTGTGATGTCGCTCAGATGTCCGACGGTGGCATACTTGTTATTTACATTTGTTACCAGCCCTGTCTGTGATGTCGCTCAGACGTCCGACGGTGGCATACTTGTATTTCCTTTTATTGTAAGCCTTGTCTGCAATGTCGCTCAGACGTCCGACTGTGGCATTTCGTTTAAAGCCCTTTATGTGATGTCGCTCAGACGTTCGACTATGGCATTTCTTTTAAAGCCCTTTATGTGATGTCGCTCAGACGTCCGACTGTGGCATTTCTTGTCAGGCCCTGTCTGTGATGTCGCTCAGACGTACGACTGTGGCATTTCTTTTCAAGCCTTGTCTGCGACGTCGCTCAGACGTCCGACTGAGGCATTTCTTTTCAAGCCCTTTATGTGGTGTCGCTTAGACGCCTGACTGCGGCATAGGTTTTATTTGTTTACCTTTCGAGGCATCGCTCCAGGCACCCGATCGGTTTTCATTTATTTGTTTACTTATCAAGTCGTGCATAAATATTATTATTACTGATTGAGCATCATTATTCTTTTTGTTCAGGACGCATTCATGCATACATTTGTTATATCTTTTGTCCGAACTGTCTTGTGAGTACTTTCAAAGTACTCACCTGGCTTGTTGATTTGGCCAGATGTTGATGAAGGCGATCTCATGGATGAAGAGTTTGATAGCGAGTCCGACGCCTAGAGGAGTCCCAGTCAGTCCCGTGCGATCCTGTTTTGGTCACTGTAATATCCGCTTCCGCAACCCCAGAAATAAATTTATCGAGCCTCACCTCGACGCTCGATGAGCTGCCAGTTAGGATTCAAGTTATCCACCACCACTTTTTACCTCAAGCTAGTAGCATGCCACCACACCCCTGTGTCATAACCGCCCTTATGTAAGATATTGGCGAGTTTGTAATAATTTGTTGAGCAGCCTCAGCTCAACCCTGTAATATATTTAATACTACTGGTCCTCTGTTCATCAAGTATTTGTCTACCAGTGAGGATGAATTTTCCTATACTGGGATCTAAAGATCGATTTTCTCAATAATTATTTTATTGAAAAAACGGTCGTGACATGCCCTCAAGCGATGGCATCTTAACATCATACGTATCATTATCAAGCGGCATCAAATTGCACAGGGCGAGGCCTCCGTCATGCCAGCGCCAGTCATCAGGTTCACGGCAAGGAAGATAGGGGAGATCAAACCGCTCCTACTCTTGGGTTCCTTGTAATGATGTTATTAGTAGAGTCGAGAATGGGCTTGAACGAACCTGCCATGCTAGCCGAGGTGATGACGTCACACCGATTAATGAGCTCCTCCACCACGTCATCTTTCAGATCGGGGCAAGAATAACGGGGTCGTTTCCAGCCTGTTCCCTCCATGGAGAAGACGATCGAACAATGGCAGAAGAAAGGGTGAAGGGCTAAAGGAAAATGGAGGAGGGAGAGGAAGAGCGTGCGACAGCAGTTCCAAATCGAGAGGGAAAGGCGAAGAGTCGGTGGACGGTTGCCAGTTTGCCATGATCACGAAGAGGCGCCCCAGCCTACATGTCCGTTCGGAAATACTCCTACTACTCGCCGTACTCTCACTGATATGTTGGAACGGGACCACATGTCAACGAAACATGGTGTGTAATTTCTCGTGCAAAATGTGATCTGGCCGCGTTGGTCCGAGGTGCCGCATTAGTTATCGACCTTTATTTTTTTAATGGTGTGTCGTTCAGTTTTGAAGCACGACTAACTGGTACTGTACATAGAGAAAATATAAACTACTCTACCACTACTCCACCTCCAGTACTAGTAGTATAAAAAAGACATATAGGTTGGAGCTTCAACGCTTTCTTGCCAAGGGCTGCCCACTTGCTTCTCACACTACCACCCTCTCTCCAGATCTAAAAAATACGGCCCCTCTCTCCCTCCTCACCGATGGTCACAGATCCACCGGGGAAGAAAAGGACGTGCGGCGTTGACGCACTTGTCGTCGGCGAGCGAGGTCATGCACTAACGACAAGGCCGTCCTCACAGACCTAGCGCTTGCGCAGGATGGCCTCCGTCCCCAAGCTCGCTGCCGTAGTGTGTGCGGAGGACGACGACCACGAGCGAAGTCACTTCCCGCTGACCCTCAGGTATGCTACCTCTTTTCGAACCATACGCTTGTTCAATTGCCCCATCTGCCACGTCGTTGCATGTGGATCTTTTTCCACTCCACCATCTTCCCAATTTGCTATCCTCTGCTCTGGTGGCCACGCAAACAAAAACCTTTTGCACTATTAAAGGAAACCCTACTTCATGCAGACTAATCCATGTCTGGGTTGAACTCGGAAAGGAAGGGAGACTGTACTGGACAAGAGAGTAGGCATCAAACCCGCATCTAGGTTGAAAAGGGGAAAATCAGTAGCTAAGGAACGAGTCTCATGTCTCTTGGTTGAAGAAGGGTAGAAAGGCATGACAACGCAATAGAGAATGACCATGCCGATCAGTTTGTTGTCCTCACATAGGAAAAAAGGTGGCTAAAGAGAACAAAAATGGGACGTAATCCACATATGATGCCTGGATATTTGTTGCTCTGGGCAACCATACCTCCCTCACCACTCTGCGTCCGTGGAGGTACATCGTACTAGTGCACCCACTATCCGAATGGGCCTCCCATGCTCTTATTGCCACTTTTTTTGCTGTTAGTATAATGCCAGCAGTCAAGTCAAGCAATGCTACTACTAAAGTGATGCCAAATTTAACTAATGTCGCTCTCAGTCTAATGCCACCGATAAATTTAAGCAATGCCATTTAATGTCACTGGATTATTTCAGGGTTAGCTGCTGATTGTGGATGTATTAAAGATTTTTCAGCTAATGCATTCTAATGTTGTTGCACAGCCAGTATACCAACGATGAAACTTGTTACTACCTTCAGATTTTTGCACTGTTAATGCTTATAGATTACATAGCTCACTTTCATGAGATAAGTTGATTTTTTTGTACAGTTTCACCAAAATGCCAAGGCGCTAATGTCATTTTATTTTGGTTAAACTGCACAAACAATTATGAAGACAAGAGCAAAGGTCAAGAGTGGGCACTTCCTCCTCCGGCTGTTCTCTTGATTCGGTCGATCAAGTTTTTATGTTTGATCGATTATCAAGATTGGGATAGCAATTTTTAAGGTCCCCCCGAGTTCGAAATGATATTTACCTTGGAGGTACATGGTTTGCAATTTTTTTTATATTGTAATTAGTTAATAATGCTAGTTACCTTCAGACTCTTGTATTTAGTTTAATGCTCATGCACAGCTAGTATACCAATGCTGAAACTTGTTACCTTTACATTTTGTATTGTTAATTCTTATAGAAACCTTCCAGTGCTAGAGTTTATTGAAATTTGTTCAGTAAAACCATTGTACAGTACCCTGTAATAAACTAACTACTCTACTATTGCACTAGCCACTGGATTAGTGTATATTTGTAGTATTTGAATGGTGTTGCATTAGCATATGGACATAAATAAAGTGTGGCAAGCTTTCCCAGATATGTGCTCAAGAAAATTACTACCTGTTTTTCTAAATACTAGACGTTTGGGTACTTTAAATTGAACTACGAAAATGTCTTATATTAAGGAACAGAGGGTGTAGAGTTCACTCAAATTATCCTGGTAAAGCTAGTCACACCTTTGTTAAAATTAATGTTCATTATGTTATCGGAGGAGGTCTGTATGTTTGTCTCTAATGCTTGTCGACTACATACCTGACATCATGATGTAATGTTAAGTCATTTCCTTTTGTACAGTGCCACTGAATTGTCAAGGCGGTGATGGCATTTTATTTTAGTAGAACTGCACAAAAATTGCTTAAAAGAAGAGGAAAGGTCAGGAATGGCTCAGTTTTTCAGAAAAAACTATGTATGCCTTCTTGGCATCAGCCACTATTGCTTTATTTATTCCTTCAAACAGGTGGTTAGTAACAGTCTTGCTACCTTTTCCCATTAAGAAATTGGAATTCTTATATTTGTGAGTCTATGCTTCAACTAGTGCCACTTTTATAGTAATCACACTTTCAATATCTATGCAAACAGGGATGCTCGATTTTAGTGGAACTGCACAAAAAGTCCAACTGGTTCAACATTAGGAGCATGTTTTATTTCCAAACCTTTATATCCAATTGGTGGCACTATGAGTTGTGCATTATGAAGGTACATGGTTTGCTACTATCTTGCTACTCTTTTTGTACTGTCATTAGATAGTAATACTAGTGGTTTGCATGTGAATTTATTGGTAGGGTGGACCTACATTGGAGGTGCAGGACAGGATTCAATGATTGGATGCTCAATTTCGATTGTACCGATTTCACCTCTTCCATCACTATGAACATGGATATCCTTTGTCTGATGAAGAATAGGCGCTATATTTCTGCTCTGAACCAGCAAATCAATTCAGTATGAAATTGTCCAGGGCAAAACATAACTGTATCAGATTGTCCAGTGCAGAACATGACAGATGCTAAGCGGAAGAGACATCTTTAAACCGAAAATACATTGTGTGGTATATGTTTACTAGCTGCTTGATATTTGTGCAGACAGAGATGTCTGCCCGTTGCTATTTGGCAAACAAACAAAGTGTCCTCAATTTTGGTTGAACTGCACAAGAGAATAGTATAGTCACTACATGCAGTGCCATTTGAAAATAGACACAAAGATTTGATAGTCACTTCATGGACTGCAGAAAAGTAGTATTGTACTATTTACTGGCCAACACTAGGTGCTTCATTGCTTTGGTATGATTATACAATGGGCATCATTTTGCCTAAGTTAAAGTTTGTATTCCCAAAATAGTCTCACAGTGTGATCGAGAGAAGACCAAATCATATTGCAGTGGATGTTCCTCCATCATGTGTGGTTCATTCTCATGGTTCCAGCTGTTGGTGAAACCACTTACGTTTGCAAGAGGAATTGTAGACTTCACAAACAAATTTGTCTTTCAGTCTGTACTGAATGTTGGCCAAGAGAAGCATCCATGTTAGTAGGAAAAACAGATGTTTTTTCTAGATCTTTGCTTTTGGAGCTACATATTTGTATATGATCTGTGAATCATTGAGATGCATTAACATGTTGATCTTATGTATGGGAATCGTACTAGTTAGTTTTAGTTGCGATGCGAGATCCGAAGTGGCTGATCTTTGCTTTTGGAGCTACATATTTGTATATGATCTGTGAATCATTGAGATGCATTAACAGTTACTTATTTCTGTTCTCTCAGTGTTTACAAGTTACTGATCGATCACTAGCTAGCCTACAAATGTGCTCCTGGCAGTTTTATTTGCGACGCAAGATGCGAAGTGGTAGTTTTTTGAATAAAAATGCCTACCTCTCAAGAAACTGACAAGCTACACTATCGATCCTACACGGATAAAAATGCCTACCTCTGAAGAAACTAACAAGTTACACTATCAATCCTACACGGATAAGCAGCGGATCACGCACGTACTACCTCCTTTCCGGTTTGCAGGGCTCAATTCAAGAAACGACCTACTCGATCCTACACGAATAAATAGCGGATCACGCACGTACTAGTACCTCCTTTCCGGTTTGTAGGACTAAATTCAAACCTCTCACAAACCAAGGTACTCCCTTCGTCCGGGTTTATTAGTCCAGTGAGAAAAGCAGCAAGACCAAGGCATGGCAATAATTAACGGCATGCAGAAGTTTAAGCCTAATTAATTCCAGCGATTTAACTGGCTGCATGCGAGCCCTCGGCTGCGACTCGTTGCATGCTGCTTCGCGTACTTCCTATGAGCGATTCTGAGTGCCTGCATGCAGCCGGTCGTAATTAAGGCAGCTAACTGATGTGAAAAAAGATACGCTTTAATTGTTGCGGGCTTTTTAAATCCGTGGAATCAATATTGACGAGGAGGGAGATGATTCAAGTGCACTCCTTAGACCGCCATGCCGGCGTGTGACCTAGACGGGACGGGACGGCACAGTCATAATTTCGGTTTCTCTAGTTTTCCACGGCAAGATGGCGCGCTAAGCCATTATGCATTGAATTCCAATGACCGTCGCGCTACCTTTCCCCTATAAGTACTATTTCCCGGCCTTCTCTGGTGCCACCGTGACCCAACTCGCCATATCCTCATAAGCCCCCACCGGCCCGACGTCGCTCTCCACGTCCGCCATGCCCCCGCCCGTCCGCGGTAGGCGACGCCGGAGGCGGTCACCGCCGGAACTAGTGTTCGGTTTTTCACCGGAAGGCAGACGAAGGGAGGAGGCATTCTATCTGTCTTTAGATGGCAATGCGGAGATCAAGGAGTTATTGGAGCGTGACTGCATGGCGGAGGAGAAGGAGTTGTTGGAGCGCGACCGCCTGGCGGAGGAGTAGCGTATCGCCGATTTGCGCCACTAGCGGGACATGGAGCAGCAGCGCACCGACACTCTGAGTCGAGAGCAGAGCGCCCACAACTGGGCTGACTATATGGAGGCCGGCGCCCGGCAAATAGCCCTGGAGGCTGTCGGGCACACACGCGTTCGCGACGCCGATTTTTACTACCAGCTCATCAAGTGGTTTCCTGCTTGGAAGCCAAAGCTTCGGTGGACCATGCCGGCATGGAAAGGGCCAACGCGCGCGAGCAACACGCGCGAGCAACGCGCCCTATCGCACCTCTTGCAAGTCCAAGCAAGGCGCAGGACACCGGTGCCGGCGTTTAGCGTGTACCACAGATGGCGGTCAGCATCGTCTAGTTATCTAAGAGTAAGTTAGTACTTGTACGCTACTAGAGTATTAGTGGGAGTAGATAGTTAACTTGGCTATGATGGTTGCCAACGTGGAAGTTCAGTACTCTATATGTGGATCAGACATGTTACTTTGCTCTGACTGTTGAACTTTCCATTTGAGCGTATGGAATGGGCTGTTATTTTTTTAAATGGGTTGTATTTGTCCTCCACGGGTTTAGAGGCTGACTTGTGGGCCTAGCAAGTTGACGCATACACAATCAGGAGATGATTGTACGTGCAGAGGATGACAGCAGGGACCCGCCAAGGTCATGGCAGTACGCAAGCAAGGGCCTCCTTTTTTCAAGCCAATAAAAAATGGCTCCTCCTAGTGGAATTCTGACATCTGGGTCCCATGCCATTGTCAACGTAGTCAATAAACGAGAGAATTGCACAACGAGCGGCTGACACCAGGGATCCAGCAGCTCGCCCAATTATTTTTGTTTTGGGTTAATTTGATAAATGTCACTCCAAATCTGGTGTATCCGAGAAATGCCACTGCAATTTCCAAACTTTGAAAAATGCCATTTCATGCCATTTCTAGTGGCATTTTTCGAAGTCTCGAGTGGCGTTTTTCAAAGTTTGCAAACTGCAGTGGCGTTTTTCAAAGTTTGCAAAAATTGCAGTGGCATTTTTCAAAGTTTGGAAATTGCAGTGGCATTTTTATGAATCGCCATAATTGGAGTGGCATTTATCTAATTTGTTTTTGAGACGGAAGTGGTGTGTCAACTGGGCTGTGCGGGACACTCTGACCTGTCTAGACAGCCTTTTCTTTTATGTTTACCACAGACCAGACCAGTATTTTTTTTTCTGAAAATAGCTAGCCCAGTTTTTTTGTGATTTGTCAAGTCACTTTATCAGGCCTGTTGGGCTGTAAATCTTTCAAGACGAGGAGAGCTTCATTCGGCTGGCCGAGAAAATGGCCTATCAGTAATGAGAAATGGGTTGTACATTTTTAAAACACATCAAACCGGCAATTAGTTTCAAATATCTTTTTTCCATTTTGAGATTTTAAATTACATTAATTTTTATGCGTGGAAAATTTGTTGGATTTTATATTGATATACATTTATTTTTAAAATCAGTCTGAATGTGACTCGAAATTTCAGGATTAAAAACAGTTCAGACCGCACCAACATATGCAAAATTTCGTATATTTTTTTAACCATGGCCACAATATGGGCTGTAATGCTAACAAAAAGAATATGGGCTCCAAAAAAACCTGTAAGAATTAGCAAATGGGCTGTAAATTATTTGAAATAATGGCAGATGGGTTGTATGCTGTTTTCCACAGATTTTAGGCTTTCCACAGATGGCCTGTATACTGTTGAATGTCCATCCAACGGCCGTCGTGCTTCTTCAATCTCTGCTCTTCGTGCTCCAGCCACTCAAACAAGCGCCGGCGGGACTGCCTGCTCCCTCCTCCCCGCGGCCGACTGTGCTACCATGCAGGCCTCACCGCCCCACCGTACTCCCATCGCTGGCCTAGCCATCCCTCTACTCACCCACACCTGCTGTTATTCTCCGGCGACGGCAGACGAACCAGTAAACCCTCGTACAGTCGTACTCCCCTCCGCGTGGGAAACAACTGCCGAGTCTTCCCTGCCTCCGTGTCATTCCCTTCCTAGGCCTCACCGTCGTCCACCGCCCTGGTGCTCTCGGCGCGGCCTGGTTAACATGGCCAACGACCGACATGCATCTGAAGTGGACTGTACGTGGAGAGGCCGACAGCTGGGTCCACAGCCGCACGCAAGGAAATGCCTCCTTATTACGCGCAAAATAATGATTCCTCCACCTGACATCAGGGACCCACCGAAAGGTCCTCTGTATTTCGCGAAAAAAACATTACCATCGCTGACAGCTCGGACCCACTAGCTATATCTTCGCACGCAAGGAAGTGCCTCCTTATTATGCACAAAAAAGTGAATACTCCCCCTGTTAGCTGGGACCCAGTATAGTGGCAGGCTAATTTGTGGGCCTACTAAGTTGACGGGGATGGAGGGCTTTGTCAACTTAGTCAATATGCATGATTCTAGCTCCAGTGACCGTACGATGTCCATCCAACGGCCGTAGTGCTTCTTCAATCTCTGGTCTTCTTGCTCCAGCCGCCCAAAGCAGCGCCGGTCGTGTCGCATGCTCCTGCCTCCCGTGGTCGGCTGCGATGCGGCAGAGGCCTCGCTGCCGCCTACTACTCCCACCGCTGGCCAGGCCATCCCTCTACTCACCCACACCCCCTGTTATTCTGCGGCTATGGCAACCTCACACCGCAGCGAACCAGTGAACCCTCATACTCCTCTACGCATGGACATCCACTGCCACGTCTTCCCCAGCTCCGCGTCGTCCCCTTCCTAGGCCTCGCCATCGTCCACTGCCCTGGTGCTCTCGGCGCGGCGTGGTCAACATGGTCAAGGAACGGCTTCCATCGGACGTGGACTGTACGTGGAGAGGCTGACAGCTGGGTCCACGGTCGCAGGAAGGAAGTGCCTCCTTATTACGCGCAAAATAATTATTCCTCCACCTGACATCGGGGACCCACCGGACGGGCCACCGTATTTCATGAAAAAAACGTTTCCCCCCTGACTGCTGGGACCCACCAGCTACACCTCCGCATGCAAGGAAGTGCGTCCAGGAAAAAAACGATTCGCCCCCTGACTGCTGGGACCCACCAGCTACACCTTCGCACGCAAGGAAGTGTGTCCAGGCAAAAAAAAGATTCGACCCCCTGACTGCTGGGACCCACCAGTTACATCTTCGCACGCAAGGAAGTGTCTGACAGTCGGGACCCACCTGGTCGAAGCGTACGTAGCGTTGTCATTCTAGTCGCGAACGTGTACGTACATATATACTGGTCGATGTAGAGGCGCGCACGTGTCGTAGTAGAGGCCCGCACGTGTCGTAGTAGAGGCGTGCACGTAGCATGTACGTACAGTGGCCAGTGCGCAAGAAAGAAAATATGGCCACGTATGTGTACATACGGATGGGGTCTCGAACGCCTACTCACGCATACGTACGGCCAGGGCTCGTGTACATGGTTGGGTCGGAACAGAGAAACAGCATCGTCTCATGTTCATGGGGAGCCAACCGGCTGGGTCGGAACGGAATGCATTGTCGTGTTCATCGGGAGGGCTTGGACGAAACAGGCGATGGAAACGAGGCCTCGCGTACCGCAGAACGAAGGAAACGGCCTTGTGTTCGACCCTCCGCGTTCGAAACGGGATCCTGTTCATCGGGAGGGGTATGGCGTATCGCAAAATGTAGGAAACGGACCTCCTATGGTCGAAACGGGGGTCCTGTTGATCGGGAGGGGTGTGGCGTACCGCAAAACGGACGAAACGGACTTGTGTTGGAGCGCTACGGTCGAAACTGGGGTTCTGTTCATCGGGAGGGGTGTGGCGTACCGCAAACCGGGACTCCACGGGATACTGTTCATCTCCGCCATCGACCTCCTCCAGCCTCCACGGGCTACTGTTCATCCACCATCGACCTCCTCCAGGTTCCACCTATGACTGTTCATCCACGGGCTCCTGTTCATCCAGCCTCCACCGCGCGCTACTCCACCGGCTACTGTTAAACCACCCCTCTCCACGGGCTCCTGTTCAACCACCCCTCCATGGCTACTGTTCATCCACCCCTCCACCGTCTACTGTTCATCCAGCCCTCCACGGGGTCGTCCTGTTCATCTAGCCCTCCACGGGGTCCTGTTCATCCAGCCCCAACCGGCTCGATCAATCGGGGGTCCTGTTCATCCAGAGGCAGCGCCACGGGTCCTGTTCATCCACT
>NC_041389.1:689185208-689186930 GCF_002162155.2 Triticum dicoccoides | reverse complement strand
ATCCAGAGAGGCAGCATTGATCGGCTTCATTTAGCAGCACTAGCGAAGGAATCGATCGCTCGGGTTCAGTTAACAGCCATCCATCGATCGCTCGGGTTCAGTAACGTGTAGCCTGCAGTGCAATCGCTCGGGTTCAATTAGAGCCCAACGCCCTCGCTCGGGTTCAGTTAGAGCCAACGTCTCGCACACACGCATGTACGTGTACGAGAGAAACGCGCATCGCTCGGCCCCCGACCACCCACCGTAACCGGGAACTCCCCGAAATTTTCCTCGCCCTCGCTTCTACCATGGTTTTTTCCGTCATGGACGGCCCAAAGAATGTCATGCAGCTGCGTCTCCGGCCCGCCCAGGACGAAAAGCCCATTTTCTGTCATGATTTTTTGTCATAGAAGTAGGAGCCCACCACATCTATGATGATACCGGGTTTTGTCACAATTATCGTCATAGAAGTGTCATATGTATGACAGGAAAAAAAATTCGTTCGGCCCAAAATGTCACGGATGTGTCTTTTTTTGTAGTGCTAACAAGAACCCCACACTGAGCATAAAATTCTTCCTTGGTCCGGAGGGGTTTAATCAGTTGGCCATCGTGCGCGATTTCTGTGATCGTGAACCTTTTATACGGGTGCAACTTTTTCTTCAGGCCTCGTCTCATTACCGAAGTTTTGCTTGATCCGGAGGGCTATAAAAGAAGAAAGAAGAGTTAATATATGTACATACCAAAACAATTAATGCATCAATTAGCTAGTTAGCACAGGCTTAATATATATATATATGTACCTCGTCAGACTTTGCAACAGCTGATCCCAGCTCCGTTCGGTCACCAGAGCTGTCATCACGGTCGCCGGAGCCACCATCATGATCATGACTTTCCTCCTCCATTGTTTGATCACCGTAGCCTGCTTCCTCTCCTTCCAGACCTTCTTTGAGGTTGTTGAGAAACAACAAGACATCACCTCTGTCGTGGATTATGTCCCCCAACATCTCTTCTTGTTCGAAGTCTCTTTGTTGATCCATAGTTTTTGCAAATATTACAACATGGCAATTAATATACAAACATGAGAGATGGATATATTAATAGTGGCAAACATGGACCCCTCAGCGATCCTCGACCCTCAACCCCTTGACGACCCTCGACCCTCATCCCCTCGGTGACCCTTGACCCCCTACCCTAGCTAGTTCTGATCCTCGACCGCTCAGATTCTCTTAACCTTTAAGGTATTTAACAAGTTGGTGCCATTCTGGATGTGCAGAAAATGGTCCATATTTTTCCTGATCTCCAGAAAACCATTGCTTCATCATTTTCCGAAAGTAACAGGCGCATAATGGTACAAAGCTCTCCAAAATTGTTTTGGAACGGAGTCGCGGATAGGATAATTCGCTTTTTGGTACGAAGTTCAGCAAGAGCCTTCCGAATATCGCTATTTGGAAGGCCTTTGCTGAAATACGTACCAAAAAGCAAATCATCCTATCTGGGACTCCGTTTCAAAACAACTTTGAAGTGTTTCGTAGCGTCATACACGTGTTACTTCCAACAAATGATGTAGCCATGGATGACATCAGAAGAAGAAAATGGATCAACTTGTGCACATCCATAATGGGGGCATTCTTGTTAAACGGAGACCCTTGACCCTCGACTCCTCGACGACCCTAGACCCTCGACCCCTCGACGACCCTAGACCCTCGACCCTCGACTCTCGACGACCCTTGACCCTCGATCCTC
>NC_041389.1:689149356-689185198 GCF_002162155.2 Triticum dicoccoides | reverse complement strand
CGACCCACGACCCCTCGACCCTCGACCCCTTGACGACCCTCGACCCTCGACCCCTCAACGACCCTCGACCCCTCAACGACCCTCGACCCCTCGGCGACCCTCGACCGTCTACTCTAGTTTCCGACACGCTAATTCCCGACACCCTCGTTCCCGATAAAAAAATAAGAAGAGGAAGAAGAAAAATAATAGACAAGAAGAAGAAAAAATAGAATTTAAAATTCTATTTTTTCTTCTTCTCCTCTATTCCTTCTTCTTCTCCTCTCTTTTTTTCTTCTTCTTCCTCTTCCTATTTTTTTTCTCCTCTTCTTCCCTTCTTCTTATCCTCATGTCGAAGTTATCCGGGAGGGGGTATATCGACAATGACAACATATACATAGAAAAAAATGTTATCAGGGAGGGGGTATATCGACCCCCCTCATGTCGAAGGTATCGGGGAGGGGGTATATGTATCGACAAAATTACATCATCATATATCATCGAACAAAATTACATCATCATCATCATATATATACATTAGAAAAGTTTTCATATATCATTATCATCATCATCATCATCATCTAGTACAAAAAATTGACTAAGCTAGTTTTCATATATCATCATATATATCATCATCATCTACTACAGAAAAAAATTGACCAAGTTTTCATACATATACAAAAACATCTAACAACATCTATATATGTATATATACTACAGAAAATTGACTACAGAAAATTGACCAAGTACATCTAAAAATAGCATCTAAAAACATCTAAAAAAGCATCTAACAACATCTAAAAATAGTATCTAAAAACATCTAAAAAATGACCAAGTAGATCTAAAAAATAGGGGGGCACGGCGGCGGCTCCAGTAGCGGCGCTGGCGGGGCAGGGCAGGGGCGCAGGGCGCGGGACAGGGGAGGGGCGCGGGAGCAGGCTGGTGCTCATAGGGGGGCGGCGGGGCACGGTGGGCGGCGCGTCGAGGCGGGCATGGGCGCAGGGATAGGCACCATCGTCAGGGCAGAGGGCGTTAGCGGCGGCGGCGACGACGTTGAGCAGCCTGACAGCGTCGGTGGCGGCAGCGACGGTGACGTTCAGCAGCCTGACGGCGTCAGTGGCGGCGGTGATGGCAAGGTGGAGCAGGGGTGTCGGGCGGCGACGGCGACGAGGAGGAGCAGGGGCATCGGGGGAGAAGAAGTGATGGATTTTGTCGAAACTGCTAAGTGTTTTCTTATATACCCAGGGCATTGGTACCGGTTCGTGGCACCAACGGGTACCAATGCCCCCCTTTGGTACCGGTTGGTGCCACCAACCGGAACCAAAGGTCTCTTTTCAGCAGCCCAAAGGGCGGGAAAGAGAGGCCTTTGGTCCCAGTTGGTGGCACCAACCAGTACCAAGGGATGGCATTGGTACCGGTTGGTGCCACGAACCGGTACCAATGCCCCCCTTTGGTACCGGTTGGTGCCACCAACCGAGACCAAAGGCCTCGTGCTGCCCGTGGCCAAAACCTTTAGTCCCACCTCGCTAGTTGAGAGGGGCGCGTAGTGGTTTATAAGCCCCACTGCCGCACCCCTCTCGAGCTCCTCTACATTGCAGTCTTACGGGCCTAATCTGACACTGCTATGCCTGATGGGCCTACTGGGCCTTCGGCAGGCCTGAATCCTGGCCCATGATTGGGTTTCTAGTCATATTCAGGCCGTGGTGGCCCAGTAGGTGGCATTTTTTATTTTATTTTTCCAGATTTTTTTGTTTTTTGCATTATTTATTTTCTTTTGTTTTTTGCTTTATTTTTTAGTTCTTTTTGCTTTTAGGTAATAAAAATTATAAAATTTCTGTTAGTGCCATTTGTTTTCCAATTTGAATAGTTTAAATTTGAATTTTTTGAAATTTGTGTGAATCACTAGTTTTTGAACAACTTTACTATAAAGATTTTTGACTGATTCTTTTTCCTGCTATTTAATATTACTGTGTTTTGTCATTACAATCAAAAACAGATTTGTTATTTTAGTTTGTAACACAATTTTTTTAGTTGATTCCTTTTGCTATTGGAGTTTTATAAAAGCTTTTAGTTTATTCTTTTTTCTATTGAAGGATACTATAGTTTTGTTTTAGTTGATCATAACAGAATGTTTTAATTGATTATTTTTAGTTCAGTATTTGAGCTAAATGTCCCTGAAATCGAAAAGCACTACAAATGAACTCTGAAAAGGTTGAAAGTTGGCATGGTATCATCATTTCACCCACATAGCATGTGCTAAAAAGTTGAGAGGGTGATGGCAAAAACTGGATGCACTTCATGTGCAAAATGGACAATCTCTTTCGAAGTATCAGGGTTTCGGACGGAAACTCGTCTGTTACAAAGGGATTCCATTTTTTGAACTTATTTGAACTCCAGACTTTTTGTGTTTTCAAAATGCACCATTCAAAGCCACATCATCAATTTTCAACCCTCTCTGACTTCATTTGGTATTTTTCATGCATGTACTGATTCTTTTTGAGCTAAATGACCCTGAAATTGAAAAGCACTACAAATGAACTCTGAAAAGGTTGAAAGTTGGCATGGTATCATAATTTCACCCACATAGCATGTGCTAAAAACTGGATGCACTTCGTGTAAGACAATCTCTTTGGAAGTATTAGGGTTTGAGACGAAAACTCATCTCTTGCAAAGGGATTTCATTTGTTGACATGTAACTGCAGTGATATTCTAGATCAAAGGCATCATCATAATAGTTGTTGATAGAAAGTCTTCACTTTTTCTTCTCTTGTGTCATTTGCTTATTGCGTCGTAACCATGGATAATCTTCATCGTTTAACAGGGTGCTTGGGTCAGCCTTGACTTTGAAGGGAGGAATTTCATGAAACTTTTCATAATCTTCAGACATGTCTGTCTTGCCCTCCAATCACACGATGTCTCTTTTTCCTGAAAGAACTATGTGGCGCTTTGGCTCATCGTATGATGTATCCGCTTCCTTATCTTTTATTTTTCTCGGTTTGGTAGACATGTCCTTCACATAGAAAACCTGGGCCACATCATTGGCTAGGACGAATGGTTCGTGTGTGTACCCCAGATTGTTCAGATCCACTATTGTCATTCCGTACTGTGGGTCTACCTGTACCCCGCCTCCTGACAGATTGACCCATTTGCACTTAAACAAAGGGATCTTAATCTCATATTCATAGTCAAGTTCCCATATGTCCACTATGTAACCATAATATGTGTCATTTCTCCTCTTGGTTGCTGCATCAAAGGGGACACCACTGTTTTGGTTGGTGCTCTTTTCATCTTGGGCGGTCGTGTAAAATGTATTCCCATTTATCTCGTACCCTTTGTAAGTCATTATAGTCGAAGATGGTTCCCTCGCCAACGAGTACAGGTCATCAGAAATAGTGTTGTTACACCTGAGACGTGTTGGGAACCAACTGCCAAAACTCCTGATGTGTTCACATGTAATCCAGTCGTCACACTGGTCCGGGTGTTTGGAGCGCAGAATGTTCTTGTGTTCATCGACATACGGGGTCACCAAGGTAGCATTCTGTAGAACCGTGTAGTGTGCTTGAGACCAAGAATGCCCGTCCCTACATATTATTGAGTCCCCTCCTAGCGTGCCTTTTCCACCCAGTCTCCCCTCATACCGCGATTGAGGGAGACCTATCTTCTTATGGTCGGGAATGAAGTCAACACAAAACCCAATGACATCCTCTGTTTGATGGCCCATGGAGATGCTTCCTTCTGGCCTAGCACGGTTACAAACATATTTCTTTAGGACTCCCATGAACCTCTCAAAGGGGAACATATTGTGTAGAAATACAGGGCCCAGAACGACAATCTCGTCGACTAGATGATATAGGACGTGCGTCATGATATTGAAGAAGGATGGTGGGAACACCAGCTCGAAACTGACAAGACATTGCGCAACATCACTCCTTAACCTTGGTAGGATTTCTAGATCGATCACCTTCTGAGAGATTGCATTGAGGAATGAACATAGCTTCACAATGGCTAATCGAACATTTTTCGGTACAAGCCCCCTGAGGGAGTCCTGGATTAGGGGGTCCTCGGACAGCCGGACTATAAACTTTGGCCGGACTGTTGGGCTATGAAGATACAAGATTGAAGACTTCGTCCCGTGTCCGGGTGGGACTCTCCTTTGCGTGGAAGGCAAGCTTGGCAACTCGGATATGTAGATCTCCTTCTCTGTAACTGACTCTGTGTAACCCTAGCCCCCTCCGGTGTCTATGTAAACCGGAGGGTTTAGTCCGTAGGAAAAGAACAATCATAATAATAGGCTAGCTTCTAGGGTTTAGCCTCTACGATTTCGTGGTAGATCAACTCTTGTAATACTCATATCATCAAGATCAATCAAGCAGGAAGTAGAGTATTACCTCCATCGAGAGGGCCCGAACCTGGGTAAACATTGTGTCCCCCACCTCCTGTTACCATTAGCCTTAGACGCATAGTTCGGGACCCCCTACCCGAGATCCGCCGGTTTTGACACCGACATTGGTGCTTTCGTTGAGAGTTCCACTGTGTCGTCGCGATAAGGCTTGATGGCTCCTTCAATCATCCATAGCGATGCGATCCAGGGTGAGGTTTTCCTCCCCGGACAGATCTTCGTATTCGGCGGCTTCGTAATGCGGGCCAACTCGCTTGGCCATCTAGAGCAGATCGATAGCTACGCCCCTGGCCATAAGGTCAGGTTTGGAAGCTTGAACTACACTACCGACATCCGTGGAGACTTGATCTTTGACAGATTCGAGCCCATGTCAGGTGCACCGAACAGTCACGACGAGCATGACTTAGATCTGCCATCGGACGGTGTTCGGGAGATCACGCCTGCGGCTGCCCCGGCCCTTAATCCTGAGCAGAGCATGCCATCCGAGGACGGGTGGATGGACCCTGCCATGGAGGCCCCACACTGATTGGTGATAGAGCCAAACACAGACTTCACCTCCAAAGAGATATGTGTCATCGGACCCTCGGACTCGTCTCCGGCCATAGGTTCCGAACCACGCGTGTCTGTGCCTATCAAATCTGATTGGGCACCGATCATGGAGTTTACCTTCGCGGATATCTTTCAGCACTCACCTTTAGGCGACATGCTAAATTCACTGAAATCTCTCTCCCTATTAGGAGACTCTTGGACGAACTATGTACGGCTTGAGTGGGAAGCGGACGATGAAGAAATTTGTTTCCCGCCCACCACCCACTTGGTAGCCATTGTTGATGACTAAACCGACACGCTTGACTTCGACTCCGAAGACATCAACGGTATGGATGACGAAACTGGAGAGGAACAGGAACCACCGCCCACGGGGCGCTGGACAGCAACCTCATCATAGGATATATACATGGTGGATACACCCAAAGAAAACAACAGCGAGGAACGGAAGGATGCAACGGAGGATAATCCCCTCAAGCAGCAATCAAAGCGACGACGTAGGCGCCGCTCTAAATCCCGCCACAATAAAAACAGCGATAACATCGCAAGAAGAAATAATACCCCGGTCGACTCCAAAGGAAACGACGACCCCATGGACCTAGCGATGGAGCAGGATGAGCCAGGGGACGCCGAACATAGTCCGTGGCCTCTGTCCGATCATAGCAATGACGGAGATAAAATACATAAACCTGTCTCCGGAGAGGAGAACAGTTCGGACGACGATGCACTCATCATCCCGAAAAAACACTTGGAACAAGAGAACCTCCATAGAAGGCTTATTGCCACAGGGAGAAGCTTGAAGAAGCAGAAGCAAAGGCTTAAGGCCGCGCAGGATACGTTCAACCGCAGATGGAGCAAAGTGCTCGACACTGAAGAAAAATATGGTGGCGATCGCCACACAAAGAGCTACCCAAAGCACAAGTTGCTGCCCGAATTCGACGACGAGGCTATAGAGCCCATTCAGCCGGAAAAAAAACGGCCGATCAGCCGGACCGACCACCCCGTGGCCGCGACAGGGCGGCTAATGATGCCGCACACAAGTCAGCACACGATTTACGTGAGCTCCTGGACAAAAAAGCCGGTATGGCCAGGTCCATCTATGGATCTAGGAAGCGTGCTCCGGCGCAGGATCACAGCCACCAAAACGATCATATTGATCGAATACCATCTCACAATCAACACCGAACACAACAACCGTCGACAGCATGCCATGCCACATCCAAATACAGGGGTGCCGCCCACCCCCTGTGCTTCACCGATGAGGTGCTGGATCATGAATTTCCAGAGGGATTTAAACCCGTGAACATAGAGGCATACGACGGAAC
The DNA here is from genome assembly GCF_002162155.2 of Triticum dicoccoides. Classification (NCBI taxonomy): domain Eukaryota; kingdom Viridiplantae; phylum Streptophyta; class Magnoliopsida; order Poales; family Poaceae; genus Triticum; species Triticum dicoccoides. The sequence continues at coordinate 689,178,952 of NC_041389.1, read as the reverse complement.
GACAGACCCTGGGGTCTGGATTGAGGACTTTATCCTTCACATCCACATGGCTCGCGGAGATGATCTCTGCGCCATTAAATATAACCCCTCAAGTTGGAAGGACCAGCTCGGCATTGGTTGAAAAGCCTCCCCGAAAACTCAATTGGAAGTTGGGAGGAACTTGAGGATGCTTTCAGGGCCAATTTTCAAGGGACCTATGTCCGACCTCCGGATGCAGACGATTTAAGTCACATAATCCAACAACCCGGAGAGTCAGCCCGTAAGCTTTGGAACAGATTTCTCACTAAGAAGAATCAAATCGTCGACTGCCCGGATGCCGAAGCCTTAGCGGCTTTGAAGCACAGTATCCGAGACGAATGGCTCGCCAGACACCTCGGCCAAGAAAAGCCGAGGACAATGGCAGCCCTAACAAGCCTTATGACTCGCTTCTGCGCGGGCGAGGACAGTTGGTTGGCCCGCGGCGGCACCAGCGACCCAGGCACATCCGAAGTCAGGGATGGCAACGGGAAGCCGCGACGCAATAAAAACAAGCGTCGAAATAATGAACAACCCAGACAACGCGGCAGTAAATGCCGGATTCAGGGGCTCTCGACCCGGTCAACGGAAAAAGCCATTTAAAGGCAGCTGAGATGGATCGTCCAGCCTAAACAAGATTCTAGACAGATTACGTCAGATTCATGGCACCCCCGAAAAACCTGCAAATCACACCAACAGAGAATGTTGGGTCTTCAAGCAGGCCGGCAACTAAATGCCGAACACAAGAGGAGGGAGACGCCAAGTGAAGACGAGGATGAGCCTCGCCAGCCGAACACGGGGAGGGGACAGAAAAAATTTCCACCAGAGGTCAAAACAGTGAACATGATTTATGCAACTCACATACCAAAGAGGACGCGCAAACGCGCACTCTGAGACATATACGCTATAGAGCCCGTCGCCCCCAAGTTTAACCCGTGGTCGGCCTACCCGATCACTTTTGATCGCAGGGGTCATCCGACTAGTATCCGGCACGGAGGATCGGCTGCCATGGTGCTTGACCCAATAATTGACGGATACCATCTCAGCCGAGTCCTTATGGACGGGGGTAGTAGTCTCAATCTAATATATCAGGACACTGTCTGCAAAATGGGGATAGACCCGTCAAGAATCAGCCAAAGCAATACTACCTTCAAAGGAGTAATACCAGGCGTGGAGGCCCGCTGCACGGGCTCTCTAGTATTAGAGGTTGTATTCGGTTCTCCCGACAACTTCCGAAGCGAAGAATTAATCTTCAACATCGCTCCATTCCGAAGCGGCTATCACGCACTACTCGGAAGAACGGCCTTTGCCCGTTTCAATGCAGTACCGCATTACGCTTATCTTAAACTTAAGACGCCTGGTCCACATGGCATCATCATAGTTAGCGGAAACACAGAGCGTTCCTTACGTGCGGAAGAATACGTGGCGGCTCTAGCAGCTGAACACTGAATGGCCTGTCCAACCAGAATAAATGATCGATCGTCAAGACCATGGACATGTTTAGACGAGTCCGGCGCACCACTAGTGGTAGCAGCCCAGATAAACCTGAGCTTGGGTCGATGGATACACCCCCATAAGCGGTGCTAGGGGCCGCCCGCATGTAAAAAATCCCATAGTTTGGCTTGACACTATTAATACAGTAATAGATTGGATTTTTATGGTTCACTAAGAATAACCAACATTTCGCATGAAGTCTTTCACCTGGGTTTTTCCTTTTTACAGATGATCATCGTCCAGGATACGGCACAACAGAGACAAAGGCGCAGACGTGAAGCAGGGGCCCGCTCAAAGGTTTCTTTTTATATTAAGACCCTGTGTAAACCTTTTTTAATGTCTCTTGTTGCTTCACACCCTCCGGCACTCAACACAACCGAGAGGGATGCTTGCGTTATTGGCATTTCGTCACGCCAGACTAATGCATGTACCTGGAAATTCAGGGCCCATTATCGAGGGCGTAACTCAGCCCAGTATTTGTTGTAAAGTCTGAATACCTTAGGGAGTGTTCGGTGTCGCGAGTTTAGCCTTATATGCATCGGCTCCGAATCATGTCTTTGGTCAATAGTTGGGTTTGCCCGGCTCCCGTGTTTTGCTACCTTATGTTCCGCTCTATTGGCTAAGGTGGCACTAGGAGAACTACTGCGATTGTGCCCTGGTTCATCCGGATGAGCACCTCAGTAGAGAAAGCCGAAAACTGACTGTCATGATAAAGTGCGAGACTGATCAACCACTCGATGACTCAGCGGAATCTTCATGATTCCTCCGCATTAACGAAGGACCAGTTTCTCGGTCATGTACGTATGCGCACCCTATTCGGATGAACGTGGAAGTACCAGGGGCTATATAGTAGCCCCACCATCAAACTCCTATGGCTAAGTGAAAGTGTTAAAGCTATATAGTCCGATTGCCTTGTTCGCCGCGCTATCACCTCCTTACTGGACCAAGACGTTGGATCAAGTGTGATTATGCGCTTTACCAAACACCCCCGCATTATATGCGTGGGGGCTGAAGCCGACGACTGCAAACTTTCAGGTTATATACATACATACATAAACAGCCGCACAAGAGGCACTATAATACTTTCGAGCAAAAGTATAAACACAGCCTTTATAATCAAAGTAGCATTGTTTTTACAATTTAGATACATGTCACTTGAACATAGTACTCTTCGAGCACTAAGCCTCTATTAAATGGGCGCCTTCTAGGACTTCTTCAAAATAGTGCTCGACCGGGTCCTAGCCTCCAGCCGGACCCTGGGTTGCAATAGCGGTGGCCTCCATCCCTGCCCAATATGTTTTAACACAGGCAAGAGTCATCCTCGCACCCTCTATGCACGCCGACCTCTTTACAGCATCGATATGCAGCAGAGCACGAAGGAATCGTTGCACTAGGCCAAAATAACTGCTCGGCCTTGGTCCCTTCGGCCAAAGATGATCCACGACAGACCTCATGGCAAGCCCGGACAACCTATGGAGCTCGGCCCACTCGGCCATTTGTTCATTTAACAGCAGCGGACGCTTTGGAGCACTGAACTGCGACCAGAACAACCTTTCCACCTCATGATCTTTCTGATCTTTGAAATATTCAGTCGCATCAGCAGCACTCTTTACCAAGTCCAAGTATGCGTCCGCAACATTCCATAATTGATCCAGAGGGGCATACTTCGGATCTCCGAACTTCGTCCACAATAGAAAGGGCTTCCCAGCCACGATATCTCTGGCTTGACGAAGCTCCTCCTTGGCCGCTCTGATCTCAGAGTGAGTTTCATTGGCTGCTTCCAAGGCCTTCTTTAGGTCAGCCGCTTTCGCTTGGTTTCCTTTTCAAAGAGCTCATATCCTTCGGTGGCATCTTTCAGCTCAACAGCCATCTTGGCTATTTTTTCTTTGCTCTGGCGATGAGCAGCCTGCTCGGCTTTTAACTCTTCGGCCGCCTGATCACTCCTCCTGGCTTGTTCCTTGGCTCGGGCGAGTTTCACCCGAAGGGTCTCCACGGCGGCAGCTCCATCTGCAGTCAACGCATATTATAGATACTAGCATCATGCTCCTCTTAATATTTGCTGGCCGCCAGAATATACATACCATGTGCCTCGTCCAGCCGCTTGTTTACAAGCGTGATGTCGACATCCGCCACTTAAAGTTGCTGCCTCAATTCGGCAAAATCAGCAGTCCGGTCAGCCGTCGGACCTTCAGCTGCCTGCACACAAAAGCAGCGCGATCATTACCTGGGACTATGATCCTCTGTTTGCCACCTCTGGACGGCAACCAGAGTCTCAGGGGCTACTATCTATATGGAGCACACCTAGCATGTGTGGTACAGCTGAAAATATACATATTACTTTGTGTACCCCAAAGCCTCTTAGCAGGCTCGTAAAAGCTTCATTCAACCCGCTTTTTGCGGATGAAATCCTCTCAACCACCGTACCCATGAAGGTACGATGCACCTCTGAAATAGCCACTTGCTCCAGAAGACCCATTAGTGTGTCCGGCTGTGTGCCGGACAATCCCGGACTCTTTTTGTTGCTCTCCTTGGGAGCCGAATACTCTGGACTTTGGGCGGCCGAAGAGTTACCTTCTGGCCTTGGCGGATCAGGAGAAATCCTTCATGACGACACCTCGGGGTCGTCCGCCCCATGAGGCGGGGAGGCAGGAGGGGCGTCTCGCTCTCCATCATCTCCGGAAGAAGATCCCCCGAAGACGAACTCTGTCGAGAAGAGCTATGAGCCGGACTGCAAGATATATGTCTTGGTTATTATTCTTAGAGATAAAGCAGGATATATTTACCAAAGTACTTTTGTTCACTTACAGCTCGGTTGAGCGCTGGCCCCCTTGCGGGCGCTGTGCGGTGAGGACGCCCTCCGGGGTAGGGCCCCTGGCGAAGGTCTCTTCCCTCGTTTGGAAACCTTCATTTGCAAGTCTTTAGAGGTGGCCCTTTTCTTCCCGTGGGGAGAGGGGATTCTAGATTCACCTCCCTGATTATCCTCCTTCGTGGAGACACTGATTCCCCCGGTTTGGATGTGTAATGTATGAAGCCCTCTTTCGGCTTCTCTATTCCTCCCTTCATCTTCTCCTGATGGCACTTGATAGGGTGCGCGCTCAAGATCCTGGTCAGAACAGGATCCGGCGAGCCTTCGGGAAGGGGGGCCGAACACCTGATCCTCTCTGCCTTTTTTATCCAATCCTGGCCGAGAGCAATTTTTCAAAATGATGTTGTGACAAATATAAAGACGGCATGTTCGGTCGCGGAATTACTTACTTGGGTATCTGGACGGTTGCAGTTGAGACCCGCATCCTCGGTGGTGTCCGGAACTTTATTCGTGATCCGAAGAACAATCCATACATCCCTTCGAGCGTCATGCCTAAGAATTGTTGAATAGTTCGCGATCCTTCTGGGTTGAACTCCCACATATGGAGAGATCGACGTTGGCATGTCAGGACCCTATGAACTAGCATTACTTGCATTACCTTGACAAGACTGACATCCCTCCTGAGGAGATCTCGGATGCGGCTTTGCAATGTCAGCACATCATTAACTGGCCCCCAGTCCAGCCCCTTGTTGACCCATGACGCTAGTTGGGGCAAAGGGCCCGAGCGGAAGGAGGGGGCGGCCACCTGCTTTGCACCTTGGGGAGCTGTGATGTAAAACCACTCACACACGACGATAAACGACGAGATGTGAAGGATGGAGTCTGGAGCTAGATCATGGAAATCTAGCATGTAATAGAACATGAGCCCTCTAACAAAGGGATCAAGACTAAAGCCTAGCCCTCGGAGGAAGTGGGAAACAAATACGATACTCTCATTGGGTTTGGGAGTGGGGATGACCTGCCCGTGAGCAGGCAGCCTGTGCGGGATTTTGGCGGTCAGATACCTAGCCTCCCTAAGCTTCTTGATGTCCTCCTCTGTGACAGAAGAGGCCATCCACCGGCCTTGAAGGTTGGATCCAGACATGGTTGAAGCTCTGAAGCGCTTAGCCTGGACCTTGGGTGTTGGAACTTAAGGTAGGGGGAGGGAAGGATCGAGCGTGGAGAGAAAAGGACAGGTCTTGGCCCCTTTATAAAGAGGGTGAATATCAAGCGTCCTCCGCGTGGCCGTTTGGAACATGCCTAAAATCGAGGAGTCATACTAACAAGCACAGTTGGGTTACCCACACCCATATTGATGAGAATTCCGTGATAAGGGGAACACGATCGCTGCTTCGACAAGACGTGCTAATAAAACCGCCTCGCAATATGTGCAGCTGCAGGTTGAGAAAAACGGTTCGAATAATGACCGGGCCGTGGCGTGATGTCACGCTGTGAAAAGTTGTCAGCAGATTAGATTTGTGGAATATTGTGCTCTCTATGGTGGTATGTGGAATTTTTTTTGCAGAGCCGGACACGATCCTTGTGTTTAAAATCTTCTATGGAGTATTCGGAGAAGGAACCCGCCTTGCAATGCCGAAGACAATCTGCACGCCGGACTCATCGTCATTGAAGCCTGGTTCATGTGCTACTGAGGGAGTCCTGGATTAGGGGGTCCTCGGACAGCCGGACTATATACTTTGGCTGGACTGTTGGGCTATGAAGATACAAGATTGAAGACTTCGTCCCGTGTCTGGGTGGGACTCTCCTTTGCGTGGAAGGCAAGCTTGGCAATTCGGATATGTAGATCTCCTTCTCTGTAACTGACTCTGTGTAACCCTAGCCCCCTCCGGTGTCTATATAAACCGGAGGGTTTAGTCCGTAGGAAAAGAACAATCATAATCATATGCTAGCTTCTAGGGTTTAGCCTCTACGATCTCGTGGTAGATCAACTCTTGTAATACTCATATCATCAAGATCAATCAAGCAGGAAGTAGGGTATTACCTCCATCGAGAGGGCTCGAACCTGGGTAAACATTGTGTCCCCCGCCTCCAGTTACCATTAGCCTTAGATGCCTAGTTCGGGACCCCCTACCCGAGATTCGCCGGTTTTGACACCGACACCCCCTCAATGCAACCGGAAGCAGTTGTGTCATAATCACGTGGCAGTCATGAGACTTTAGGTTCTAGAACTTTTTCTCTCCCATATTTATTATTCCCTTTATATTCGACGAGTAGCCAGATGGGACCTTCATAGTGAGCAGGCATTCAAACAAGATTTCCTTCTCTTCTTTGGTAAGAGTGTAGCTGGCAGGACCTTCATACTACTTTGGAGGCATGTCGTCTTTTTTGTGCAAACGTTGCAGGTCCCCTTGTGCCTCCAGTGTATCTTTTGTCTTCCCACACACGCCCAAGAAGCCTAGCTGGTTCACGCAAAGGTTCTTCGTCATGTGCATCACGTCGATTGAAGAGCGGACCTCTAGGTCTTTCCAGTAGGTTAGGTCCCAAACTATAGATTTATTCTTCCACATGGGTGCGCGTCCCTCGGCGTCATTCGGAACAGATAGTCCACCGGGACCCTTTCCGAAAATTACTTTTAAATCATTGACCATAGCAGGTACGTGATCACCGGTACGCATGGCGGGCTTCTTCCGGTGATTTGCCTCACCTTTGAAATGCTTGCCTTTCTTTTGACATTGATGGTTGGTCGGAAGGAATCGATGATGCCCCAAGTACACATTCTTCCCGCATTTGTCCAGGTATATACTTTCAGTGTCATCTAAACAGTGCGTGCATGCGCAGTATCCCTTATTTGTTTGTCCTAAAAGGTTACTGAGAGCAGGCCAATCATTGATGGTGACAAACAGCAACGCATGCAGGTCAAATTCCTCTTGTTTGTGCTCATCCCACGCACATACATTGTTTCCAATCCACAGTTGTAAAAGTTCTTCAACTAATGGCCTTAGGTACACATCAATGTTGTTGCCGGGTTGCTTAGGGCCTTGCATGAGAACTGGCATCATAATGAACTTCTGCTTCATGCATAGCCAAGGAGGAAGGTTATAGACACATCGAGTCACGGGTCAGGTGTTGCGATTGCTGCTCTTCTCCCCAAAAGGATTAATACCATCCGTGCTTAAACCAAACTATACGTTCCTTGCGTCACCTGCAAACTCCTCCCAGTACTTTTCTCGATTTCTCTCAACTTCCCGTCATTCTTACGGTCCTCTTTGTGCCATCGCATCAACTTGGAATGCTCTTTGTTTCTGAACATGCATTTCAACCGTGGTATTACAGGAGCATACCACATCACCTTGGCAGGAACCCTCTTCCGGGGGCGCTCGCCGTCAACATCACCAAGGTCATCTCGTCTGATCTTATACCGCAATGCACTGCATACCGGGCATGCGTTCAAATCCTCGTACGCACCACGGTACAGGATGCAGTCATTAGGGCATGCATGTATCTTCTGCACCTCCAATCCTAGAGGGCATACAACCTTCTGTGCTGCATACGTACTGTCAGGCAATTCATTATCATTTGGAAGCTTCTTCTTCAATATTTTTAGTAGCTTCTCAAATCCTTTGTCGGGCACACCATTCTCTGCCTTCCACTGCAGCAATTCTAGTACGGTACCGAGCTTTGTATTGCCATTTTCGCAATTGGGGTACAAACCTTTTTTGTGATTGATGTCTACTACACAACCTTCTTCTTGTAGATGTTGTTGGGCCTGCAAGTGCACAGGTTTGTAGGACAGTAGCAAATTTCCCTCAAGTGGATGACCTAAGGTTTATCAATCCATAGGAGGCGTAGGATGAAGATGGCCTCTCTCAAACAACCCTGCAACCAAATAACAAAGAGTCGCTTGTGTCCCTAACACACCCAATACAATGGTAAATTGTATAGGTGCACTAGTTCCGCGAAGAGATGGTGATACAAGTGCAAAATAGATAGTAGAAATTGGTATTTGTAATCTGAAATAATAAAAACAGCAAAGTAACAAGTAGTAAAAGTGAGCGTAAACGGTATTGCAATGGTAGGAAACAAGGCCTAGGGTTCATACTTTCACTAGTGCAAGTTCTCTCAACAATAATAACATAGATAGATCATATAACAATCCCTGAACATGCAACAAAGAGTCACTCCAAAGACACTAATAGCAGAGAACAAACGAAGAGATTATGGTAGGGTATGAAACCACCTCAACGTTATTCTTTCGGATCAATCTATTCAAGAGTTCGTACTAGAATAACACCTTAAGACACAAATCAACCAAAACCCTAATGTCACCTAGATACTCCATTGTCACCTCAAGTATCCGTGGGCATGATTATACGATATGCATCACAAAATCTCAGATTCATCTATTCAACCAACACAAAGTACTTCAAAGAGTGCCCCAAAGTTTCTACCGGAGAGTCAAGAATGTGTGCCAACCCCTATGCATAGGTTCATGGGCGGAACCCGCAAGTTGGTCACCAAAACATACATCAAGAGGCACATGATATCCCATTGTCACCACAGATAAGCACGGCAAGACATACATCAAGTGTTCTCATAAAAGACTCAATCCGATAAGATAACTTCAAAGGGAAAACTCAATTCATCACAAGAGAGTAGAGGGGGAGAAACATCATAAGATCCAACTACAATAGCAAAGCTCGGGATACATCAAGATTGTGCCATAGAGGGAACACAAGAGATAACACGAGAGAGAGAGAGAGAGAGAGAGAGAGAGAGAGATCAAACACATAGCTACTGGTACATACCCTCAGCCCCGAGGGTGAACTACTCCCTCCTCGTCATGGATAGCGTCGGGATGATGAAGATGGCCACCGGTGATGGATCCCCCTCCGGCAGGGTGCCGGAACGGGCTCCCGAGAGGTTTTTGGTGGCTACAGAGGCTTGCGGCGGCGGGACCCCCGATCTATCTTGATATTCGATGTTTTTAGGGTACGTAAGCTTATATAGGCGAAAGAAGTCGGTCGGGGGGTGCTCAAGGGGTCCATGAGACAGTGGATCGCGCCCTATAGGGGGGGCGCCCCCCTATCTCCTGGGCTCTTCGAGGATCTTCTGACTTGATCTCCAAGCCTCCAGGATGATATTCTTCCAAAAAATCACGATGCCGAAGGTTTCATTCCATTTGGACTCTGTTTGATATTCCTTTTCTTCGAAATACTGAAGCAGGCAATAAAACAGCAATATGGGCAGGGCCTCCGGTTAATAGGTTAGTCCCAAAAGTAATATAAAAGTGTATAATAAAGCCCATAATCATTCAAAACAGATAATAATATAGCATGAATGCTTCATAAATTATAGATACCTTGGAGACGTATCAGTGATCCTCTAACATGCGATCGAACTTCAGCTTCTCCTTTTGACTTTCGCACTGTCTCCTTGCATCAACAATGACCCGGCGAAGATCATCATCGGGCACATCGTCTGGTTCCTCTTGATCTTCAACTTCCCCCGTTGCAGCATCACCGTATTCATGGGGCACATAGTTGTCATCGTCCTCTTCTTCTTCGTTGTCTTCCATCATAACCCCTATTTCTCCATGCTTGGTCCAAACATTATAGTGTGGCATGAAACCCTTATAAAGCAAGTGGTGTGAAGGGTTTTCGAGTCAGAGTAAGACTTCGTATTCCCACATATAGGGCATGGACAACACATAAAACCATTTTGCTTGTTTGCCTCAGCCACTTTGAGAAAATTATGCACGCCCTTAATGTACTCGGAGGTGTGTCTATCACCGTACATCCATTGCCAGTTCATCTGCGTGCATTATATATAATTAAGTGTGTCAAAAATCATTACAGAACATCATGAATAGATAATTAAGTGACCAAATTAATAGAAGTTCGTCATCACATTAAAACCAAAGTACATGCATAGTTCTCATTGAACAACATATAGCTCTCCAGAGCATCTAATTAGTTAAACCATACATTGAAACTATGTAAACCATTTCAATGCGAAAACAAGTGCGATCATAATCGCAACCAAGGTAACAATTGATCCAACGGCATAATGATACCAAGCCTCGGTACGAATGGCATATTTTCTTATTTTTCTATTCTTCAAGTGCATTGCATCCATCTTGATCTTATGATCATCGACGACATCCGCAACATGCAACTCCAATATCATCTTCTCCTCCTCAATTTTTTTTTATTTTTTCCTTCAAGAAATTGTTTTCTTCTTCAACTAAATTTAACCTCTCGACAATAGGGTCGGTTGGAATTTCCGGTTCATATACCTCCTAGATAAATAAAATCTATGTCACGTTGGTCGGCATAATTGTCATAAACAATAAATGAACCAAATAGTTATAAAAGATAATATATACCACATCCGAATCATAGACAGGACGAGGGCCAACGGGGGCGGATACCAAAACCATCGCACTATATAATAAGAAGCAATAATAAAAGTAAGAAAAATATACAAGTATCTATCTAAACATACAAGTAAGAATTTATTTTTCTTTCAGAAAGAAGATAAGAACAAGAGGCTCACCACGGTGGTGCCCGCGACAAGATCGGCGCGGGCGATCGACGGCGGTGAAGATGGGGACGGGACATGACGGACTGCTAAACCTAGACAAATATTGAGGAAAATGGAGCTTGGAGGTCGAGCTTGTAGAGGAGAAAGCTTAAGTAGTGTGGCTCGGGCATTCCATCGAACACCTCATGTGCATAGGAGGTGAGCTAGAGCACCACAAAGCCCTCCCCTCGCCAGCCAGAAAAAATAGAGCAGTGTGGAGTGCTCTGCTCGCCGACGGGGGGTATATATAGGCACATCATTGGTCCCGGTTCATGGCTTGAACCGGGACTAAAGGACACCCTTTGGTCCTGGTTCAAGCCACCAACCGGGACCAATGGTGGTGGGCCAGGAGCGAGGCCCATTGGTCCCGGTTCATCCCACCAACCGGGACCAAAGGGGCCAGACGAACCGGGACCAATGTGTCGGTGTCAAAACTGGCGAATCTCGGGTAGGGGGTCCCGAACTGTGTGTCTAAGGCTAATGGTAACAGGAGGCGGGGGGACATGATGTTTACCCAGGTTCGGGCCCTCTCTATGGAGGTAATACCCTACTTCCTGCTTGATTGATCTTGATGATATGAGTGGTACAAGAGTTGATCTACCACGAGATCGTAGAGGCTAAACCCTAGAAGCTAGCCTATGATTATGATTCTGTATATCTTGATCTATCGACTAGCCCGGCCCTGGTTTATATAATGCACCAGAGGCCTAGGATAACAAGAGTCCTAGTCGAATACGCTGGTGGAGGAGTCCTTGTCTTGATCACCAAGTCTTGTGGAATCTTTCTTGTATGCGGCAACTATCTGAACTGGCCCATGAGTATACGGCCATGGGGTCCTCGGCCCAATCTAACTAATTGGGAGACGACATGGTGAGTACCCCCTAGTCCAGGACACCGTCAGTAGCCCCCTGAACCGGTCTTCAAGTTTGGGACGCTCCTCGATTCTTCTGAACTGTTCTTCATCTTCGGTCGTCGGTCTTGAAAACTGGTTCAACAAATCTTCTCATTTTCGATCTTGAGGATCGCCGAAGTGCATCCAAAGAGTTTACATGTCAGGTATCCGAGGGGCCCCTTTAAGTTTCTGGCCTTTATCAATACCTTGTTATTTTGATGCCACACCTCGGGTTTGAAGTTGTTCCCGGGCGGCAGTGTCCTCTTGCGTCCGAGCTCCAATGCCGGACTACATTCGAGGTATCTTTTGCAGCCGAGCACCAATGTCGGACTGCTTTCGGGCTCCAACGCCGGAATGTATCCTGGCTCCAACGCCAGACTGTGTCCAAGCTCCAACGCCGGACTGTTTCCGAGATGTCATAGATCATCTTGGTTCAAAAAAGTTTAAGGAGTTTAGCCGAGCTTAATACCGGAAATGCCCTCTATGGAGCTAGCCACTGGCGCCCGAGCTTTATGCCGGACTGCTTCTGAGGTGGTGCACCACCCACCCGCTGGCTGATTTTTGACTGGTGCAATTTATTCTCTGCCGAGATATATAACTAGTATATGTAAATCTAGTAGCCCTCAAGGTGTGTGTCAGTCTAAAACCCGAGATGCACCTGAAGGAAAACATGAAACCGTTGTTCCTAATAGCCCCTGAGACTTAGGTCGATGCGCGAAATCATCCTGAGGATCAATTCCTAGCTCGGCAGCATATGTAGGAATAGAAACGCAGTGTAATATATTAGAGATAATAATAGTGATCGGCGAACGGGCCCTTGAGAGAGGGTCTTGAGAAGTTGCCACAATATATTAGCTTGATGCCAGATAGTTCCAGATGGTATCTATTGTTGTCCGAAGACGCGTTTGCCCATAGTTCGGTCAAGCCGAACACTGAGCACTTTGAATTTTCTGCATTGAATAGGCAATGCAGTGGCCCCCGAGACACTGGTCGGGTGGCAACACCAGATCAGGGGATCGATGTACCCCTTTAATATTTGTAAATGATAATCACGAAGCCCGGTAGCCCCCGAGCCTTAATGTGGGCACGGGTGGCCGAATTAAGGAGTGATCTCCGAAGTAAAATCACTAATTATGTGTAATGATTCTATGTATCCAAGTACTCAACATCATTAATGCTCGGATCCGCATTGTACAAAACTTTGTTGACCGACCATCGGCTTCAACCTCTTCGACCAGCAGCCGAGGAGTGTTTGTCCTACTTTACAAAGCCTTTATGAGGTCAAAGATTTACGGCAAACAAAGCAATCCGGCCATACGGTTTTATAAACAAAGCTACGCGGAGAGATATGTTACATTACTTTTTAACGTAAGAAACATCTTCCAAAGAAAATAGTCCCGCTATCGGTTCCTTTCTTTGGGTTGTCATGCTTATCATGATCATGAAACCTCCGATCAATGTGGGAGGAAAATATTGAGGATTTAGTTCGGGGAAGTTCCCGAATTCTATGGTATTAATGAACCAAAATTTCCACTTCCGTCGTTGCCGACCAATGTGATCCTTTAAGATTGCTAGCTTTCGGCTTCACCCAGTCTGAGGTACTAACTCGGATGACCCGGTAGCAACAATCACAGAGGTGCTCTCTTTACCGCCTAGCCAAACAATCGGGAACGTAGGGGTAAGCACAGGAGCCAGGCGATCCAGCTTGGCAAAAAATCGTAAGTCAAATTATATTTATGGCTTTATAACGATGATTACGGAAGGCAACCCTTGTATATTAAATACAAATGCCGATGATATATTTATTTTGACTCCGTTGCGACCATTTATCAGTTGAAAGTGGCCCATCGTCGGCTTCTACCCCTTTGTAGATACTATGCAGGGTGTTTCCATAATAATAAGACAACCCTTAGCCGACGTCTCGGTGCCCGAAGGCGGTTGTGCTATCGGAAATGAGGCAATCAGATATGCGGGCTTTATAACTTTCGCTTAGTCATAGGAGCTTTAAACTGGGGAACCTAGCTACGAGCCCCCGGTTAGTGTTCGGCGACAGCCGAGGTCAAGCCGTAAACACTTCCCAATGTTATGAACGGCCCGTCATTTAACATAATCATCGGACGCTGACCAGTTTACGCTTATTGTGGCAGTCAGTTTTCGGCTTTCTCCACTGAGGTGCTTAACCATACGAGCTGGAAGCACAATCGCAGTGGTTCTCCCTTTGCACACCTAGCTGAACAAAGCAGAACGTAGGAGGCAAACACCGGAGCCGGGCAACCCAACTATTGACCGAAGACACAATTTGAAACCGATGCATATATAACAATATCCGAGAATGTTTTTTGCCGAATCTCTAAAGGTGTCCAACGTTGCACATTTACTATAAAATAGCTCATGTAAATTTTAAGAGCCCCCAAGTGACTTGGGGAAAAGAATTTTATGTTATAATGATTGTGTGTACCGAAGTACTTATATCATATTTGTGTTCACCCGAACTTTAAACGTGTCTTAACCGACCGTCGGCTTCTCCCTCTTTGGTCAAGGACCGAAAAGTGTTATGTACTCCACCTGTCGAGAATATCGACGGTGTTTCCGATAACCAGGCAATCAGGCCATAAGGCTGTAACAGACAAAGCACGCCCAGGGAACTTATGCTATATTACTGACGAAGTGTAAGAAGCATCTTCGAAGAAAATAGTACCTCCACCGATACCTTTCTTCGGTTGCTCATTGTTATTATGAGACTTGTGCAGTAGATTTTTTGTACTCATGAGTTCCGTCGTGTGCCGACCATGATTGAAAACAATAAGAGCGCTAGCTTTCGGCTTCACCCAGTCTGAGGTCCGAGCTCGGATGACCCGGTCGTGACAATCGCAGAGGTGCTCCCTTTACTCCCTAGCCGAATAATCGGGAACGTAGGGGTAAGCACATGAGCCAGGCAACCCAGCTTGCGGAACACTTAGGTCAATATGGTGCATATTGTGGCATAATACACGAACAAGGAACGAAGTCGTACAGGTATAATCATATGCAAGAGGAAAGGCTTCATAAAGGAAGCCCCCCAAGTAAACGGGGTATTTGAATTTGTGTGTCACAAACAAAGTTTTGACAAGGAATTTTGTCACAAACAACTTTTTTTCAAAAAGTATAATGCTTGGTCGAACCGAATAAAATTCAAAACAGAAAGTCTTTGAGCATGAAAGCGACTTAGCTGGTTAATGTGCTCGGTGTTGATGATGCAATTTGGGTTTGTGGTGGGGCGAAGACGCCCATTGATATGTAACAGATCCGACAAGGTTCACAGTCCTCGGCATGAACGAGGTCCCAGCCCCCAAGCCCGAGGTGTCCGAGCAAGGAGTTCGGCACTCCGGAGTAGTGACCGCGCAGTCAAAATCGACTACCTACACACATAAAATAGTGTGGTCTAGGAAATAATATATATATATATATATGTATATATAATCCTTGCATAATTGCTTTATGCAAAAATAATTTATTTAAAGAGATGTGGCCTCGTGTCGAAGCCAATGTCGATGCGGGGCGTCGGCGTGACGCGGTGAAGGCGTGATGAAGCCTAAATTTGCAGGGCGGTCCGGGCTCCAGATGCGGCGTTCGGCGAACTACAGACGGGAAACGGACCGAACCATCGCGCAACCATCGTTAATGCGGCCATCATTTGATAGACCTGTGTACAGATGATGGAACAAACCAGAGTAATAAACCCAAGCAAAAAAATTACTAGGATTAATAGCACCTGGTTTATCTGTTGTAGCAATCTGAAAAAGGGTTACTCCCGAAATTGGGACTTGATCCGCACACCCATTTCCTGGTGAGCGATGGAGCGGTGGCATGGCGATGCTGGCAAAGATTGGCTTGCCGAGGCAAAGCCCTCGGTCCAGCTAACGTGACGAAGTTGGTCGGTTGACGATGCCGAAGTCTCTGGAGTAGGTCGATGAAGGGATGACAAAGCCCCCGGTCCAGACGAGGAGACGGAGCAGGTCGGTGAGGAGATGTAGCAGCTGCCATGTCAGCCGAGGTGTTGAAGTAGTTCGGCGTGATGGACATCGGCTCGATGAAGCAACGGTTCTGCCATGCCGATGCAGGCCGTAACTTGTGACCTGGTCAATGCTGGCTTGATGAAGTGACCATACAGCGATGCCGGTGTGCACGCTCCGTGTAATCCGTGGGGCGGCATTGTTGGTGACGATTTATCTTTCGCGATGCCGAACTCTTGTTCGGCTTGCCGAGATGATGATCCAAAGAACTTGAGCTCGGCTCAACAAAGGGACGACGTGTCTAGCACAGGTCGGCAGCCATAGAGCAACGTTGTCGGGCCGGTTTGACACCGGCGCGATGGTGAAGATCATATTGGAAAAGACTTTAAAATTAGCAGGATGTGTTTGGGAACAAAACATAATACCCCATACAAAACTTCCTTCAAAAAGGATGTCTGAAATCCCGTTCATAAAAAAGATGAATTCGGGTCGGATTCGTTCTCGCGTAGAAAACAGATCCAAAAAGTGATGCACTAATCGGAAGGTTCCCAGAGTTTGGACGGTCGGATCGAGCCGAAATTTTAAGAGGTGGTAGATATGGGAATTCCGCAGCAGATGAACAGTTGGTTCTTCCAAAGAACCTCCGAGCTGGGCTCTGGAGACCACGCCCTAAACTCATCCAGATTCCCGTCCAGATTTGACAGGGCTCCGGTATCTCGGAGATTGCCAGAGATTCCTCCATCGGAACTCGACGAAATTTTCCAGGGTTGTTGTAGACTCAATTCCGCACAATCTCACCGAAGCAATCGTTAAAACGACACTCGAGGAGGTGGTGGCGGATACAAGTTCGCTGTCCAGGAAAACAGCACGGTCGCCCGGGGGAAATGTTGACGCTGAGCCCCCGGGCTCCGAGGATAATTTCTCCATGATCATGATAGAGATCGGAGTTGATGTTAATGAAGGACCTCATCCGAACATAACGATCGGAGGTAGGGCGCAGTCCTTGGTTGAGCCAAGGTGACCAGTCGAGCCAGTGACGAAGAAGTCGACGTCGCAGTTGATCTGCAGTCGAGCCATTGATCCTTTTGCCGATCACATAGCGGAACTCTCAATGAAAGCACCAATATCGGTGTCAAAACTCACGGATCTCGGGTAGGGGGTCCCAAACTGTGCGTCTAAGGCTAATGGTAACAAGAGGCGGGGGACATGATGTTTACCCAGGTTCGGACCCTCTCTATAGAGGTAATACCCTACTTCCTACTTGATTGATCTTGATGATATGAGTAGTACAAGAGTTGATCTACCACGAGATCGTAGAGGCTAAACCCTAGAAGCTAGCCTATGATTATGATTGTGTATATCTTGATCTATCGACTAGCCCGGCCCTGGTTTATATAATGCACCAGAGGCCTAGGATAACAAGAGTACTAGCCGAATACGCCGGTGAAGGAGGAGTCCTTGTCTTGATCACCAAGTCTTGTGAAATCTTCCTTGTATGCGGCAACTATCCGAACTGGCCCATGAGTATACGGCCATGAGGGTCCTCGGCCCAATCTAACTGATCGGGAGACGACGTGGTGAGTACCCCCTAGTCCAGGACACCGTCACAATGCCCTCACGAGGCTCGGCAGGCCCCCTGGCCTCACGAACCGGGACTAATGCACCAATGGGTCCCGGTTCATGACTGAATCGGGACTAATGGGCTTATCCGGCCTGAACGAAAGCCATGTTTTCTACTAGTGCTAGTAACCAGCACTGATATGTTGTCTTATGTGTGCCATAATGAATGTGGGGTTGGGCATCCATCATACGACCATTTTCGTTGTCGTTCAGTCGGACTCTTCAGAAGGACTAGCCAATAGAACCTTGTTTTCTGGGCCAAGTCAGCCTATAAGTAAGTAGGGCTGAAGACAATTTGTTTGTTAGTTTTTCAATCTTCTTCCTTCTATGCTTAGAGTAAGTGGAAATGACCTCCTTGATCAGCAAGTAAGCGAATGTTTTGGTTCGCTCAGCTTATGGTCATTTAGTTCTAGAAATTAAGGATTTGATGAGTAGTAGGGAGTTTTTATCTCAAAAAATTCACCGTAGCCAAAATAGAGTTGCCGACTATAGCCGCTCCGATAGAACTAATGTTGTGTGGTTAAACTCGGTTCCACCTTGTATTGAGGATTTGTGGCCTCTCAACTGTAACACTATAAATTTGCAATAAAAACTCCCTTTATCCCATAAAAAAATGTGGGGTTGGGCCTCCATAGGCCTTATCTGAGCTACGTCGCTATGGGCCTACCCGGTGAGAGATAACCACATCACCTCCCTCATTAGAGCTTATTTCGACGCAATTATTAAGCTCAAATGAAATGACGCTGGGTATGTGGAGTAAAAGTAGAAGATCAACTTGGGCCCATGGAAGTGTTCAACAATAGGTAGCTTTGGTCACCGGGAGCTCCTATTTTAGTGCAGTGCACGCTGGCGAACGAGACAACGCGCGCCACATTGGGCTGGCCCATTTACGGGAGTGGACACCATTTTTTTCATTTTTCCTTCTCTTACCTATTTTCTATTTTTGTTTTATTCTTCTTTAAAATAATTTGGGATTACAAAAAGGTTCCAGAAATTCAAAAAAGTGTGGATTTTGAAAATAAAATGTTCAAGGACTCAAAAAATGTTCAAGATTTTTTTAAAATGTTCATATATCTAAAAAATGTTCACAACTTTGAAAACAATGTTCACAAGGTCATGAACTTTAAAAAAAATTCACAAATTCTAGGAATATTTACAAATTTATAAAAAATGTTCACGTATTCAAAAAGTGTTCACATATTAAAAAAATCACGTATTTTGAAAAAACATGCGCAAATTCAAGAAATGCTCACAAAAGTGGGAAAAACATGATTTTCTAATATTATTCCAAAATTTAAAAAAAATCATCAATTCAAAAATGTTAACGAGTTTCAAAAAAATGCTCACAATTTCAGAAAATATACATGCAATTTTTTTTAAATCATGAACTTGAAAAATATGCATGAATTCAAATAATGTTCCCAAATTTGAAACATGTTCATGATTTTCAAATAAATCATGATTTAATAAATGTTCATGAATATGAAAATGGTTCACAAAATAAAGAGAAAAACGAAAATGAAAATACAGAAAAGAAAACAATGAATTAGTTGGGCCAGCCGAAACGTATGCAGCAGGAACCCAGCCGTGCGCGCGCGGTCGCTAACCAACGACCCACGCGCCAAACAGGATCGCGGCTGGTCACTCGACTACACGAGTGGGTGCCTCAAGGAATAGGAAAGGAAGTAGAAGCCACAGCCACAAAGCAATGTCACGAAAAGGCTAATCACATCTTTTGCCGGACTGAACCACACGCCATCCGAGCAGAGAACCTTCAGTAGACAATGTTCGTCAAGGATATAAAACGCAATGGCTCCCAGCGGCAGATGCGTGGGCACTCTGCTTACATAACATGCTCGACCGACGGATGACCTGAACGGGCAAGGCCATGATCGATCCCGACTCCCGAGCCTCCCAAACAGGTTCTATGGCCAACTTTGCGACACAAATATTTCGTCTTCCGGGCTCATTCGCATCTCTGGGCTCTCACGATCTCCCACACGGGGAGGGCCTCGGCGTTCTCGGCGTACCCGTCCACCCGCTTGCTGGTGTTGGCGATGGCGACGGTGAAGCTCTCGTTCTGGAGGGTGAAGAGATACATCGCCTGTTCGTCCTGGTGGTTTATCATCAGAGAGAAAAAACTTCAGTTAGAACAGTACTGAATATTTGCCTCATGCGTCTCTGCTAGATGGCAAATGAGGCCACAAAAGGCAATGTTCCAATTACGGGAATGATGGTTTATGCACATGATGTGATTAGCAAAACATGCTTTTGCTCAAGAAATGAGGACACTATTGCTGCCATTTTGGAAAAATCAGAAGCACTCATGCAACCTGAAGTAAAGTAACTATACATGGAATGCTACCACCTTTCCACCTTAGAAGTTATTGGTAAAATATTCGAAGGGGGTGTTGAAAAGCACTACTCCCTCCATCCCATAATATAAGACGTTTTTGTGAGCTAACATAGCTTGCAAAAACGTCTTATATTGTACTCCCTCCGTCCCATAATGTAGGACGTTTTTTGACACTACAATAATGTCAAAAAACATTCTAAATTATGGGACGGAGGGAGTAGCTCACAAAAACATCTTATATTAAGGGACGGAGGGAGTACCTCACATGTTGGGTATATTCTATGAGTGGTGGGACAAGTTCACGAGTTAATACCTCAGGGAGTTCCATATACTCGTCAGGGAATATTTGAAGGAACTCTACAGCCGTTTGACCAACACACCATGCAAAGACCTTCTCGCTGTCATCTGCAATGGTCAAGTGCAACTGAAAGCCAGGCGTGCATCCATTCTGGCAGGCCACTTTACAGAAGGAACACTGAAGCCCATCTGGCAGTTCATCCACAACATAACCACACAGATTGTGGAATAACGACAACTTTAAACTGTCGCAATCGATGTGGTCAAGTCGAACACGGCATATCTGTACAAGAAGATATCAAATAAATGCAGGCTGTTAGCACAAAGAATTGACTGCAGTTGAAGAATGCAGCAAGTTCTTAGAAACATCAGTAAAAAAAACATGGTATCTGGTGACTGGTTTTATTGCACGTTTACAGATTTCAACCTGATGGTCAGTGGTTGTTTCCTGAAGTATGTTAGTATCTAAACTTGAAATGCTTTAGAAGAGATCTTGTAGCTGTAATTGTCTAGTGGGAAAGAGTTACATGTGTTCTGTTTGCTGAATGGGGCAGATCTGACAAGAGTGATATATTATGCAGGCATGTTGAATTCAACAACGCTGGCAGTAAGCTCAAGTTAACAAACAGCGATCCTGGCTCCTTTTCGCTCCATGAGACTTCAAGGCTGTTGATACAAAAATAAAATAACCCATCAACCAGAACTTTGCACACATTGTGGCAATAAATACAACAAAGAGATGCATATAGATGAAATATAAAAGAACACGCTGCTTACATGTTTGTTTTATTCAAACTACAAGTCAGACCAGAAATGTACACCATATGACCAACTCCAACTCTACCTAATGACCTGCAGAGGTATTCATACAATATAATGGTTTCAAATGCATGGCAGAACCAATGGAATCGACATTGGAAACAATAATAGGTAAGAACAACAACAGATAGTGGTACCAGTGTCCAGTAAAGATAAGCTTCGTCAGAACAACTCCTGTTGCATCTTCTATCTCCAAATAGAATGTAGTCCCAGATGTGCTTACTTTGCAAACACTTGTTACAGTGCCAAACAGACTAACTCCCACCATTTTACCATGAAGATCACTTACATACGCCTAAAAATGAGGCATGTCATACAACTACCAGAAAAAAAAGTACTTGCAGGAACTTACACCACACGTGCAAAGGTACAAGATATACCACAAGTTGTATCGAACTGTATGATGTAGGGAGTGTGGTGAGGGATGGGGGATCCGAAGTGTTTAACAGTTTCCCTTTATTTACATAATCACAAAATTATCACCAAAAAGATAGTGGAAAGCATGAAACATTGGGTATTATTTTCTCAAACCAGGTTCTACCAAGGTGAAACATTGCGTATTATTTTCTCAAAGCAGGTTCTACCAAGGGAACATCAGATTACACCTAGTTTGTGGTTCTACATAATGTTGCATGTGTCCATGGATTGAAAGCAGAAGAGGCAAATAAACAGAACTCACAGGAACTAAACATATTATGACATGTAACACCTTATACAACATTAAATATATTTTTTTCATTACGGTAGACTCAACACATTAGGTTACATAGTAATATTAGGATTCACACTATAACTCAATACAAATTAAAGCTTCAGCAGAATCAGTGGTGAGAGAACTAAATCAAGAAGTAATCGGGTTGCAAGCAACACAATGGCTGGCAAAAGTTATCTTCTGAAAAGAAACAGAAACAAATGAAGATTAGGTTACATACTCGAAACGGATATTTGCTGAAGTCAACTGCACCATGCAAGTCACGTGGTAATGTTACTTGTGAAGCCATATTATCGACTGGAACACATGACAGGCGAGGTCCTTGGCTCCTTACTTGAGTAGGTGTGAGGAATACCTATCACATAGTCTCTATGTCTTGGTCAACAGTACTGCAGAAAAAAGTAGCACCAAGATATTCCAACCAACCTGTTCCTCGTGTTGAGCAATTGGCACCAAGTAAACCTGTGTTGCACTACCATACTCAAGACACAATTCCTGAGGCTCCTCATGATTATTGTGCGCAAAATTGGAAATATAAGGACTGTCCAGTGCAAGCATGCTCCCTACACTGAAAGAGAATGTTTAGCTTGCTATAGCTTGACTTAAACAGTTGAAACTTGTATCGAGTGAAATGAACCTGAAAAGATTTGCAAGTGAAACCTGCTCTCCCCATAAAATAAATTTGATCTTCTCATCATCATTATCTACAAGCACAATCTGCTTTCTTTCTGTACATCCAAAAGGTTCCAAGGTCTCAATCTTCTCAATCCTGCAAGAAAGAAAGGGTGGGTTCTGAACCTTTCTCTCACAAAGTCAGCTTTTACAGTTCATCCAATTCAATTTTATTGCGAGTAGTAAATTTCTTCCTTTTTATTCTCACCATCAAAGGAGAGTCTACCACAGAGTGAGCATGTATTTACAGAGTTCTAATACAACTAAATGATGAATTCCCCTATACATTTTCACCAGTAAAGCAATTGGCTTCGATGGTCTGAGTGATTCTACATATAATACTCAGAAGGAACCTTCAGCTGTTGAGTCCTGTTCATGGCAATAGTGGAGAGCTGAGCACAAAAGAGCTAGCGAGCATTCAGATTAAGTTCGCTGCTATCTTTTACTCTCGCCTTTACAAGCAGAGCATATTTTACCGAGCCGAATGCTAAACAAGCTTGTTTCTGCTAGAATCTTACATGTCCAGTAGTGTAATAAATAGGAAAATAATTACAAACATTTGCAGAAGCTTCAATCAAACCTGATCAAGTCTACGAGAAACTATACCAGCAAGCACTATCTAAAGAGATCGCTAATGAGAAGTAATAGATATCTTATTTTACCTGGCATAAAATGAGTATTCAACATCATTTCTACTTTTCTCTTCCATCATGGAGGAGAAAGAATATGTGCAAAACTGTGCAGCAAGTAGCATGGCATCTTCATCTTGTTCCTATATAAAGCAAAGGTAAGCTCCTAGTGAAGAATGTGCATGGAAGTTGATCTCATAAGTGGAGATGACATGGTTTCACATTATAACAGCTTAAGCTTAACTATTTTTCTATAAAAAGGGCAACCTGGTGCATGTAGCTCCCGCTTGCGCAGGGTCCAGGGAAGGGTCCGACCACTTTGGGTCTATAGTACGCAGCCTTTCCCTACATTTCTGTAAGAGGCTGTTTCCAGGACTTGAACCCATGACCTCATGGTCACAAGGCAGTAGCTTTACCACTGCGCCAAGGCTATGAAATATCACAGTTGATCTCATAAGTGGAGATGACGCGGTTTCACATTATGGTAAACTTTTTCCAACTTCTAGTCAACTATCAGGGTATGAAGAGTCATTTAAGGGATCAAAATGAACTATCGCAGTTGATCTCATAAGTGGAGATGGCATGGTTTCACATTATGATAAATTTTTTCTAATTTCTAGTCAACTATCAGGGTATGAAGAGTCATTTAAGAGATCAAAATGCAATTAAACAGCAGCATATAATCTGACAAGTTGCATAAAACTGTATCTTTGAACAGCACTTCCTTTATACAACCTAAAAGCTTTGGATGGTCACCTCATCAAGTAATATCACCATGTATTCTGTTGGCAAAATACGAGCATGGCCAGATCCCTCAACAACAGCTGTGCGAAGACAACATCCTGTGAGCACAACTTCTCGACCCTTCTTCAAGATACAATGTTGTCCTATATAGTTGTAGTACCTGGCATGGAAGTTTGAGAGCCCGCAAATAAATGAAAGTCAGGCCAATGCAAAATCGATCCTAGTCCATTCCACATTTCCTTTATGCATTTGTTACTGACTTTTACCATGATATCAGTCTAACAAAATGGAACATCCACTAAGCAATTAGTCAGGCCTACCTTCGGTGTAGATACAGATCAATAGTGGATGTACTCCACATGTCTCCTAAGGTAAGCATGTATATATTTGTACCTACAAGAAAGACGCAAAATTGAGGAGGTGCCATCGAAAATGCAGATTAGAATTCATGTAACACAATGGCCTTTCAAATGGTAAATGCTTTAAAAATTATGGTGTTTAATCACGGATAATGTTGAATGAATGGATATCACCAATTAATCATGGAAGTTGTGATAAATGGGAGGGGGGCTGTTTTTGTTCTTTTTCCAAATGGTCACTAGGAGGGAGATAATGCCCACCTGGATTTTCATTGAGACAAGAACCAGAGTTTACAGCTTATAGACCATGGGTGATAGAAGGTAATGGAGCCCGGAGGCAGGGCAAACCCGCCAAGCATCGGCGTAGTGCCAAAGGCCAGGAGGGATGTGGGCTCTCCAGAGGATTGCGTTGTTTCTGCAGATCACCCTTACGAGTGCCATTGATGGGGACAAGGGCAGGAACACCACCTCATTTCATGTGCTTCCAGAACTGCCAGCAGCATGAAGGGGGTTCTGCTCTTATATTGGGCTTATGTTCACTTACTGAGACAGTTCTAGAGAAGTACTAGACTACTAGCCTGCTGTCCTCTTAAGCAAAGATCTCTTTAAAGCTTATATGTTCTAAAACCAATCAAGGAATTCCTAACACGCATATTTTGTTCATTGGATGGAGGAGATTACAAGGTGCTTAAGCATACCAGGAAGAACGAAAACATCGATGACGACTGCCTCAAGGACACTCTTGGGAGAAAGGAAGTTCTTCTCATGGATAGAATCGATTGTGACAGTCCTGGGAAGCCTCCTTCTCTTACTCCTTGTGTTTAGAAGGCTGGTCACTTCAACCTTCGTCTTTGCGGTAAGAGATTTACGCTGCTCTGTCCAGGACTATCAAAAGAAGCAAAAGTTTAGCCCTATAAAGCATCCGCATACTTCATGAAAACACAAAAGAAACCCCAATCCAATTGGTAGAAGAAATGATGATAAAATAGTAAATACGATGCAAGCACATAGATTTGCGACATGTTTATATATGCGGAACAGCAAACAAGCAGGACCAATCAGTTGCCAATACCAAACTCTTCTAAACCAGAACAGGGAAGCTACAGAAGTGAGCAACTCAAGGTACCATAAAACAGTAGCCGGTACTCAACCGGCAACCACATCAACACCAAGTAACTATTATGCAGTACATCCTAACTGGTAACTATAAGGTGGATAGGGCACCGTTCCTAGAATACAGATGATGAGTATACGACCAATTAGATCAAATTTTAGTACGCATAATTTTAATTTTGTGTATGTCCTGTGTAGTTGAGTGTTAATTACCAACACATTGTTCAAATCCTTCCAAGAACCGGTGCGCTTGCTTTCAAATTGGAGCTAACTGAACAAAAAAATCCTGGAAACAGCATGCGCAAAACATAGATCATGCTTATTCGAGGAAGAGCCATGTGCTAGTACTGGCTACTGAAGGCTGGGTAAATGTGCAGTGAATTTAACTGAGCGATTCAACGGAGACACCGCCTAATCAGTAGATGTAGAACATATAGAAATGGGGAGTCAGTTGGCGGCGGCAAATCTGACAGACCTGGAAGAGGTCGGAGAGGAGGATGGCGGCGGTGACGCCGCTGGAGTAGGCGCGGCAGGACTTGAGCACCTGCGCCACCGTCCACCCCCACGGCGGCCGCGCCGGCGCCGGCCCCGCGCCGGGGGACTCGCTGCCGTCGCCCCCGGACGAGGTGATGACCGTGATGGCGTAGTCGATGAACTCGAGGAAGGCGCCCCCGTCGGCGGAGGCGGAGGCGGTGACGGCGGCTGGCTCCATGGAACCCTAGGCCAAGGGAGGGGAGGGGATGGGAGGTGGGCGGGAAGACCCCGGAGAATGAAGACGAGCGCGGGGGTTTCCGCCCGTGTCCGTGACGGGTGGGGCCGGGCCGCAGCCCAGCACCATTTTGGGCTAACGGTGGCATTCCCGCAACTTTTTCAGTAAGAACCTCTCAAAAAAAACATTCAGTAAGAAAATGTCATGATAAATTGTTAAGAGCTTCTCCTAAATGAATTTGAATTTGAATTTGAAAATTTGCACATTACTAGGACAACACCGACCCAACATGCTCCATTTTTTCATAAACTTTTTTATAAAAATTACTCCCTCCGTAAACTAATACTTATAACACATTTTAGATCACTACTACAGAGGCAGTAACATGGTACTCCAGTTTTCAATTGGTTTTCACCATAGCTTGGGTTCTGCCGTAAAATTTCCTCTCATTCCGTTCCTACATATAAGTCGTTTTTTCGGTGTTTTGGCAAAACCGACTTATATTTAGGAACAGAGGGAGTAGTTCAGAACTTCAAATTCCAACTGGTTCGGCAGGTACATCTCAAACACATCAACAACTCCGCTGATCATGTTCCACTCTTTTTCAAGCGGCTAGCGGCGTTACCTGACAAGCCCAGAGGATGAACATATCAGTGACAGACATAATTTAGGGCACTTTTTTTTCATTGCTCCCCAGTCTCCAGTTAACTGCGACAACCAGATGAGACAACAAGATTGTGAAGTATACTAAAATCTCATCGTGGGGCAGTGGGCAGAGATAACAACAGAATTATTGTAAGCTGCGAGAACGAATCAATTTACGGTTACAACATCCTTAACAAGGCTCCCTCATCAACATCTTTCTAGGAAGGAAGAAGAGGCTCCCCCATAAACTCTAGGCAAATCTCCAGGCCTGAAGACTATCCACATTTATCCGACATCGATACGATACGAGGGGGGAACCCCGCAGCATTGGGGAAAACTGGCAACTTAACAAGTAGTCAAATTTTATGTGCAAAAACCAAGAGAAAAGTAAGACGAGGAAAAGAAAACTGCTGCAGGCGGGCGATTTCTGCACTGTTCACAGGGGCTGGTTGTTGAAGAAGCCGTCCATCTCACAGGCGATTTCTGCTCACAGGAACTGAGCGTCCATGGGTGAAGTGGTTCATGATCAGTGGTCTAAGGCGGATCTGATGGAAAGGGGCGGCACTTGCGCATTTCCTTTGGCTAACAGCTCGTGATTTATGAATAGGACGATGACAGTGATGTCGTCGTGGAAATGCCGGCGGACTTTCTTGTCGATCCTCATGAGGTCTGAGTACCGCATCTCACGTTTCCGCGCTGCTTCTTGGAGTGCTGCTTTTATGAGCCTTCTTGCGCTCCCCTGAACAAAGACAGAGTGTGCCAGTCATGATACAGAAAATTAATCCAAGCAGTTTTAACCATTTACCTACAGCTGAGAAATCAAAATCACCCTTGCAGCTATGCTGAGTGAGCCAACTTCAACTAGTTTGGTAAAGCTACCATGTCAAACTGTCAACAGTATCCAACAAGTACTATTTTTTTTGCAATAAAGTATCCCAAAAAATATTACTTAGTAGCTTCACCCATGGCACACTTATGCATCCACATTATGTCTGGAATAGCAATAAATGCAAGCTTGTGGGACATTCAATATCCATGGTATCAAACACAAATATATACAGCCAAGAAAACAAGTGGCTAAAGAGACCTCAGTCAAGCTACTACAGCAAGTTATGAATCCCCAATGCTTGAAGAATAGCACAAAATTGCTGTTGCTTCCATGTAGGCAGTGACATTTTATTATTGGTATGGTCCATGTGGACCTACAATAATACAGTAGAGAATTTACATAATTACAATAGCTATCATGACATGAATGATTGTGCCGGCAATACAGAAGGGAATAAGCCATAGGCACAGCTAACTTTTTTATCTATCTAAGTGGGTGCAAAACATCATAGAAGATGCCTCAAACTTCCTATGGTAATAAGATGGTTCTAACTCAAAGCATTCAAGGGGAAACCCTTGACTTGGAAGTTTTGCCAGCTTGTAATTGTGAGAATCCAAAACCACTGACGCAGTCGGACACCAGAAAATACTCCACATCCAGCATGTTACCATCACCAGCAAACAACAATTATTAGTTTCATAGTGAGGACCCTGTCTGTACTTAACTATTCATGCTGGTGTCGACAAAACATGAGAACATCATTCGGATTTCTAGTACACAAAATTCAGATTATAAATCATCCTTTGCTTAGGTAAATGGAAGTATGAGAAAACAGTACGCCGTGATACACATTTAGTCTGGTGACTACATTTAAAGTCCTACTTATAATGCAAAAGGAAACTCATAGCATTTCACAGTTGGTCGATTTAAGATCATCCTAGGCAACAACAGAAAGCTAAAAGAAATATAGAGAGGAAAATGCTGAGTGGGATCTTACAGCGCGCTGATTGTTGTGAACAATCTCTACAGCTTCCTGGTTAGTCAAGTGCTCCCACAAGCCATCTGAAGCAAATATGACGAAACAGTCACTTGGTTCAAGGCTGCGCGAGACGATGGTTGGTTCGGCACTCATTATAGGTCTGCTGAATGGCTCAGAGACTCTGAACTTTGGTTTGATCCGTTCCGTGTTATACTTTGCGTCTTTCAGGTAAGCATCACCGAGTGACCGCGACACCTGCATAACCAACCCACTACGTAAGCACCAAACACACATATATATAGGCTGCAAACGAATTAAGAATACAGCGACGCGAAACCAAACCCCTTAAAGATAAAAACCGACCTGTATGATGCCCTTGACTCTCCAGACCCCATGCTTAAGCGCGACGATCTGCGGGTCATCGGGGTGCTGGGCCATGAGCTCCTGCCGGACGGCCTCGTGATTGGCGTTGTGCTCGGTGGAGAGCTGCTCGGCGACGATCTGGCCGGAGCGGCCCACCTTCTTCCCCAGGACGGCCCGGGAGTCCCCCAGGTTGGCGACGAAGAGGGTGTGGTCGTGCACGACGCCGACGAGGCAGCAGGAGCCGACGGTGGCGAGGTCCGGGTTGGTGTCCCACTGGCTGGAGACCTGCGCGATGAAGGCCGCCTCGGTGGCCGCGAAGGCGTCCCTGATGGCGTCCGCCGTGACGCCCCCCGGGCCGGACGCGGCCTCTGCACGGGAACGCACGCAGATAATTAGATCAAACCTAGCTGGCTAGCTCGAGCTCTCGTCGCCGCAATCCATCCCATCCATTTCCCCCATACCAATCCGTGCGCGCGTGCGGGCGTGCGCGTGCTGGTGGAAGAATATACTACTAGTCGTATGTAACAGAAGGGGGAGGAAGGAGGGGAGCGAATGCGGATGGGTACCTAGGAGGGCGGGGAGGAGGTGGTCGCAGGCGAAGCGGGCGGCGGCGTGGCCGGCGTGGCCGTCGAGGACGGCGAGGAGGGTGCCGAGGGGCGGGGCGGAGTGGAGGCGGCACTGGTCCTCGAGGGTGTGGTTGGCCTGGACGAGCGCGGCGGAGGCGTCCCCGGCGGCGCAGCGCGCGAGGTCGCGCCACCAGAGCAGGCCGTCGCGGCCCTCAGAGGCGGAGGAGTCCGAGGCGGGGTCGGAGGGCGGGCCGGCGGCGTGGGGCGGCGCGGGCGAGGTCTGCCAGGACCCGCCGCACGCCGAGAGGAACCTGAGGAGCCCGCCCAGCATAGCACCGCCACATCGCCGACCGGGGCGCCCCCGATGCGCGCGGGCGGCGGCGGCGGAGCAGGAAATGCGATG
>NC_041389.1:689146478-689149012 GCF_002162155.2 Triticum dicoccoides | reverse complement strand
GGTGCGGGAGCGGGTCGCAATCGGCCGCGTACGAGAAGGGGGGAGGGGAGGGGAAAAGAATTGGGGGAAAAGGCCGCCCGCCGGGTGGGGAAGGGGGGTGGAGTGGGGGGGAGTGGTGGCGTGCGCCGGGCTCGTCTGGTTCGGTGCGACGCGGTGCGCTGCTCGGTGGGGGACGGGCGGGCGGGCGGCAGGGCGGAGTAATTGGGCGGCCGTCGTTTCTCTGCGCCTTTTCGGTCCGGCCGGATGGAGGCGGTGCGGTGCGGTCAGCGCGTCCTTGACTGTTGCGCGCGCCTCGTGCGTGCGGTGCGGGCGCTCGGTGCCGTGCGTGGCGGCCGAGGTCTCGTGGACTTGCCGGGAAATGTTTCCGTCTGGATCCGATTTCGTGGAGCTTTCACCGCGTGCATCAGATTTGTCGCGTGCAACCGCTTTGGTTTCATCGTCGTATGTTTTCTACAGTGGTAGTATAATACACTTTTTTTTGTTGAGAATGAAAACGAAGGAGCGCTACCCCTTCCGGACGTCCGCGCGCGTCCGTTTGGGGAGCGATTGGGCGGACGTCCGGGGGGCGCATAGTCGGATGGGGCAGCTGCGCCCAGCGCGCACAAGCCTCTGGTATCCAAACGGTCCGCCCCGGCTCGTCGCAGCGCGCCGCCGCCTCGCCCCGAGCTCGCCATGCCGCCTCGCCGTGCCGCCCCGCCGGTCGATGTGGTGGCCACCGCCGTGGTGGACACCATCATCATGCGCGAAGTCCTGGAAGCCGACGAAGCCGTCGCCGGCGGCGTCGAACACGCTGAACGCCTCCATCAGCTCGTCCTCGGGGCCGGCCTCCCCGGCGGCCGCGATGGCCGCCACGACGTCGAGCTCGTCGTCCGACGGCTCGTCCTGGCCCAGCCGCCGGAGCACGGCCTCCAGCTCCCGCCGTGAGATCTCCGCGGGCAGCACCGACCGCCGCGTCGACGCCCTCGGCAGCCCGTCCTCGGTGGACGACGAGGTGGAGGAGGACGACGCGGACGCGAACGACGGCGCCTCGCTCCGGGAGATGCCCCGCTTGCCGTTGTCGCCGCCGTCCTGGTGCTGCTTCTTGCCCCGCTTGGGCGACGGGTTGGAGAGCTTCCGGGCCAGCGACTACATGGAGAGTTTCATCTTTCTTCGAGCAGAGAAACAATGGAGATGAGAGGAGCTGCTACTCAAAGGAGATGAATGCGGCATGGATGGAACGGACGCGGGGCTCGCGCGGGTCGCGCGCCGGCGGGCGCGGCGACGCGCGTGGGCCGCGCGGCGACGGGCGCGGCGGCTGCCGTGAGTCGCGCGACGGCGGACACGACGGCTGGCGAGGGCGAGCGGCGACCGACGAGCGAGTCGACCGGCGAGCGGGGAGGCGGAGGGACAGCACCGTGCGGCGGCGGCCAGTGGGGCGTGCGGGATGTGCAGTCACTGATTTGTGGGCCACAGAGCGGACAAGAGCGGACGAAGCGGACGAGAGCGACTAGCGACAGCGTCTGTTTCGTGTCCGTCCAACCCCATTTGTAGCGCAAGTTTGGTCCGGATTTGGGGTCGGGAGGATAAAAAACGGACACCAACGGACAATTTTGTCCGTTTGGTACACCCGCTGGGTTGTATTTTATCTCAAACGGACGAAAGCGGACGATTTGGGGTCGTGCGACAAACGGACGTCTGTTTTGTCTGGATTTTGTCCGTTTGGACAGCGGGATGGGGTCGTGTCCGGGCCTGTCGGGGATGCGGTGGCCGTGCGCCCAGCGCGCGGCCGCATCATTTACCCCATCTTGTCCGCGTCTATGTAAAAAAAAGAGAAACATGTCAAATGCCAAGCCCTACGACCGCAGTTCATCACGCACGTCGGCAACAAAACCAGCGGCCTACATGTCCATCGCCGGCATCAGCCAGCAGCCGGTAACACAGCCGGCCTCCAAAATAAATGGTTGTCCTCGCCGGCAACACAGCCAGCGGCCGGCAACACAGCCGGCCTTCAAAATGAATGTGTTTCTCGCCGGCACACGGCCAGCGGCCCATCGGAGCGGGCGGCAACTGTGACGCCCGGATAATCAAGCTACAGTAATCCCCTACTAATGATGACACATCACCTCTGTCACTGTAATTAATCTCGGGTTAATTCGAAACCGTTTCAAATTTAAATCCTAAATCAATCAAACGACAAAAGTTTTTAAAATATTAAACTAAAATGTTCGGGTTGTGCCAAAAATGGCATAGGTAATTATAGTACAGAAAACACATTTTTATAAAATACCTAAATACTTTTAAATGAATTAAACAGAAAACAAATAATAAGAGATAATGGAAAAAAAGGAACAACAAAAAAAAGGAAGAGAAACCCCCGGGGCTCCGGCCCAGCAGGCCACCGGCCCAACTGGGCCACGACCTGCCAGGCCGGCCCAGCTCCCCCTTGGCCCAACCGGCCTCCCCATAACCCCCCATCCCCGAAACCCTAACCGCACACTCTCCCCCCCACTCCCCACGTCTCCCTCTTCCCCCGATCCGGATCGGATCGGGAATGG
>NC_041389.1:689138257-689145522 GCF_002162155.2 Triticum dicoccoides | reverse complement strand
GGCCTCGCCCCGTCGCACTCCCTGCGGGCGAGCGCCCGCCCAGGCGCCCGTTGCCCCCTTCCCGGGTGGACTCGGTCGCACGCCCGCATGCCCGTAACGCTAAGGCCCCCATTGGCCCTATGACAATGGGGCCCCACGCCCCATAACGTTTTATTAAAGAAAAGAGAATTAGAATTAAAAATAAAAATAAAAATTAAAAATAAAAATGGTTTAATAAAATTAGTTATTAATTAATTAATTAATTAAGTTAATTAATCCTGATTAGATTAATCCTGATTAGATTAATCCTGATTAGATTAACCTAAACAGAGAATGACAGGTGGGTCCCACTGGACCCACACGTCAGGTTGACCAGGTCAATGGTCAACGTTGACTGCTGACATCACTCTGATGTCATGCTGACGTCATCATTTACTATTCTGGATAATGTTGGGATAAATAATTAAATAAATTCCAGAAATTAATAAAATCTTTAGAAAATCATATCTTTTAATCCGTAACTCGGATTAAAATATTTTCAACATGAAAGTTGCTCAGAACGACGAGACGAATCCGGATACGCAGTCCGTTCGTCCGCCACACACCCCTAACCTATCGAACTCGCAACTTTCCCCCTCCGGCTCCTCTGCCGAAAACACGAAACCCCGGGGATATTTTCCCGGATGTTTCCCCCCTTAACCGGTACCACCTCATACCACGTTAGGGCCCGCCTAGCATCTTTACTTGTCATGTCATGCATCGATATGCATATGTTTACATGGTATTCATTGTTTCGTCCCCCTCTTCTCTCCGGTAGACTACGAGACCGATGCTGCTGCGGCCCAGTTCGACTACAGAGTTGACGACCCCTCTCTCTTGCCAGAGCAACCAGGCAAGCCCCCCCCCCCTTGATTACCAGATATCGCGTATTCTACTCTATACTGCTTGCATTAGAGTAGTGTAGCATGTTACTGCTTTCCGTTATACCTATCCTGATGCATAGCCTGTCCTTGTTACTACTGTTGATACCTTTACCTGCAATCCTATATGCTTAGTATAGGATGCTAGTATTTCCATCTGTGGCCCTACATTCTTGTCCGTCTGCTGTGCTATACTATCGGGCCGTGATCACTTGGGAGGTGATCACGGGTATATACTATATACTTATACATGATACATGTGGAGACTAAAGTCGGGTCGGCTGGTGGAGCACCCGCGAGTGGATCTTTGTGGCGGAGCGACAGGGTAGGTTGAGACCGCCTAGGAGAGAGGTGGGCCTGGCCCTGTTCGGCGTTTGCGGATACTTAACACGCTTAACGAGATCTTAGTATTTGATCTGAGTTGGCTATGAGCCTATACGCACTAACCAACTACGTGGGAAAGATATGGGCACTCGGCGTCGTGGTATCAGCCGAAGCACTTCGTGACGCCAGCGACTGAGTGGCACGCGCCGGATTGGAACGTAAGCCCGCTCTTGTATTAAGGGGGCTAGTTCTGCTTTCGGCCGCGTACGCAACGTGCAGGTGTGCTATGGGCGATGGGCCCAGACCCCTGTGCGCTTAGGTTTAGACCGGCGTGCTGGCCTCTCTGTTGAGCCTAGGTGGGGCTGCGACGTGTTGATCTTTCACGGCCGGGCATGACCCGGGAAAGTGTGTCCGGCCAAATGGGATCAAGCGTGTTGGGTAAGTTGGTGCACCCCTGCAGGGAAGTTAATCTATTCGAATAGTCGTGATCTTCGGTAACAGGACGACTTGGAGTTGTACCTTGACCTTATGACAACTAGAACTGGATACTTAATAAAACACACCCTTCCAAGTGCCAGATACAACCGGTGGTCGCTCTCTCTCAGGGATACGAGGAGGGGATCGCCGGGTAGGATTATTGCTATGTGATGTTGCTTGGAGGACTTCAACCTACCCTCTTCTACCTGTTGCAAGACGGAGGTGACCAGAAGCGTAGTCTTTGATAAGACTAGCTATCCCCCTCTTATTCTGGCATTCTGCAGTTCAGTCCACTGATATGGCCCTTTACACATATATCCATGCATATGTAGTGTAGCTCCTTGCTTGCGAGTACTTTGGATGAGTACTCACGGTTGCATTGTTCCCCCCTTTTCCCCCTATCTCTACTCGATTGTTGCAACCAGACGATGGAGCCCAGGAGCCAGACGCCACCGTCGATGACGACTACTACACCGGAGGTGCCTACTACTACGTGCAGCCCACTGACGACGACCAGGAGTAGTTTAGGAGGATCCCAGGCAGGAGGCCTGCGCCTCTTTCGATCTGTATCCCAGTTTGTGCTAGCCTTCTTAAGGCAAACTTGTTTAACTTATGTCTGTACTCAGATATTGTTGCTTCCGCTGACTTGTCTATGATCGAGCACTTGTATTCGAGCCCTCGAGGCCCCTGGCTTGTATTATGATGCTTGTATGACTTATTTTATTTTAGAGTTGTGTTGTGATATCTTCCCGTGAGTCCCTGATCTTGATCGTACACGTTTGCGTGCATGATTAGTGTACGATTGAATCGGGGGCGTCACAAGTTGGTATCAGAGCCGACTGCCTGTAGGAATCCCCCTTCCAACTCCTTGGCCGAAGTCGAGTCTAGACATTGCAAAACTTTTACTAACATGGTTGTGTGTCTTATGGGCACACGTCGCCATTGGGTGGTAGTAGGATCTTTTACTCCTCGACCTTTACTCTGGGACTCTAATCTCTCCTCTATTCAGGTTAAATGAAGTTTACTAAATCTAACAATAGGATCTCGTTATCACTTTCACCCGGAGAGCCCCTTGTTACTGATGATCGTCTGCTGCACCAGAAGACCCTGAAGATACTCTCCGCTGTTAACCCGAGAACTTGTGTTCATCGCGTTTGCAATTCCCCTTCCACCGCAAACCCTTATGGATAACTACTTGCAGTTGTTATTCTTACATTCATCCCCAGTTGGTCTTGTTATTACAAGATAACCTGAAA
Organism: Triticum dicoccoides; assembly: GCF_002162155.2. NCBI lineage: Eukaryota > Viridiplantae > Streptophyta > Magnoliopsida > Poales > Poaceae > Triticum > Triticum dicoccoides. The sequence goes on along the minus strand of NC_041389.1, from coordinate 689,142,566 downwards.
AACTCATCGTTGTTTCGATAATCCTTTGAGCTTACTGCCTTGCTATTCTTTGTCACCTGAATACCCCTACGGTTAATTATTGCACTTATCAAGTATCCGCTCATCCCCAGTTGTTCATGAGTTTCACAAAAGTCTTCAAAATACTATTTGATCTTCCAAAAATCCTCTGGAGCCTTTGGCTCTTGAAATTCTTGCTTGCTCGCATTATGGTTAATCCCATAAGTCTCGTAGTCTTATTGACATTCCTTGTCATTATCATTTTGGGTCTATTGACTCAATATGTTTGCGAATACGCGCAATCATCACTGATCCTTATAAATTACCTTTCCGGCTGAGCTGCCATTCTTTTAACTGCAATTGGTTCTCGACCAGTCCAATTGTCGTTGATTGTATCCCTAATTCTATTCAGCTTATCCATTCTTGATTAGAGCATTTTCTCCTGATCCCTTGATTTGAAAATCATAATTACTTTGCTAATTAAGCGTTGAACTATTCAGCTGTTCTATAAACCGATGCATTTGCAATCTTTCTTCCTCTGATTGGGTATCGATACTCATATCAGCCCCATTGTGGATCGCCATATCCACTGTTGGATTATTATCCGAAAGTGTCCTTCACATTTGATCTCTTTGTGAGTTCTTCCCTTGATACCTAATGCCTTTGTTAAGTTGTATCCTCCGCTTGGCCAACCATACTCTGCTTTCGGGCTTGTGTTATTTACTCTTGAAACTTGTGGTATATGTTTCTAAGAAGCCACTAAGGGTTGAACATATGCTTTCTCTAGACCGTGTGAACCCGAAAGTTTTCACGAGTCATACTCTTCTGGTGCTTCGCCAGATAAAATTTCAACACTGCAACTTAATCAAACGCGGGAAGTGGATGAAAGGTTATGCATTGGAGAAGTGGGAGTCGACCTTGAACTTTGTGTTCATGCCCATGGACCCGATGTACATCTTCTCATCGAAGCTTCTTTTAAAATTAATTATTCCCTTGATATAAGTTCATCTTATATCTGGGGTATGGCCTTTTACAATCGTGGTTCCGACCATGTTCTCCTTTAAATACCATTTTCGATGCAAGTGTAAGCACTTGTCTTCTGTGGATCAATACCCCGGTACAACCTCTACTTTGATCTGTCGTCGAGTATTACCCCATGGTATCTCGAGATTATCTTGGAACTGCATAACTTCCTATGAGTTCTTCATCAAGTACTACATAATCACTGATTACAATTTTTCATGGGCTCTGAGTTATTAAACACTCAAAGACACCGATAACTGAACCGAGTCCGCATTACGGTTCAACAACTCTTACTAATATTCTTTACTTACGAGTTTGTACCCGATCATGTCATTCCTAGCCTGATCGGCCATATCATTACCATGCTAAATTTTAACTGTGCTACCTGGTCCTTAATCCCGGAGCACAACTTTTGACAATGAGCGAAGCTTACGTCGATCTTCCTCGTCATATCAGTTCGCCTTGAACAACAATCTTGATTTCAAGTTTGTGTCGTACCTATGGTTCCAATAACCTCTTGCTTCATCATTCTTTTGACTTGATGTGATCGCGGATCGATTACATCTTCGTGGAATCTCTCGACAAATGTGTCATGATCACCATCTACATTCTGATGCTCTTCCAGGATATCAATTGAATTAATGATGAGAAATACCATCCTTGCCCTCGATGATTTGTGTTGTCATCGACCTCTTTATTGTGTTCCCTCCAACAAAAACTTGTTTGTGTTCTGTGTTATACCTCGAGTTCCTTGCTACCTAGCATTTGTTCTTCTTTACCATGGAGTATTACCATCTTTTATGTCAATAAGGTCGTGAGGATTACTCCACCTCTTAAGAATTCTTGGTATGGTGATACTTCTCACCCTCACCATTCTTTCTTGGTACCCGTGTTGTTTCTAACCGGAATACCGACAATTGAACTATGAGGTGTGAATTCAAAACTTCTAGCAACCCTATTGCTTTGAAGTAATGGTCAAGTTTCATTCTAATTCTTTTGTTCGTCAAGTCACCACTCTAACATTGATCGTGCAACCCAACCCATATTCGGGTGCACCTTTCAACCAATGTTTAATTGAGTATGTTTCCTCGAGCATACATCATTATACCATTTGGTCTGACAAATGTTATCTCCTTGTTCACATAATTGTGGAAATCCATCTTGTCGGAAATCTCGATGGATTATCGCCGAGCCCATCAGCCACCTCCTCCTCTCCTTGGTTTAATGATGAACTATTGTTTCAGGAACCCACTCCCATAGTTCATTTCCTGAGAATCCTGAAATGTCATTTCGTCTATTTGTGTTGCACCTTTTATTCTCGGACATCCTGAGTCTGAGGTATCATTACACCAATCGGATCTGAATCTCGGTCAGATATGATGGTTGGGACAACTTTCCAAGAGTTATGTTGTTGGCCCTTTGATGACCTGGTAACAGGATGTCATGCCTAGCACCCCCCCCCCCGGCTGGAGGACCTATCATTATGGTTTATTTGCAAGGATAACCATTCTTCTTGGAGGAAATTGTAAGACCTATGTTATAAACTGTTCCTGATGGATCCATTGAGTATCTAAAAACCGGCCTTTGCTTGAAGACCATGTCAATGCTATCTCGAAGCATGTCTGTGATACTCTGATTTTCAACAAGAACATTTGAAGCCCAATGCTAAATGTTTCTTGCTCAATTATCCAAACACCGTTGTATGGGTAATGTCATGAAATTTCTCTCCCCTACCTAAGGAGTTTTCTACATAATAACCTGTCATGGATATCTTGCTCTGCTTGTCCTTGGGAAGGATATACCCCTGATATACATGTTTAAGCACATTTTCCTTCCCGTTGTTTTGTTCAAACTTTCTTGTAAACTACTTAACCGATCAGTGGTAATCCCCTGCTTAGGTAAACACCTCGGTGTACCTTCCTGTCTGGTGTAACCCTGTTTCTACTGTTGATGACTTCCAGTAACCGCCGATGGACGAGAACTTTGCCTATTGGTCCGCCTCGTTCAACGAGCAGGAAGGTGGTTCTCTTTGTCCCTCGCCCTTGGTACCAACGTTGTTGCCGACATAACTGACATGGTACTCTCTAACATGCCTTGCTATCATGACCGTGAAAGATGTCACTGCTCCTATTAAAATAATAATAATAATAATAATAAAACCACATGGTGGCCCATAACCCACAGTTCCACAGGATCGAAACCTGACTGTCCTGTACACCCCCTATTCCCAAAGTTATTCCTCGCGCGTGGACTCGTATGTAATTCACGGGCCACTGTCCTAGTGATCTATTCTGGTATCAGACGCAATACTTACTCTCGCTACTCTGAACCCCTTTCTCACTCTGGTTCAGGCTTCGAGCAACTATCTATCCGCTTGGAGCCTCTTATGGTACCTTCGTACCTTACTCTCGAGGTATTTCATATGTTCAACTCGTGAGATAATCTTATACTAATTCGTGGGTTAACCCCAGATTGTTTCCCTCAAAAGCATTATGTCGTAGTGAGCTGCCCCTTATCCTTTCGTAAGTACGATGGAGTTCCCGAAGAAATGATGACAAGTTTATCATGATGCATCGGAATAAAGAATTGAAGACATCAACGAAAGGGATTAACTTCTTCGAGAAGATCCGTTAGAATATCGTAACCTAGTCTTTCCCCTTACTCCCCTCTTAAATCTCGGGACGAGATTTCTTGTAGTGGAGGAGAATTGTGACGCCCGGATAATCAAGCTACAGTAATCCCCTACTAATGATGACACATCACCTCTATCACTGTAATTAATCTCGGGTTAATTCGAAACCGTTTCAAATTTAAATCCTAAATCAATCAAACGACAAAAGTTTTCAAAATATTAAACTAAAATGTTCGGGCTGTGCCAAAAATGGCAAAGGTAATTATAGTGCAGAAAACACATTTTTATAAAATGCCTAAATACTTTTAAATGAATTAAACAGAAAACAAATAATAAGAGATAATGGAAAAAAAAGGAACAAAAAAAAGGGAAGAGAAACCCCCGGGGCTCCGGCCCAGCAGGCCACCGGCCCAACTGGGCCATGACCTGCCAGGCCGGCCTAGCTCCCCCTTGGCCCAACCGGCCTCCCCATAACCCCCCATCCCCGAAACCCTAACCGCACACTCTCCCCCCCACTCCCCACGTCTCCCTCTTCCCCCGATCTGGATCGGATCGGGAATGGCCTCGTGGCCCTCGCCTGGAGCCGCCTCGCCGGCCGCCGTCCTCGTCCCCGATGAGCCCCCCCTTGCACCCCCTCTCCTCCCCTAGATCTAGATC
>NC_041389.1:689137357-689137925 GCF_002162155.2 Triticum dicoccoides | reverse complement strand
CGAAGCCGGGGCCCGACGCCGCCCCGCCGTCGCCGGGCTGCGCCCGCCTCCGCCACCACTGCCGCGACGGGGCCCTTCCCCGCCGGCGCCCCTCCATCCCAACCGCATCGCCCCTCTGCCATGGGCTTCGCCACGACCTCCCGCGCCTCTCCCTCCCGAGATCGACGCCGCGCCCCTGCCTCGGGTCGTCGCCCACCCGTCGCCTCGCCGGCGTCGCCCGTCGTCACCGCCACCTCGTCGCGCGTCCCCATCCTCCTCGCCGGACCTTCCCCACCGGCCTGCCTCCTCGACGCCGACGACGTCCCCGTCTCCCTCCTCGACACCCACTGCCCGAACCCCTACGGCCACTGTGAGCGCCTCCCCGTGCTCCTCTCCCCTCTTCCCCTCCTCGTCTTGGACGTCGCCATGCCCGCCGTCCCGTGTGCGCGCTCACCGCGCCGTGCCCGCGCACCGCACCCGTCCGTGGCCTGGCCTCTCCTCTGCCAGTCCTGCCGTCGCCTTCTCGCACCACCACCGCGCCCCGCTACCCTGCCGCCCACGGGCCCGCTCGTCGCCGGCCCCGCACTCC
>NC_041389.1:689023359-689137174 GCF_002162155.2 Triticum dicoccoides | reverse complement strand
GCGGCCGCCCTGGCCACCGGCCTCGCCCCGTCGCACTCCCTGCGGGCGAGCGCCCGCCCAGGCGCCCGTTGCCCCCTTCCCGGGTGGACTCGGGCGCACGCCCGCATGCCCGTAACACTAAGGCCCCCATTGGCCCTATGACAATGGGGCCCCACGCCCCATAACGTTTTATTAAAAAAAAGAGAATTAGAATTAAAAATAAAAATAATAATTAAAAATAAAAATGGTTTAATAAAATTAGTTATTAATTAATCCTGATTAGATTAACCTAATCACTAATTAAATTAACTAATCTGTAATTAACCTAAACATAGAATGACAGGTGGGTCCCACTAGACCCACACGTCAGGTTGACCGGGTCAATGGTCAACGTTGACTGCTGACATCACTCTGATGTCATGCTAACGTCATCATTTACTATTCTGGATAATGTTGGGATAAATAATTAATTAAATTCCAGAAATTAATAAAATCTTTAGAAAATCATATCTTTTAATCCGTAACTCGGATTAAAATATTTTCAACATGAAAGTTGCTCAGAACGACGAGACGAATCCGGATACGCAATCCGTTCGTCCGCCACACACCCCTAACCTATCGAACTCGCAACTTTCCCCCTCCGGCTCCTCTGCCCGAAAACACGAAACCCCGGGGATATTTTCCCGGATGTTTCCCCCCTTAACCGGTACCACCTCATACCACGTTAGGGCCCGCCTAGCATCTTTAGTTGTCATGTCATGCATCGATATGCATATGTTTACATGGTATTCATTGTTTCGTCCCCCTCTTCTCTCCGGTAGACTACGAGACCGATGCTGCTGCGGCCCAGTTCGACTACAGAGTTGACGACCCCTCTCTCTTGCCAGAGCAACCAGGCAAGCCCCCCCCCCTTGATTACCAGATATCGCGTATTCTACTCTATACTGCTTGCATTAGAGTAGTGTAGCATGTTACTGCTTTCCGTTATACCTATCCTGATGCATAGCCTGTCCTTGTTACTACTGTTGATACCTTTACCTGCAATCCTATATGCTTAGTATAGGATGCTAGTATTTCCATCTGTGGCCCTACATTCTTGTCCGTCTGCTGTGCTATACTATCGGGCCATGATCACTTGGGAGGTGATCACGGGTATATACTATATACTTATACATGATACATGTGGAGACTAAAGTCGGGTCGGCTGGTGGAGCACCCGCGAGTGGATCTTTGTGGCGGAGCGACAGGGTAGGTTGAGACCGCCTAGGAGAGAGGTGGGCCTGGCCCTGTTCGGCATTTGCGGATACTTAACACGCTTAACGAGATCTTAGTATTTGATCTGAGTTGGCTACGAGCCTATACGCACTAACCAACTACGTGGGAAAGATATGGGCACTCGGCGTCGTGGTATCAGCCGAAGCACTTCGTGACGCCAGGGACTGAGTGGCACGCGCCGGATTGGAACGTAAGCCCGCTCTTGTATTAAGGGGGCTAGTTCTGCTTTCGGCCGTGTACGCAACGTGCAGGTGTGCTATGGGCGATGGGCCCAGACCCCTGTGCGCTTAGGTTTAGACCGGCGTGCTGGCCTCTCTGTTGAGCCTAGGTGGGGCTGCGACGTGTTGATCTTTCGCGGCCGGGCATGACCCGTGAAAGTGTGTCCGGCCAAATGGGATCAAGCGTGTTGGGTAAGTTGGTGCACCCCTGCAGGGAAGTTAATCTATTCGAATAGCCGTGATCTTCGGTAACAGGACGACTTGGAGTTGTACCTTGACCTTATGACAACTAGAACCGGATACTTAATAAAACACACCCTTCCAAGTGCCAGATACAACCGGTGGTCGCTCTCTCTCAGGGATACGAGGAGGGGATCGCCGGGTAGGATTATTGCTATGTGATGTTGCTTGGAGGACTTCAACCTACCCTCTTCTACCTGTTGCAAGACGAAGGTGACCAGAAGCGTAGTCTTTGATAAGACTAGCTATCCCCCTCTTATTCTGGCATTCTGCAGTTCAGTCCACTGATATGGCTTTTTACACATATATCCATGCATATGTAGTGTAGCTCCTTGCTTGCGAGTACTTTGGATGAGTACTCACGGTTGCATTGTTCCCCCCTTTTCCCCCTATCTCTACTCGATTGTTGCAACCAGACGATGGAGCCCAGGAGCCAGACGCCACCGTCGATGACGACTACTACACCGGAGGTGCCTACTACTACGTGCAGCCCGCTGACGACGACCAGGAGTAGTTTAGGAGGATCCCAGGCAGGAGGCCTGCGCCTCTTTCGATCTGTATCCCAGTTTGTGCTAGCCTTCTTAAGGCAAACTTGTTTAACTTATGTCTGTACTCAGATATTGTTGCTTCCGCTGACTCGTCTATGATCGAGCACTTGTATTCGAGCCCTCGAGGCCCCTGGCTTGTATTATGATGCTTGTATGACTTATTTTATTTTAGAGTTGTGTTGTGATATCTTCCCGTGAGTCCCTGATCTTGATCGTACACGTTTGCGTGCATGATTAGTGGATGATTGAATCGGGGGCGTCACAGCAACCATGCCAGCCTCCAAAAAAAGAACGGCCACAGCCGATCAGACGACCTAGTTCAGGTCGTCGGTGTGATGTCTACTACACAACCTTCTTTTTGTAGACGTTGTTGGGCCTACAAGTGCACAGGTTTGTAGGACAGTAGCAAATTTCCCTCAAGTGGATGACCTAAGGTTTATCAATCCGTAGGAGGCGCAGGATGAAGATGGTCTCTCTCAAACAACCCTGCAACCAAATAACAAAAAGTCTCTTGTGTCCCCAACACACCCAATACAATGGTAAATTGCATAGGTGCACTAGTTCGGCGAAGAGATGGTGATACAAGTGCAATATGGATGGTAGATAAAGGTATTTGTAATTTGAAATTTAAAAAACAGCAAGGTAACAAGCAGGGGCGGGCCCACGTTGGCCCAGCAGGTAGCCCATGACACCGGTTAAAAAACTATTTTACCTTATACATACAGAGCCCATCAAGACTGGGACACCCTTAAATTTCCTGACGGGACACCCCTACAGACCAAAAGGCAATAGTTAGCCAACTAGGCCCCAGACGGCCCAGCCTGCTAGTAGCGGGTGACGCCCAGCGGAAGGCCCGGTACATATAGCGATCGATCAATAATGGATCAATTCATCAATACGTACGTGCCTTCACCTATCTCCTCGCCTGTTCCGCTGTTCGTCTACTCGCCGTTTCGCTTCGTGCAAGTACGCCCTCCGTGCGGTCGCCGCCTATCGGCAGATCGCCCCAATTCGCCCAACCAGTGAAAAAAGAAAGAATAGGTATGATGCATCAGACCCCAGCATATTGTGTGTCTACCTCTACTGCAATTTGCAGAATTTTGTTCTAATTCTTGCTTTGTTTCTCTAACCCTAGGAAATTAGGGCTACTTGATAAGACTAGAAGTTTTGATCGTATGGGCTATTGTAGTGGTTAGTGGAGAACAATATGTCAATATTACAATACTCTAGGAGACTAGGACGGCTGGAAGAACCGGCAAACTGTGAGGTAAGTTTACTAATGATGCAGTAATTGACCGCCTTGAGGCCATGAAAGTAAATATGAACCCATTTTAGAAAGGTAATTATTTTAACTTACATATTACGCTTATCATAAAAAAACTTTACAAATTACATAAATGTAATTAATATGTTGTTAAGTGGCTTTGTTTCTTTTGATTTGTAGACGATCAAGATCTAGTGTTGCATTTTCTCGTCTTCGGTTATACTTTATTCATAATTTGGACACTTTGACTCTCTTTTACTGTTCAATTTCCCACAATCAACTAGTATTTCAAGTGAACTCTTTATTTTGGACCTTTGGTAACCATATTTACGGTAATATCATATTCTAGGTATATTATATTGTTATTGTGTTATTTTCATCTATATTATGACCTGATATCCACGTATATGTAATAGACATGGGACCCCGGGTCATTTTTGTCCTAGGTCCGCCCCTGGTAACAAGTGATAAAAGTGAGCGTAAACGGTATTGCAATGCTAGGAAACAAGGCCTAGGGTTCATACTTTCACTAGTGCAAGTTCTCTCAACAATAATAACATAGATAGATCATATAACAATCCCTCAACATGCAACAAAGAGTCATTCCAAAGACACTAATAGCGGAGAACAAACGAAGAGATTATGGTAGGGTACGAAACCACCTCAAAGTTATTCTTTCGGATCAATCTATTCAAGAGTTCATACTAGAATAACACCTTAAGACACAAATCAACCAAAACCCTAATGTCACCTAGATACTCCATTGTCACCTCAAGTATCCGTGGGCATGATTATACGATATGCATCACACAATCTCAGATTCATCTATTCAACCAACACAAAGTACTTCAAAGAGTGCCCCAAAGTTTCTACCGGAGAGTCAAGAACGTGTGCCAACCCCTATGCATAGGTTCATGGGCGGAACCCGCAAGTTGGTCACCAAAACATACATCAAGTGGCACATGATATCCCATTGTCACCACAGATAAGCACGTCAAGACATACATCAAGTGTTCTCATAAAAGACTCAATCCGATAAGATAACTTCAAAGGGAAAACTCAATTCATCACAAGAGAGTAGAGTGGGAGAAACATCATAAGATCCAACTATAATAGCAAAGCTCGGGATACATCAAGATCGTGCCATAGAGGGAACACGAGAGAGAGAGAGAGAGAGAGAGAGAGAGAGAGAGAGAGAGAGAGATCAAACACATAGCTACTGGTACATACCCTCAGCCCCGAGGGTGAACTACTCCCTCCTCGTCATGGAGAGTGCCGAGATGATGAAGATGGCCACCGATGAAGGATCCCCCCTCCGGAAGGGTGTCGGGAAGGGCTCCCGAGAGGTTTTTGGTGGCCACAGAGGCTTGGCAGCGGCGGAACTCCCGATCTATCTTGATATTCGATGTTTTTAGGGTACGTAGGCTTATATAGGCGAAAGAAGTCGGTCGGGAGGTGCTCTAGGGGCCCATGAGACAGGGGGGCGCCCTATAGGGGGGGGCCTCCTATCTCGTGGCTTCCTCGATGACCCCCCGGCTTGCACTTCAAGTCTCCTGGATCATAATCTTCCCAGAAATCACGCTGCCGAAGGTTTCGTTCCATTTGATATTCCTTTTCTTTGAAATACTGAAACAGGCAATAAAACAGCAATATGGGCTGGGCCTCCGGTTAATAGGTTAGTCCCAAAAGTAATATAAAAGTGTATAATAAAGCTCATAATCCTTCAAAACAGATAATAAAATAGATGAATGCTTCATAAATTATAGATACGTTGGAGACGTATCACGGCGTCGAGCATCTCCTTCTGCCTGGCCTCGAACCAGTCCCTCATCTTCTCGCTCATCTTAGACAAGTCCACGCTCATGATCGCCAGGGCCACCTCTTTCGCTTTGGTGGTGGCATTGGTGGCCTCGATGTCGAGCTGCCTTTGCCTGGCCTTGACGTTGTCGGCCTTGATGTCGAGATGCCTTTGCCGGGCCGCCTCCTCGATATCGAGCTGCCTCTACCGGGCCTCCTCCTCCATGTCGATCTTCCTTCTCTTGGCCGCCTCCTCCATCTCAAGCTTCTTTGTTTGGAGCTCTAGGTATTGCTTCATTTGCTCGTTGTTGCTTTGCCGCTTCTTCTCATCCCTCACATCCTTTTGCGACATCATGCCATGCAAAGTGTCATGCAATGCCATGGATGAGGCATCACGAATGTCGTCAACCTTGGAGTTGGTCTTGCCCCTCGGCCTCTTCAACGCCTCGCCATCTCCACCTCCGGCGAACTTGGCTGTCTTCAGGCCTCTCTTCCTTCGGAGTTCATGGTATTGGTCCTTAAACTTAGGGCAATTGTTGATCATAGTCCAACAATGCGTAAGAGTGAATGGCTTGTCATTGTGCCAGGCCTTGAATGCCTCCAAAGATTGAAATGCCTACACCATATGATCAACAACAAAGTGAACATGCAACCATGTACAAGCCCTAAGTCTCATGGCCGTAGCAAGGAAAGGGCAAGGAAGGAGAGCATACCATGTCCCCAACGCCGGTACCGCTCACGGCCCGTGCTTAAACGCTCTCAAATGCGGCTTGATACTTGTTGCACTCTTGTTGTATGAACAACCATCTCTTTTGAATTGAGCCGACGCCATGTTTGCTTTCAAATTGGTAGGGCTCAAAGAACTTCCTTTCATGGAATGTTTTGTGGACTCTCGTCCAAAAAACAATACCCTTTTGTTGCGCGCCGGTCCTTGGATCTTGGCTAATCTCCATCCAAGCTTGGCAGATCAACTTGTCTTCATCTTATGTGTATGAACCCGTGCGAATGCTCTTCCTCTTCTTTTGTGCTTCTGCTCTTTGTGTCAGCTCGTCAATGAACAATGGCTCGCCACTAATGTCAACATCATTGATTTCTTCTTCATCACCTTCGACATAGATGTCATCGTCTTCATGCCACGAGTCACCATGGTTGTAGTCAGCACGGTCGTCGCCATATTCACCGGCAGTGAACTGGCCATGGCCATCCCGACTTTGGGTCTCCTCGGGGTCGTAGACAGGGACGTGACCTCCATCATAGATCACTTCCTCCATGAACTGGTCGTAGTAGGGGTCGTCGACCGGTGTCGTTGGTGTTGGCATTCCATCGAACAAGACGCGGGGGGACGGCGTGGTGCCGGTAAATGGCGGTCGTGCTTGCTTTCTTTGCATCTCAACGGACGGCCAACCGCCGCTGCTAGACCCAAGGGTGATGTCGAGGTCGATGACGTCCGAGGGGCATGGTGTGGACGGCGCGATCATGCTCACGTCCGGCGACCCCCCGAAATGGGTCTGGCCGGCGTGCCTTGGCGGAGGAAAGCCGGGCGACAAGGGCATGGTCCGCGACGTCGGCGACTAGCAATGCGGAGGCCGGGCGACCGACGACCCTGTGCTCGCCGGACCGACAGCCCCTCCAGAGAAACAGAGCGGGCGACAAATGCCATGCATGAGAAGGGTGTGCGCTTTGCTGACGATGGCCTCCTTCTCCTCGACCTCGGCCTTGTGTCGCGCGGCCTCAATCGCAGCGCGTTTGGCCGCTCTCTTGGTCGCGGCGATGTTGTTCTTGGCGACCGCCCTCCGGTCCCTTCTCTTTGCCGATTCCGCGTCCAACTTGGCGATCTCCTCCGGCGTGCACTCCGACCGCGGCTTCCTTGGCGCCTTGCCCTTCTTCTTCTTGGCCATTCCGGGCGGGTCGACGGCCAGGCCGCCGGAGTTCGGTTGGGTGTCAGCCATGGACGGGGGAGGGAGTGGGACGGGCGGGACGTGCGAGGGTTTGGGGGGGAATGGCACCAAAGGGGCCGCGAGGGGTTTTTGCTTTGTGTCACCGACAAGCGGGCTAGTGGCGGACAAGCGCGCGTGTCCCGCCCGTCCGCGTGTTGTCCGTTTTGCCCCAAAAGCGGCGCAAACTTGGGCCGCGGATGGGTCGAAAGCGGACATAAAATATACAAATGTCCATTTGCTCCCGCGCACTGGGCCGCCTAGTTTGTCCGTTTTACCCCAAACAGACGGGGCCGGACAGGATAGGGACGCGTGGTGGAGTTGGCCTTAGGTCTTCGGTCACCCAAAGCACCATTTTCCTAAAGCGTGTGTTGGTTCACGAGTATATCACATAACTAAAATTGTTTTTTTAGAAAACGTTGGCTCTTTATTAATCAAGCAACATAGTTACCTAGAGTCTTCTGGATACAAACCGGGGTAGAATGAAAAACACAAAGACCATCATAGTTCACACAAGACTTAGCTAAATCATGAGCTAAATCATGGGGGGCAACCTAATGGACATGGAGTACTTTGTAAGCCTAATCCTCCTCCTCTCTGTCATTATCTAGGGTTATGGTTAGGGTTGAATCTATTTGGGTATGAGGGTTGATGAGCTGCATATTTGTATGGATGAATTCATTTGCATTGGTTAAGTGTTAGTTTTGATCTAGGGTATGGATGGCACTGTGATGTCTGATTTGATCTACCTTGTAAATCTGATCTGACCTTGAGCAAGGCAAAGCTTGATTTAAGTTGAACTAGTTGATGCATTGGTTCTGATCTACCTTGTACTGCATCTAGGACACACCTAACACCATCCCTAAGCCACTCTGGTGTGGTGCTTCCATGGAGGAAGTTGCCAAGTGCACTCTGCACCAGATGAAGCCTAAGAAGTGTGTTGCTTTTGAATGTGCTAACACTGGGAGGAGGTTTTATGGATGCCTTGTTCAGGTGAGTAATTTAGTATGCTGGTTGGATTCAGTTATGTTGGGTGGATTCAGTTAATTTGTATGTGGATTCAATTAATGTGTAGGTGGATTCAGTTAATGTGTAGGTGTTTTTTAGTTTGCACAAAGTAAGTGATTGAGTTATGCAATTTCTGCAGTATGTGTTGTCTGATCAAACTACAGGGAGGTGTGAATTGTGGTGCAGTTCAGTGGGTTGATCCTATCTGGCCCGATGCACTTAAGAACTGCCTCATCAAGTTGTGGGAAATGTTCCATGAGCAAAACCTTGGAAGGATTCAAGACAAGCATGCATATGAGGATGAAATTGTCAAGTTGAACAAGGAGTATGATCATCTCTACACTGAGTATCATAAAATGGTTGATGATGTTAGCAAGATGTTTGACTGGCATGATGGTGTTGGCAAGATTGACTACTAGCAAGCAATGGATGCTGAGAAATATGAGAAGAAGAAGGAAGAGCTGGAGCTGGAGATGAAGATGGAGAAGCTAAGGCTAGCAAAAGAACAAAAGTGTATCCTTCAATCCCAGTCAGAGATAATTCAAAACACCAGGAAGGCTATGAAAGAGATCAAGGTGGACAGGGATCTTCTTGCACAAGAGAAGAAAGAGCTTGATAAAGTAGTTGTTGATCTGCTGAATGCTGGCCATGGGAGCAAGGAAAAGCTCGAGCAAATCATGGCCATACTAGAGGCTTGAAGATGATGACAATGGTGGTTTAGTAAGTAAGGTGGCCTACACATATAACGGGCCTTGCAAGATCATGGTAGGAGTATATTTTGTGCAGTCCTATATGAACTGTTTAAGTTATGGTAATTGGAGTGGTGATAGACTTTGAGAACCTTTGCTAAGTCTGGCTTATGTTATTGTACTGTTAAGAACCTATCTATCTTAAGTAATGCAGTGAAGAACTGTTTTATTTCCTGAAATTAGCAATGTTGTACTAGTTTATTTTTGGTCCTAAAACCATTATGTATACAATCTGGGCCTAGTATTGGGCTGGTTTATTACTCCTGTGCCTACCTACCACCAACCTTTAGTACTCTATAAAGCCCACCCCCTTGGCAGAAACCGCAGTCAATCCCCCCTCCCACCCACCCTTCTCCACCCCCAACCGCCAAAGAAAACCCTAGAATCCCAGGGAGAAATGGATCCTGGAGAGGTGATAGATGGAGAATAAGAGGTGCCCAGGGGAGCCGGGAGCGGAGATGCAAGGAGGAGGGTGAGAAGGTAACTTGCAGAGATGATCCTTGCAGCACGCAACCGCAAGGACATAGAGCAGTTCCTGTAGGCATTCCCCCTGGCTCCAACCCTAGTGATGATGATATCATCTACTGGGTAAGGAGGAGGGCAAATTTCCATCCTTTTCAGGTCACTAGGGAGAGGTGGACTAGGATTCTGTACCCATGATATTGTTGTTATGTTCCTGTGGTCCTCGATCTGTCTCTCTATCTATGTGATGGATGAATTTGGTGTAAGAATAATGTTGAATGAGCTATGTATGTGATGAATCAAGTTGTCTATGATGCAATGTATGAAGTTGGTGTAAGAATAATGTTGAATGATCTATCTATGTGATGAACCAATCTGTCTGATGCAATTTATGATTAAATCTTTTATCTATATTTGTATGTATGAATGATTTGATCTGTTCATCCTAGATGGCCAATCTTGTTGTTTTAGGGTTGCCACCATAAGTGACCAAATTTGGCCACTTTATGGTTGGTAGACAAGTTGCCACCCAAAGTGATCAAATTAGACCATTTTAGGGTTGGTACACAAGTTGCCCCCACAAAGTGACCTAATTTGGCCACATTTTAGGTCATATCAACAGAAGAAACAATTTTATATGAAACAATTCATAACTCAGGTCACATCAAATCAAAATAGAGCTTCATAGCAGATAACTCAATTGTTCCAAGCAGTTCAAACACACATCACATAACTTAATTGTTCAAAGTAGTTCAAACACACACACACACACACACACCAGATAACTTAATTGTTCCAAGCAGTTCAAACATACACCACATAACTTAATTGTTCAAATCACAACATAGTTCCAAGCAGAGTGGAGTGCAACATATTCAATGGTTGCCAATGGCTGTGAAATACAAATCAAATTTGCTTGGGGCCCTCCTCTTCCTCTTAGAACCAACATCAGCTTGCCCTGAGGTTGATGCTGCCCTTGGAGCATTGAAACCTCTTGCAACTCTTGATCTGGTGTTCTTTGCTAGAGATGAAGCACTTGACCTTGTGTTCTTGACTGGTGCTGAAGCTGGTGCTGGGTTCTTTCTCTTTCTTGATCCAACTATTGAGACTGCAGTACCAGCAGTGGTTGCCCTAGCTGGAGCTGGAGTTGGACCTGATGATGCGGCCCTAGCTGTAGCTCGACCTGATGATGTGGCCCTAGCTGGAGGTGGCATGGGTGGTGCTGAAGTTGCTGGGTAGGATGCCCTGTTTTCCTACAATTAAAAACAAGTCGTAGCTCAAAAGATGTATGCATTAAAAACAAGTAGCAGATTTTCATAGATGAATTGGCTTAGTTACCTGGTGATTGTTTTTCCTTGTCATAAACTTGGCCTTAAGATTGTTGATACGTCTCCAATGTATCTATAATTTATGAAGCATTCATGCTATTATATTATCCATCGAGGATGTTTTATATGCATTTATATGCTATTTTATATGATTTTTGGGACTAACCTATTAACCTAGAGCCCAGTGCCAGTTTTTGTTTTTTCCTTGTTTTTGAGTTTTACAGAAAAGGAATACCAAACGGAGTCCAATTGACGTGCCAAATTTTGACGAATTTTTATGGACCAAAAGAAGCCCCTGGAGTGCCAGAGTTGGGCCAGAAGAGTCCCGGGCTGCCCATGAGGGTGGGGGCGCGCCCACCACCCTAGGGCGTGCCCCCCTACCTCGTGGACAACCCGGAGACCCCCCTTGACGTGAGACCTACGCCAAAAATTCCTGTAAATACTGAAACCTCCAGAAAGTAACCTAGATCGGGAGTTCCGCCGCCACAAGCCTCTTTAGCCACCAAAAACCAATCGGGACCCTGTTTCGGCACCCTGCCGGAGGGGGGATCCCTCACCGGTGGCCATCTTCATCATCCCGGCGCTCTCCATGATGAGGAGGGAGTAGTTCACCCTCGGGGCTGAGGGTATGTACCAGTAGCTATGTGTTTGATCTCTCTCTCTCTCTCTCGTGTTCTTGAGGTGATACGATCTTGATGTATCACGAGCTTTGCTATTATAGTTGGATCTTATGTTGTTTCTCCCCCTCTACTCTCTTGTAATGGATTGAGTTTTCCCTTTGAAGTTATCTTATCGGATTGAGTCTTTAAGGATTTGAGAACACTTGATGTATGTCTTGCCGTGCTTATCTATGGTGACAATGGGATATTGTAAGTGCATCTAGTGCCCCTTAGTGATTTTGGTGTATTGAAGACTTATAGGTTAAGGGACTAATATGTTTGTGAGTGTACACAGGCTCTATAAGTCGATGAGGAGTTTGATATTTACAGTGAAAGTCGACCCCTAAAAATGAATGTCTTCGGCTGAAGACTTTGGTTCTCCTGAAGACTTTGAAAATGAATAAATTGGTGTGACCTTGAAGACTTGGATATTCATGCGAGGACTATGAAGCACGAAGACTTTTGTTTTCATAGTTTGGTTTTCTTCTTCTTGAGTCATAGGAAACACCTACTGTTAAAGGGGGTCGAAGTAATACTAAGGAAACTGATTTCCAAGTGATGCTCATCTCAAAATCCTACACCTACCCAATCCTTCGAGTGAAGCCATTGAAAATCTCATATCAGTTCAGTCGATTTCTTCAGTGAAAGAGACGAAGATCTTCTGGTCTCTGATGAATTTGTCCTGACGAGGAGTTAGGAATTCGCCAGTGCGGATTGCCTACACAGTGAGGAACATGATAGCCCTAAGGAATTCAAACCTCAAATATCCGACCGTTGTTGTGCTATGCGCCAGCTGTCCCAAAATACCTAACACCTAACGATCATATCAGCCAAGGGCATTTATGTCTTATCATGTCGAGCTGCTCCCTAGGCTATAAATAGCCGCCCCCTACAACCACTAGTTGGTTGGCTGCTCCGAGAGAAACTAACACTTGTCATTTGAGAGCATCCCATCCTCCGAGGACTTTGAGAGAAAATCATCAAGTGAGGAAATGCCCAAATCCCAAACCCAAACACCTACAAACCCAAAGTGATTGAGCATCACTGAAGAGATTGTTCCTGTGTGGAACCAATGCTTGTTACCTTTGAGGATTGTGTATCCTCCAAACGGTTAGGCGTCATGGTCTGAACATCCAAGAGGAATTGTGGATCGCCGAGTGACCGAGTTTGTGAAGGTTTGGAAGTCACCTGTGAATACTTACCACTACTGTTGGGCGAGATCTGCGTGATCTTAGCTCAAGGAGAATATGGTGAGGACTGTGTGTCCGGGACTGTGTGTCCTCGAGTTTAAATACTCAGCCGCTCCAACCAGACGTACAATTGTCACAGCAGTTAGAACTGGTCGACCAAATCATTATCTTCACCGAGCCTACTGGTTCTATTTCCTCAACCCTTTCATTTCCTCTGTTATGTGTTGATGAACCTGATCATTACTGTTTGAAGACTTTGACTGAAGACTTTCTCTAATTCCTCAATCCTATTTCTTCACTCAGTTTGTCTTCATCCTGCTTATCCTGTGATTACGCTTTCTGTACTATGTGTTTTGTCTTTCATTTCATCCTGAAGACTATGTTGTTGCTCTGTTATGCTTATACCTGAGTACTTATTCTGCTGCAAGTAGTTCTTCGCTTAGGAATTTCCTCACCCTAAAATTCCTCAGTGAAGAATTCATAAAAATCGCCTATTCACCCCCCTCTAGTCGTCGTAACGCACTTTCAGATATTCACGTGATCTACTTGATGTATGTTTTGGTGATCAACTTGCGGGTTCAATGAACTTATGCATAGGGGTTGGCACATGTTTTCGTCTTAACTCTCCAGTAGAAACTTTGGGGCACTCTTTGAAGTACTTTGTATTGGTTGAATAGATGAATCTGAGATTGTGTGATGCATATCGTATAATAATGCCCACGGATACTTGAGGTGACATTGGAGTATCTAGGTGACATTAGGGTTTTGGTTGATTTGTGTCTTAAGGTTTTATTCTAGTACGAACTCTATGATAGATCGAACGGAAAGAATAGCTTCGTGTTATTTTACTACGGACTCTTGAATAGATAGATCAGAAAGGATAACTTTGAGGTGGTTTCATACCCTACCATAATCTCTTCGTTTGTTCTCCGCTATTAGTGACTTTGGAGTGACTCTTTGTTGCATGTTGAGGGATAGTTATATGATCCAGTTATGTTATTATTGTTGAGAGAACTTGCACTAGTGAAAGTATGAACCTTAGGCCTTTTTTCCTAGCATTGCAATACCGTTTACGCTCACTTTTATCACTTGTTACCTTGCTATTTTTATATTTTCAGATTACAAATACTCATATCTACCATCCATATTGCACTTGTATCACCATCTCTTCGCCGAACTAGTGGACATATACAATTTACCATTGTATTGGGTGTGTTGGGGACACAAGAGACTCTATGTTATTTGGTTGCAGGGTTGTTTGAGAGAGACCATCTTCATCCTACGCCTCCCACAGATTGATAAACCTTAGGTCATCCACTTGAGGGAAATTTGCTATTGTCCTACAAACCTCTGTACTTGGAGGCCCAACAACGTCTATAAGAAGAAGGTTGCGTAGTAGACATCAAGCTCTTTTCTGGCGCCGTTGCCGGGGAGGTGAGTGCTTGAAGGTATATCTTTAGATCTTGCAATCGAATATTTTAGTTTCTTGTTTTTATCACTAGTTTAGTTTATAAAAGAAAACTACAAAAAATGGAATTGAGTTTGTCTCGTATGCTTCATCTTTTTAATATCTTTCGTGAGAATGATGGAAAGGAAAATTGTGCTCAAGTGCTAGAAGTAGAAGTCTATAAAATGTTTGGCACTAAATATTTGAATGATGAGCATGATTGCAATGTTGTTAGTATGAATTCTTTGAATACCCCATGATGCTAATGATATGCAAAGCCACAAGCTTGGGGATGCTATGTTTGACGAATATGATATTTTTTTGTCCCCCAAGTTTTGATGAGCAAATTTATTATGATGAAAGCATGCCTCCTATTTATGATGATTATTGTGACGACACGTATGCTACAAAAAGTAAAGATAGTCATGAAACTTTTCATATTGATTTTAATTTTCAATTGGATTATGCTTCACATGATAGTTATTTTATTGAGTTTGCCCCCACTACTATTGATGAGAAGAAATTTGCTATGTGGGGAGTAGTAAAATTTCTATGCAATAGATCATGAAAAGAATGCTTTAGGTGCTGGTTATATGGTTGAAATTCATTCATGATGCTACTAAAAAATTTTATGAGGAAGGAACATATGCCTGTAGGAATTGCAATAATATCAAGTTTCCTCTATATGTGCTTAAGGTTTCAAAGTTATGCTTGTTTTGCCTTCCTATGCTAGTTGATTATTGTTCCCATAAGTTGTTTGCTCACAAAATCCCTATGCATAGGAAGTGGGTTAGACTTAAAAGTGCTAGTAATATTCTTCATGATGCTCCCTTTATGTTTCAATTCTTATCTTTTTTGTGCGCATCATTGAAATCATCATGCCTAGCTAGGGGTGTTAAACGTTAGCGCTTGTTGGGAGGCAACCCAATTTTATTTCTGTTTCTTTGCTTTTTGTTCCTGTTTAGTAGTAAATAATTCATCTGGCCTCTAGTTATATGTGGTTTTATGTTTTAATTAGTGTTTGTGCCAAGTAGAACCTTTGGGAAGACTTGGGTGAAGTCTTTATGATCGTGTTGTAAAAACAGAAACTTTAGCGCTCACGATATTTGCTGCCATTTTTTACTGGGGAGTGATTTTAGGTTGATTCTTTTTGCAGATGATTAATAGACAAATTCCTCAGGTCCACAAATTTATTTCAGAATTTTTGAAGTTCCATAAGTATTCGTATGTCACAGATTACTACAGACTGTTCTGTTTTTGACTGATTCTGTTCTCTATGTGTTGTTTGCTTATTTTGATGAATCTGTGAGTAGTATCGGAGGGTATGAACCATAGAAAGTTGGAATACAGTAGATATTACACCAATATGAATTTATAATAAGTTCACAACAGTACCTAAGTGGTGATTTATTTTTCTTATACTAACGGAGCTTACGAGTTTTGTGTTGTGAAGTTTTCAAGTTTTGGATAAAGATTCGAGGGACTATGGAATAAGGAGTGGCAAGAGCCTAAGCATGGGGATTCACAAGGCACCCCAAGGTAATATTCAAGGACAACCAAGAGCCTAAGCTTGGGGATGCCCCGGATGGCATCCCCTCTTTCGTCTTCGTTCATCGGTAACTTTACTTGGAGCTATATTTTTATTCACCACATGATATGTGTTTTGCTTGGAGCGTCATTTTATTTTGTTAGTATTTGCTTTATGTTATTTATAATAATGTTTTGCATCTACATTTTCAATAAAAATGTCAAGGATAGCCTTTACCATGCTTATTTTGCAAGTATACATGTTGCTGTTTCAAAACAGAAAGTTCACCGCTGTTGCAAAAATTTCCTAGAAAAGTCAGAGAATGATATCATATTGAAACTTTTTGCATATTGAGCTCTGATAAATATTCTACAGTTTAGTATTTTTCTCATAATTGTTGGAGTTAGGGAAGTATGATGAATCTTGCATTCTTTACAGACTATACCGTTTTGGCAGATTGCTGTTATGTTTGCATTGTTTGTATATGTTTGCTTGTTTAATGATTCTATTTGAGGATAGGAGTATTAAATATGTAGAGACATTTAGTATGCAATGTTGAATAATAATTTTAGTGATTTGTTACAGTAGAAAATGATAAGGTTTTTGGATTGGTTTATACTAACTTATCTCACGAGTTCTTGTTGAGTTTTGTGTGAATGAAGTTTTTGAGATTTAGGAAAACCGTGATATGAGAGGAATTAAGGAGACACAAAAGCTCAAGCTTGGGGATGCCCAAGGCACCCCAAGATAATATTTCAAGAAGTATCAAGTATCCAAGCTAGGGGATGCCCCGGTAGGCACCCCACCTTTCTTCTTCAACAATTATTGGGTAGTATTGGTTGAACCTAAGTTTTTGCTTCTTCACATGATGTGTGCTATCCTTGAATTGTCATTTTGTTTTGTTTTGCTTGCTGTTTGAATAAAATACCAAGATCTGAAATACTTAAATGAGAGAGAGTCTTCACATGGCTACATAATTAATTAACTACTCATTGATCTTCACTCATATCTTTTTGGGAGTAGTTTGTCATTTACTCGTGTGCTTCACTTATATCTTATGAGTAAATGGTTGAATGAATTGAATATCATAGATCTGAAATTATATATGTTTCATATGCTTATCCCATGGGGAGTAATGACTTCACATATAAGAAGTAAAGTGGTAAATTTATTGAATGTTAGCAAACATTGTATTGGTCACTGATACGTCCATTTTGCATCATGCTTTTATATCAATATTTATTGCATTATGGGCTATTATTACACAATATATCTCATTACTTATGGCTATTCTCTCTTACTTTACAAGGTTTACCATGAAGAGGGGGAATGCCGACAGCTGGAATTCTGGCTGGAAAAGGAGAAAACGTTGGAAATCTATTCTACACAACTCCAAAAGTCCTGAAACTCCACAAAACAACTTTTTGGGATTTATAAGAATTTCTAAGCGAAAGAAATAGGCCAGGGGGCCCACACCTTGTCCAGGAGACAGGGGGCGCGCCCCCTATCTCCTGGGCCCCCTGGTGGGCCTCCGGCATCCATCTTCTGCTATATCATCACTTTTACCCTGGAAAAAATCGTGGGCAAGCTTACGGGACGAAACTCCACCGCCACGAGGCAGAACCTTGGTGGAACCAATCTAGGGCTCTGGCAGAGCTGTTCTGCCAGGGACACTTCCCTCCGGGAGGGGGAAATCATCACCAACATCATCACCAACAATCCTCTCATCGGGACGGGGTCAATCTCCATCAACATCTTCACCAGCACCATCTCCTCTCAAACCCTAGTTCATCTCTTGTATCCAATCTTCTATCCAAAACCACAAATTGGTACCTGTGGGTTGCTAGTAGTGTTGATTACTCCTTGTAGTTGATACTTATTGGTTTGCTTGGTGGAAGATCATATGTTCAGATCCTTAATGCATATTATTACACCTCTGATTATGAACATGAATATGCTTTGTGAGTAGTTACGTTTGTTCCTGACGACATGGGTGAAGTCTTGCTATTAGTAGTCATGTGAATTTGGTATTCGTTCGATATTTTGAGGAGATGTATGTTGTCTTATCCTCTAGTGGTGTCATGTGAACGTCGACTACATGACACTTCACCATTATTAGGCCTAGAGGAGGGCATAGGGAAGTAATAAGTAGATGATGGGTTGCTAGAGTGACAGAAGCTTAAACCCTAGTTTATGCGTTGCTTCGTTAGGGGCTGATTTGGATCCATATGTTTCATGCTATGGTTAGGTTTACCTTAATACTTTTGTTGTAGTTGCGGATGCTTGCAATAGGGGTTAATCATAAGTGGGATGCTTGTCCAAGTAAGGGCAGTACCCAAGCACCGGTCCACCCACATATCAAATTATCAAAGTACCGAACGCGAATCATATGAACGTGATGAAAACTAGCTTGACGATAATTCCCAATGTGTCCTCGGGAGCTCCTTTCTCATTATTAGAAATTGTCCAGGCTTATCCTTTGCTACATAAAGGATTGGGCCACCTTGCTGCACCTTATTTACTTTATTTACTTGTTACTCGTTACTATTTATCTTATCATAAAACTATCTATCACCTGCAATTTCAGTGCTTGCAGAAAACCTTACTAAAACCCGCTTATCATTTCCTTCTGCTCTTCGTTGGGTTCGACACTCTTACTTATCAAAAGGACTACGATAGATACCCTACACTTGTGGGTCATCAAGACTCTTTTCTGGCGCCGTTGCCGGTGAGTGTAGCGCTTTTGGTGAGTGGAACTTGGTAAGGAAACATTTATATAGTGTGCTGAAATTTTCTGTTACCTGTCACTATGGAAACTAATCCTTTGAGGGGCTTGTTTGGGGTATCTTCACCCCAACCAGAAGAGCAAAGAGTTGCTCCTCAACCTACTGAACGTTTTGAAAATACTCACTTTGAGATTCCTTCGGGTATGATAGAGAAACTGCTAGCTAATCCATTTGCAGGAGATGGAACATTGCATCCCGATTTACACCTTATCTTTGTGGATGAAGTTTGTGGATTATTTAAGCTTGCAGGTATTCCTGATGATGTTGTCAAAAGGAAGGTCTTCCCTTTATCTTTGAAGGGAGATGCATCGACCTGGTATAGGCTATGTGATGATACGAGATCTTGGAATTATAAGCGATTGAAGTTGGAATTTCACCAGAAGTTCTATCCTATGCATCTTGTTCATCGTGATCGTAATTACATATATAATTTCTGGCCTCGTGAAGGAGAAAGAATCGCTCAAGCTTGGGGGAGGCTTAAGTCAATATTATATTCATGGCCCAATCATGAGCTCTCTCGGGAAATGATTATTCAGAATTTTTACGCTCCGCTTTCTCTTGATAATCGCAACCTGCTTGATACTTCCTGTGCTGGTTCTTATATGCTGAAGACTATTGATTTCAAATGGGACTTATTGGAAAGAATTAAATGCAACTCTGAAGATTGGGGTTCCGACGATGGTAAGGAGTCAAGTATGACACCTAAGTTCGATTGTGTTAAATCTTTTATGGATATCGATGCTTTTCGTGGATTTAGCACCAAGTATGGACTTGATTCTGAGATAGTAGCTACCTTTTGTGAAACTTTTGCTACTCATGTTGATCTCCCTAAAGAGAAGTGGTTTAAATATAATCCTCCTGTTGAAGTGAAAGTAGTCGCACCTATTACAGTCAAAGAAAAGACTATTACTTATAGTGATCCTATTGTTCCTACTACTTATGTTGAAAAACCTCCTTTCCCTGTTAGGATAAAGGATCATGCTAAATCTTCGACTATTGTTCGTAAGAGTAATACTAGGACTTATATACCTCCTGAGCAAATTAATGTTGAACCTAGTATTGCTATGGTTAAAGATCTCTTGGATGGGGACTTAGATGGGCATGTCATTTCTTTCTTGGGTGAGACTGCTAATATTGCTAGACCTGATACTAAGACACGTAGACCTGTCGTAGACATGCCTGTTATTTCTGTTAAAATAGGAGATCATTGTTATCATGGTTTATGTGATATGGGTGCTAGTGCCAGCGCTATCCCTTATGATTTATATAAAGAAATTATGCACGACATTGCACCCGTTGAATTAGAAGACATTGATGTTACTATTAAGCTTGCTAATAGGGATACCATTAAACCTGTTGGGATTGTTAGAGATGTTGAAGTTTTGTGTGGGAAGGTTAAATATCCTGCTGATTTTCTTGTTCTTGCTTCCCCACAAGATGCCTTTTGTCCCATTATTTTTGGTAGACCCTTCTTGAATACTGCTAGTGCTAAGATTAATTGTGAAAAGAATATTGTCACTGTTGGCATAGATGGTATGTCTCATGAGTTTAATTTCACTAAGTTTAGTAGACAACCTCGTGAAAGGGAACCACCTAGCAAGGATGAGATTATTGGTCTTGCTTCCATTGCTGTTCCTCCAACTGATCCGTTAGAACAATATTTGCTAGACCATGAGAACAATATGTTTCTGAAGGAAAGGGAAGAAATAGATGAAGTGTTCCTTAATCAGGAACCTATGCTGAAACATAACCTTCCCGTTGAAATTCTTGGGGATCCCCCTCCACCCAAGGGTGATCCCGTGTTTGAACTCAAACCATTACCTGATAATCTTAAGTATGCTTATCTTGATGAGAAAGAAATATATCCTGTTATTATTAGTGCTAACCTTTTAGAGAAAGAAGAAGAAAGATTATTGAAAACTCTAAAGAAGCACCGAGCAGCTATTGGTATACTTCGGATGATCTTAAGGGTATTAGTCCCACATTATGTCAAGAAAAGATTTCAGTGGAGAAAGATGCCAAACCAGTTAGAGATCCTCAAAGACGATTAAATCCCAAGATGAAGGAAGTGGTAAGAAAGGAGATACTAAAGCTCCTTGAGGCAGGTATTATTTATCCCGTTGCTGATAGTGAATGGGTAAGCCCTGTCCATTGTGTCCCTAAAAAGGGAGGTATTACCGTCGTTCCTAATGATAAAGATGAATTGATCCCGCAAAGAATTATTACAGGTTATAGGATGGTAATTGATTTCCGTAAGTTAAATAAAGCTACTAAGAAATATCATTACCCTTTACCTTTTATTGATCAAATGCTAGAAAGGCTATCCAAACACACACATTTTTGCTTCCTAGATGGTTATTCTGGTTTCTCTCAGATACCTGTGTCAACGAAGGATCAATCTAAAACTACTTTTACTTGCCCTTTTGGTACTTTTGCTTATAGACGTATGCCTTTTGGTTTATGTAATGCACCTGCTACCTTTCAAAGATGCATGATGGCTATATTCTCTGATTTTTGTGAAAAGATTTGTGAGGTATTCATGGATGACTTCTCCGTCTATGGATCCTTCTTTGATGATTGTTTGAGCAACCTTGATCGAGTTTTGCAGAGATGCGAAGACACCAGTCTCGTCCTGAATTGGGAAAAGTGTCACTTTATGGTTAATGAAGGCATTGTCTTGGGGCACAAGATCTCCGAGAGAGGTATTGAAGTTGATAAAGCCAAAGTTGATGCTATTGAAAAGATGCCATGTCCCAAGGACATAAAAGGTATAAGAAGTTTCCTTGGTCATGCCGGTTTTTATAAGAGGTTCATTAAGGACTTTTCTAAAATCTCTAGGCCTCTGACTAATTTATTGCAAAAAGATATTCCTTTTGTATTTGATGATGATTGTGTAGACGTGTTTAAAGTGCTTAAGAAAGCTTTGATCACTTCACCTATTGTTCAGCCACCTGATTGGAATTTACCTTTTTAAATTATGCGCGATGCTAGTGATTATGCTGTAGGTGCTGTTTTAGGGCAAAGAGTTGATAAGAAATTGAATGTTATCCAGTATGCTAGTAACACTCTTGATACTGCCCAGAGAAATTATGCTACCACTGAAAAAGAATTCTTAGCAGTTGTGTTTGCATGTGATAAGTTTAGACCCTATATTGTTGATTCCAAAGTTACTATTCACACTAATCATGCTGCTATTAAATATCTTATGGAAAAGAAAGATGCTAAGCCTAGACTCATTAGATGGGTTCTCTTGCTCCAAGAGTTTGATTTGCACATTATTGATAGAAAGGGAACTGAGAACCCCGTTGCAGATAACTTGTCTAGGTTAGAGAATGTTCTTGATGACCCACTGCCTATTAATGATAGCTTCCTTGATGAACAATTAGCGGTCGTCAATGCTACTGCTCCTTGGTATGCTGATTATGCTAATTACATTGTTGCTAAATATTTACCGCCTAGTTTCACATACCAACAAAAGAAAAAGTTCTTTTATGATTTAAGACATTACTTCTGGGATGATACACACCTTTATAAAGAAGGAGTAGATGGTGTTATTAGACGTTGTGTGCCTGAGCATGAACAGGAACAGATCCTACGCAAGTGTCACTCTGAATCTTATGGAGGACACCACGCTGGAGATAGAACTGCACACAATGTACGACAATCTGGTTTTTATTGGCCTACTCTCTTCAAAGATGCTCGTAAGTTTGTCTTATCTTGTGATGAATGTCAAAGAATAGGTAACATTAGTAGGCGTCAAGAAATGCCTATGAATTATTCTCTTGTTATTGAACCATTTGATGTTTGGGGCTTTGATTATATGGGACCTTTTCCTGCCTCTAATGGTTATACACATATTTTAGTTGCTGTTGATTACGTTAGTAAGTGGGTAGAAGCTATTCCAACTAGTAGTGCTGATCATAACACTTCTATCAAAATGCTTAAAGAAGTTATTTTTCTGAGGTTTGGAGTCCCTAGATATCTTATGACTGATGGTGGTTCACATTTTATTCATGGTGCTTTCCGTAAGATGCTCGCTAAGTATGATGTTAATCATAGAATATCATCTCCCTATCATCCGCAGTCTAGTGGTCAAGTAGAGTTGAGCAATAGAGAGCTCAAACTAATTTTGCAAAAGACTGTGAATAGATCTAGAAAGAATTGGTCCAAAAAACTTGATGATGCATTATGGGCCTATAGAACTGCATACAAAAATCCTATGGGTATGTCTCCTTATAAAATGGTTTATGGAAAAACATGTCATTTACCTCTTGAACTTGAACATAAAGCATATTGGGCTATTAAAGAGCTCAATTATGACTTCAAACTTGCCGGTGAGAAGAGGTTATTCGATGTTAGCTCACTTGATGAATGGAGAACCCAAGCCTATGAGAATGCCAAGCTTTTCAAAGAAAAAGTCAAACGATGGCATGATAAGAGGATCCAAAAGCGTGAGTTTAATGTAGGAGATTATGTGTTATTATTCAACTCTCGTTTAAGATTTTTTGCAGGAAAACTTCTATCAAAATGGGAAGGTCCCTATGTTATTGAGGATATCTATCATTCTGGTGCCATAAAAATCAACAACTTCGAAGGCACAAATCCGAGGGTGGTAAACGGTCAAAGAATTAAACATTATATTTTAGGTGATCCTATCAATGTTGAAACTAATATTATTGAAACCGCAACCCCTGAGGAATACATAAGGGACACTTTCCAGAACGTTCTAGACTCCGAAAAGGCATAGGTATGTGGTACGGTAAGTAAACCGACTCCAAAACAACTCCAATGGAAATTTTTATCAGTTTTAGAATATTTAAGAATTTTACGAAGAAAGAAGTAGTCCGAAAGGGACACGAGGCTCCCACGAGAGTGGAGGGCACCCCCCTGTAGGGCACGCCCCCTATCTCGTGGGCACCTCGTGTGCCTCCCGGACTCTGTTTTCTTGTATGTTACGTATTTTGGTCGGTAAAAATTCATTATATATACTCCCGAAGGTTTTGACCACCATATCACGCAAATATCCTCTGTTTTCGTTTTGAGCTGTTTCCGTTGCAGATTTAGAGCACCATGACTTCACCCTCCTCCAACAATGAAGACAAGGATGCTTGGCTTTTGAAGATAGAGCTGAAAAGAGAAGAACCAGAAGAGATCAACAAGGATGAAGGGATCAAGGAAGCCATGGAGGTTCAAGCTCCGGCGGTGAAAGAATAAGATATCCCTCAACCTTTACCTAACCTCTTTACTCCAACAGAGATTGAAGCTTTCAAGATGATTGAGTTAGCTCGCATACAGAACAAGTATCTCACACAGGAGAATATTCTGTTGAAGGATCATATGGCAGGGCTAAAGGGCATTATCCGCAAGTTGGAGGAGCTTTTATGCTCAATGTGCGATTATCCACCGTCATCATCACCACCTCCATCACCTCCGAGGACATAATCACATGGGTATGGGCACTCCCCTTGGCAACTGCCAAGCTTGGGGGAGGTGCCCCGGTATCGTATCACCATCACACTCCTATCTTTACTGCTTTATTTAGTTCGATCCTTTTAGTACTATCTTGATCTAGTAGATTGAAGTTTTGATATCAAGTAGTTTGAGTTTTGCTTTGTGATCTCTTTTTGTATTCGAGTCTGCGAGCTATCTATAATAAAGATTAGTGTTGAGTCAAGGGCTTTGCTATGTGCTATGATCTTGAGAAAGTAGAAAGAATAAAAGAGTTCATATTGAACTTATGGATAGTGATAACTTCACACATAGAAAGTATGAGGCATAAAAATTGCTGGGAGCTGATGAACGTAGTTTTGGTCATCGGTGCAATTAATAGGAAGTGATAAGGAAAGAGAGGTTCACATATAAATACACTATCTTGGACATCTTTTATGATTGTGAGCACTCATTAAGTATGACATGCTAAAAGAGTTGACGGTGGACAAGGAAGACAACGTAATGGTTTATGTTTTCTTACATCTCAGTTAAAGTATGTTTTCATTGACCTTCCGAACATGACCTTCCGAACATGTTGAGCTTGCCTTTCCCCCTCATGCTAGCCAAATTCCTAGCATCAAGTAGAAATACTACTTGTGCTTCCAAATACCCTTAAACCCAATCTTGCCATGAGAGTCCACCATATCTACCTATGGATTGAGTAAGATCCTTCAAGTAAGTTGTCATCGGTGCAAGCAATAAAAATTGCTCTCTAATTATGTATGACTTATTAGTGCAGAGAAAATAAGCTTTGTACGAACTTGTTGTGGAAGTAATAAAAGCGATGGACTACATAATAAAGGTCCACACACAAGGGGCAATATAAAGTGACGTTCTCTTGCATTAAGATTTTATGCATCAACCCTAAAAGCGCATGACAACCTCTGCTTCCCTCTGCGAAGGGCCTATCTTTTACTTCATGTTCTTACTTTATGCTTTTATTTTGCGCTTGAGTCAAGGTGATCTCCACCTTTCCCTTTTTCATTTTATCCTTTGGCAAGCTCTTCGTATTTGAAAGATCATGATATACATATCCAATTGGATGTTCGTTAGCATGGGCTATTATTTTGACATCACCTAAAGGTGAATACATTGGGAGGCAACACAATAAGCCCCTATTTTTCTCAGTGTCCGTCTAAAACTCCATAACCACAAGTATTGCGTGAGTGTTAGCAATTGTAGAATACTATATGATAGTTGAATATGTGGACTTGCTGGAAAGCTCTTTTATTGACTCTTTCTGATGTTACGATAAATTGCAATTGCTTCAACGACTGAGATTATAGTTTGTTAGTTCCCAATGAAGTTTTTGAACCATACTTGACATTCTGAATTGCTTGTTACTTGAGCATAGGAAATCATATGACAAAATCTATATATGTTGCTGTTATTTGAATGATCATGATGCCCTCATGTCTGTATTTTATTTTTATCGACACCTCTATCTCTAAACATGTGGACATATTTTTCGATTTCGGCCTCCGCTTGAGGACAAGAAAGGTCTAAGCTTGGGGGAGTTGATACGTCCATTGTGCATCATGCTTTTATATCAATATTTATTGCATTATGAGCTGTTATTACACAATATATCTCATTACTTATGGCTATTCTCTCTTATTTTACAAGGTTTACCATGAAGAGGGGGAATGCCGGCAGCTGGAATTCTGGCTGGAAAAGGAGCAAACGTTGGAAACCTATTCTACACAACTCCAAAAGTCCTGAAACTCCACGAAACAACTTTTTGGGATTTATAAGAATTTCTGAGCGAAATAAATAGGCCAGGGGGCCCACACCCTGTCCAGGAGACAGGGGGCGCCCCCCCATATAGGGCGCGCCCCCTATCTTCTGGGCCCCCTGGTGGCCCTCCGGCGTCCATCTTCTGCTATATCATCACTTTTACCCTGGAAAAAATTGTGGGCAAGCTTACGGGACGAAACTCCGCCGCCACGAGGTGGAACCTTGGCGGAACCAATCTAGGGCTCTGGCAGAGCTGTTCTGCCGGGGACACTTCCCTCTGGGAGGGGGAAATCATCACCAACGATCCTCTCATCGGGAGGGGGTCAATCTCCATCAACATCTTCACCAGCACCATCTCCTCTCAAACCCTAGTTCATCTCTTGTATCCAATCTTCTATCCAAAACCACAAATTGGTACCTGTGGGTTGCTAGTAGTGTTGATTACTCCTTGTAGTTGATACTTATTGGTTTGCTTGGTGGAAGATCATATGTTCAGATCCTTAATGCATATTATTACACCTCTGATTATGAACATGAATATGCTTTGTGAGTAGTTATGTTTGTTCCTGAGGACATCGGTGAAGTCTTGCTATTAGTAGTCATGTGAATTTGGTATTCGTTCGATATTTTGATGAAATGTATGTTGTCTTCTCCTCTAGTGGTGTCATGTGAACGTCGACTACATGACACTTCACCATTATTGGGCCTAGAGGAGGGCATAGGGAAGTAATAAGTAGATGATGGGTTGCTAGAGTGACAGAAGCTTAAACCCTAGTTTATGCGTTGCTTCGTTAGGGGCTGATTTGGATCCATATGTTTCATGCTATGGTTAGGTTTACCTTAATACTTTTGTTGTAGTTGCGGATGCTTGCAATAGGGGTTAATCATAAGTGGGATGCTTGTCCAAGTAAGGGCAGTACCCAAGCACCGGTCCACCCACATATCAAATTATCAAAGTACCGAGCACGAATCATATGAACGTGATGAAAACTAGCTTGACGATAATTCCCAATGTGTCCTCGGGAGCTCCTTTCTCATTATTAGAAATTGTCCAGGCTTATCATTTGCTACATAAAGGATTGGGCCACCTTGTTGCACCTTATTTACTTTATTTACTTGTTTTACTATTTATCTTATCATAAAATTATCTATCACCTACAATTTCAGTGCTTGTAGAAAACCTTACTGAAAACCGCTTATCATTTCCTTCTGCTCCTCGTTGGGTTCGACACTCTTAATTATCGAAAGGACTACAATAGATCCCCTACACTTTTGGGTCATCAGTCACTTGAACAATTCATGAAAGAATATTGAAGGAACAGAGATTTCACATATAAATACACTATCTTGGACATCTTTTGTAATTGTGAGCACTCATTAAAATATGACATGCTAAAAGGTTGATGTTGGACAAGGAAGACAACGTAATGGGTTATGTTTTCCTATATTTGAAAAGTTATATTGTCTTAGATCATCCAACATGTTGAGCTTGCCTTTCTCCCTCATGCTAGCCAAATTCTTTGCACCAAGTAGAGATACTACTCGTGCTTCCGAATATCCCTTAAACTAGTTTTTCCATGAGAGTCCACCATACCTACCTATGGACTGAGTAAGATCCTTCAAGTAAGTTGTCATCGGTGCATGCAATAAAAATTGCTCTCTAAATATGTATGATCTATTAGTGCGAAGAAAATAAGCTTTATACGAACTTGTGATAGGGAAGAAATAAAAGCAACAGACTACATAATAAAGGTCTTTATCACAAGCGGCAATATAAAGTGACGTTCTTTTGCATTAAGGTTTTGTGCATCCAACCATAAAAGCGCATGACAACCTCTGCTTCCCTCTACGAAGGGCCTATCTTTTATTATTATCTTCTACCCTTGTACAAGAGTCATGGTGATCATCACCTTTCCTTTTTACACTTTTTCCTTTGGCAAGCACTTTGTGTTGGGGTGATCCAGACATATATATCTACTTGGATGTAGGAGTTCATAAATTATTATTGTTGACATTACCCTTGAGGTAAAAGGTTGGGACGCAAAACTATAAGCCCCTATCTTTCTCTGTGTTTGATTAAAACTTTGAACCCATAAATATCACGTGAGTGTTAGCAATTGTGAAACATTAAATGATAGTTGAGTATGTGGAGTTTGCTAAATCAAAGCTCTAACATAGACCCTTCCTGAAAATAAGATGAATTGCAATTGTTTGATGACTGAGAATAAAGTTTGCTAGTTTTCAAGAAGGTTTATGATCTATACTTTAACATGTGAATAGCTTGTTACTTGATCATGAAAAGTTTTATGAGATGAGCTACTGTTATGATATATAATGATGCTAGAAAAGGTGACTGAAATTATCATTGATCAAACTTGTGCACCTTCTAGCATTCACACTTCATAAATTCTTTCTTTTATCATTTACCTACTCGAGGACGAGCAGGAATTAAGCTTGGGGATGCTGATATGTCTCCAACGTATCTATAATTTACGAAGCTATTATCCATCTAGGATGTTTTATATGCATGTATATACTATTTTATATGATTTGGGACTAACCTATTAACCTAGAGCCCAGTGTCAGTTTCTGTTTTTTCCTTGTTTTTGAGTTTTACATAAAAGGAATACCAAACGGAGTCCAATTGACGTGCCAATTTTTGACGAATTTTTATGGACCAAAAGAAGCCCCTGGAGTGCCAGAGTTGGGCCAGAAGAGTCCCGGGCAGCCCACGAGGGTGGGGGAGCACCCACCCCCTAGGGCGCGCCCCCTGCCTCGTGGACAGCCCGGAGACCCCCCCTGACGTGAGACCTACACCAAAAATTCCTATAAATACTGAAACCTCCACAAAGTAACCTAGATCGGGAGTTCCGCTGCCACAAGCCTCTGTAGCCACAAAAAACCAATCGAGACCCTGTTCCGGCACCCTGGCGGAGGGGGGATCCCTCACCGGTGGCCATCTTCATCATCCAGGCGCTCTCCATGATGAGGAGGGAGTAGTTCACTGATGTCTACTACACCACCTTCTTCTTGTAGACGTCGTTGGGCCTGCAAGTGCACAGGTTTGTTGGACAGTAGCAAATTTCCCTCAAGTGGATGACCTAAGTTTTATCAATCCGTAGGAGGCGTAGGATGAAGATGGTCTCTCTCAAGCAACCCTGCAACCAAATAACAAAGAGTCTCTTGTGTCCCCAACACACCCAATACAATGGTAAATTGTATAGGTGCACTAGTTCGGCGAAGAGATGAAGATACAAGTGCAAAATAGATAGTAGATAAAGGTTTTTGTAATCTGAAATAATAAAAACAGCAAGGTAACTAATGATAAAAGTGAGCGTAAACGGTATTCAATGATAGGAAACAAGGCCTAGGGTTCATACTTTCACTAGTGCAAGTTCTCTAAAAAATAATAACATAGATAGATCATATAACAAGCCCTCAACATGCAACAAAGGGTCACTTCCAAAGCCACTAATAGTGGAGAACAAACATAGAGATTATGGTAGGGTACGAAACCACCTCAAAGTTATTCTTTCGGATCGATCTATAAAAGAGTTCGTACTAGAATAACACCGTTTTGACTCCGTCTGATATTCCTTTTCCTCGAAACACTGAAATAGGCATAAAATAGCAAATCTGGGCTGGGCCTCCGGTTAATAGGTTAGTCCCAAAAATAATATAAAAGTGGATAATAAAGCCCATAATCATTCAAAACACATAGTAATATAGCATGAATGCTTCATAAATTATAGATACGTTGGAGACGTATCAGCATCCCCAAGCTTAATTCCTACTCGTCCTCGAGTAGGTAAATGATAAAAGAAAGAATTTATGAAGTGTGAATGCTAGAGGTGCACAAGTTTGATCAATGATAATTTCAAACACCTTTACTAGCATCAATATATTGTCATAATAGTAGTTCATCTCATAAAACTTTTCACAAACTAGTAACAAGCAATTCACATGTTAAAGCATAGGCCATAAACTTTCTTGAAAACTAGCAAACTTCATTCTTAGTCATCAAAACAATTGCAATTCATCTTATTTTCAGGAATAGCAAACTCCACATACTCAACTATCATATAGTCTTCTACAATTGCTAACACTCACGCAATACTTGTGGTTATGAAGTTTTAATCAGACACAAAGAAAGATTGGGGCTTATAATGTTGCCTTCAAACGTATTCACCTTTGGGTGATGTCAACAATAATAGGTCATGCTAACGTACATCCAATTGGATATATATATCAGGATCACCCCACCAAGAAGTGCTTGCCAAAGGATAAAATGAAAAAAGAAGAGGTGAAGATCACCTTGACTCATGCATAAAGTAAAAGATAGGCCCTTTGCAGAGGGAAGCAGGGATTTGCAGAGGTGCCAGAGCTCAATTTTGAAATAGAGATAAATAATTTTGAGAGGTATGATCTCATTGTCAACATAACAACATACATTATATCTTCCATACTACATACATTATAGGCGGTTCCCAAACAGAATGGTAAAAGTTTTTACTCCCCCAACCACCAACAAGCATCAATCCATGGCTTGCTCGAAACAACGAGTGCCTCCAACTAACAACAATCCTGGGGGAGTTTTGTTTAATTATTTTGATTTGATTTTGATATTTTTGATCATGGGACTGGGCATCCCGGTTACCGCCACTTTCTCGTGAATGAGGAGCGGAGTCCACTCCTCTTAAGAATAACCCACCTAGCATGGAAGACACTGACAGCCCCTAGTTGCTACATGAGCAATTCGGGCATACAAAACAGATTATAATTTGAAGGTTTAGAGTTTGGCACATGCAAATTTACTTGGAACGGCAGGTAAATACCGCATATAGGTAGGTATGGTGGACACTCATGGCAAAAACTGGGTTTAAGGATATTGGATGCACAAGTAGTATTCCCGCTTAGTACAGATATTTAGGCTAGCAAGGGGAGAAAGGCAAGCTCAACATGTTTGAATGATCCATGACACTATACTTTAACTGAGATGCGAGAAAACATAACCCATTACGTTGTCTTCCTTGTCCAACATCAACTCTTTAGCATGTCATACTTAATGAGTGCTCCCAATTATGAAAGATGTCTATGATAATATATTTATATGTGAAACCTCCCTTCCTTAAATATTATTTCATGAATTGTTCAAATGACTAATACAATGCTTGCCAACCGTCAATAAATTTACAACCACTACTTCTTAGATGTGAAGTCATTACTCCCCATGGGATAAGCAAAAGAGACATATATAATTTCAGATTTATGACATTCAACTCATTCAACCATTTACTCATAGGATATAAGTGAAACACACGAGTAAATGAAAAACTACTCCAAAAAGATATAAGTGAAGATCAATGAGTAGCTAAATAATTATGCAACTATGCAAGGGCTCTCTCTCATTAAAGAATTTCAGATCCTGGTAACGTATTCAAGCAGCAAGCAAACAAAATAAAATAACAGTGCAAGGATAGCACAACTCATGTGAAGAAGCAAAAACTTAGGCTCAACCGATACTAACCGATAATTGTTGAAGAAGAAAGGTGGGATGCCTACCGGGGCATCCCCAAGCTTACATGCTTGAGACTTCTTGAAATATTATCTTGGGGTGCCTTGGCCATCCCCAAGCTTGAGCTTTTATGTCTCCTTAATTCCTCTCATGTCACGGTTTCTCTTTTTATCAAAAGCTTCATTCACAACAAACTCAACAAGAACTCGTGAGATAGGTTAGTATAAACCAATGCAAAACCATGTAATCTTCTACTGTAACAAATCACTAACATTATTATTCATCATTGAATACTAAATGTATCTGTATATTTAATACTCCTATCCTCAAATAGAATCATTAAACAAGCAAACATACGCAAACAATGCAAACATAACAGCAATCTGCCAAAATAGTATAGTCTGTAAAGAATGCAAGAGTAACAATACTTCCCTGGCTCCAAAAATTATGAACTAAAATTCCCACTATAAAAAATTTATCATAGCTTAATATGAAAAAATATTCAACATTATACCATTCTCTGACTTTTCTAGGGAAGTTTTGCAACAGCGGTAAACTTTCTGTTTTCAAACAACAACATGTATACTAGCAAAATAAGCATGGCAAAGGCTATCCTTGACCTTTTTTTATTGAAACTAAAGATGCAAAACATTATTATAACTAACAGCAATCAAAAACTAACAAAATAAAATGACGCTCCAAGCAAAACACCTATCATGTGGTGAATAAAAATATAGCTCGAAGTAAAGTTACCGATGAACAAAGACGAAAGAGGGGATGCCTTCCGGGGCATCCCCAAGCTTAGTTGCTTGGTTGTCCTTGAATATTACCTTGGGGTGCCTTGGGCATACACAAGCTTAGGCTCTTGCCACTCCTTGTTCCATAGTCCATCGAGTCCTTACCCAAAACTTGAAAACTTCAACCACACAAAACTCAAAACAAAACTCGTAAGCTCCGTTAGTATAAGAAAATAAAACCACCACTTAGGTACTGTAATAAACTCATTCTAAATTCATATTGGTGTAATATCTACTGTATTCTAACTTCTCTATGGTTCATATCACTTAATACTAGCCATAGATGCATCAAAATAAGCAAACAACACAATGAAAACAGAATCTGTCAAAAACAGAACAGTCTGTAGTAATCTGTATCAAACGTATACTTCTGGAACCCCAAAAATTATGAAATAAATTTCTGGACCTGAGTAATTTGTCTATTAATCATCTGCAAAAATAATCAACCTAAAAGCACTCTCCAGTAAAAAAATGGCAGGCATTCTCGTGAGCGCAAAAGTTTCTGTTTTCTACAGCAAGATCATATAAACTTCACCCAAGTCTTCCCAAAGGTTCTTCTTGGCACTTTATTGAAACAAAAGATATAACACATGATTAATACAGTAGCATAATCATGTGGACACACAAAAACAGTAAGGATAAATATTGGGTTGTCTCCCAACAAGCACTTTTCTTTAATGCCTTTCTAGCTGGGCATGATGATGACAATGATGCTCACATAAAAGATAAGAATTGAAACATAACGGGAGCATCATGAAGCATATGACTAGCACATTTAAGACTAACCCACTTCCTATGCATAGGGATTTTGTGAGAAAACAACTTATGGGAACAATAATCAACTAGCATAGGAAGGTAACACAAGCATAGCTTCAAAAAATTTAACACATAGAGAGGAAACTTGACATTATTGCAACTCCTACAAGCATATGTTCCTCCCTCATAATAATTTTCAGTAGCATCATGAATGAATTCAACAATATAACCAGCACCTAAAGCATTCTTTTCATGATCTACAAGCATAGAAAATTTACTACTCTCCACATAAGCAAAATTCTTCTCATTCGGAATAGTAGGAGTATCATAAGAGACTTGAACACTAAAATTGTTTCCACATTACAAGAGTAATGTTCAGAAAAAGTGTAATCATAGTCATGACAAGATTTGTAAATATAATCATCACTACTTTTTATATCATAAGTTTCGTCAAAATAATCATCGTAAGTAGCAACTTCGTTCTCATCATAATCGATTGAAACCTCTCCTAAGATAGTGGAATCACTAAATAAAGTTGACACTCTTCCAAATCCACTTTCATATTCATCACAATAAAATCAAACATTCTCCAAAATAGTGGGATCACTAATTCCTAAAGTTGACACTCTTCTGAACCCACTTTCATCAATATAATCATCATAGAGAGGCATGCTATCATCATAAAAACTTTGCATATCAAAACTTGGGATGCTAAAAATATCATCTTCATTAAACGTAGCATCACCAAGCTTGGGACAATCATTAATTTCAGCAAATATATTGTCAAATATTTCATCCTCATCAAACATAGCTTCCCCAAGCTTGTGCCCTTTCATATCATAAGCATAATCACTCTCATCATTAAAAATATGGATAGAACCAATAGTATAGCAATTATCATCATCACAAGTAGTAGTAGGAGCAACATCATTTGGGAGGGATACCTTTTTACCTTTGTTTCTCCTTCTTTTCTTTTTCTTCTTCACATTATGTGTAGGTTCAACCTTCCTCTTTGAGCTCCTTATTGAAGAGATTGGTTGAATAGAAAGCTCCTCTTCGTTACCTGATTCATCATAAGGAATAATAGGAGGAGATTGGGAAGCCTCTTCCCTTTCATTAGTATTCTCACCATCTTCCATTTGCTTTCTTTTCCTTATGTAATTGGCAATATAAGGATTTTGAATGCAATTCTCTGCACAATACATATAAATTTTCTCTAGATCAAAATCAAGAATTTTATCAAGATTAAATTTGGAATACCCTCAGTTATACGTTTCATTTCTTCATAACCCAAAAGAAGGCTAAGCTCTTTATGATGCTCAAGGGTAATCAAATTATCACAATATTTGGACACGACTTGATCATGAAACAAATAGCATTGGAGCTTTAAATGACCATGTTCATTGCAAAGTTCACAAGGAGCGCGAAAAATATCGAATCTTTCAGCACATTCATCTAGCTCTTCTTGCAACAATTTGGTTTCTAAGTACTTATGCCTCTTGCAATAAATATCTTCTCTATTTGGTGTGTTCATGAAAACATGCACTCCACAAAAGTTGACATGCTCATAAGAGATATTTTCATCATAACTAGTGCAATCGTCATTAGCATCATGGGTATTCAAGGAATTCATACTATCAACATTGCAATCATGCTCATCATTCACATATTTTATGCCAAGCATTCTATGTAATTCTTCTTCTAGCACTTGAGCACAATTTTCCTTTCCATCATACTCATGAAAGATATTAAAAAGACGAAGCGTATGAGACAAACTTAACTCCATTTTTTTGTAGTTTTATTTTATAAACTAAACTAGTGATAAAAACAAGAAACTAAAAGACTCGATTGCAAGATCTAAAGATATACCTTCAAGCGCTAACCTCCCCGGCAATGGCGCCAGAAAAGAGCTTGATGTCTACTACACAACCTTCTTCTTGTAGACGTTGTTGGGTCTGCAAGTGCACATGTTTGTAGGACAGTAGCAAATTTCCCTCAAGTGGATGACCTAAGGTTTATCAATCCGTAGGAGGCATAGGATGAAGATGGTCTCTCTCAAGCAACCCTGCAACCAAATAGCAAAGAGTCTCTTGTGTCCCCAACACACCCAATACAATGGTAAATTGTATAGGTGCACTAGTTCGGCGAAGAGATGAAGATACAAGTGCAAAATAGATAGTAGATAAAGGTTTTTGTAATCTGAAATAATAAAAACAGCAAGGTAACTAATGATAAAAGTGAGCGTAAACGGTATTGCAATGATAGGAAACAGGGCCTAGGGTTCATACTTTCACTAGTGCACGTTCTCTCAACAATAATAACATAGATAGATCATATAACAAGCCCTCAACATGCAACAAAGAGTCACTTCCAAAGCCACTAATAGCAGAGAACAAACATAGAGATTATGGTAGGGTACGAAACCACCTCAAAGTTATTCTTCAGATCGATCTATAAAAGAGTTCATACTAGAATAACACCTTAAGACACAAATCAACCAAAACCCTAATGTAACCTAAATACTCCATTGTCACCTCAATTATCCGTGGGCATGATTATACGATATGCGTCACACAATCTCAGATTCATCCAACCAACATAAAAGTACTTCAAAGAGTGCCCCAAAGCTACTACCGGAGAGTCAAGAATGTGTGCCAACCCCTATGCATAGGTTCCCAATGTCACGAAACCCGCAAGTTGATCACCAAAACATACATCAAGTGGCACATGATATCCCATTGTCACCACAGATAATCACGGCAAGACATACATCAAGTGTTCTCATAAAAGACTCAATACGATAAGATAACTTCAAAGGGGAAACTCAATTCATCACAAGAGAGTAGAGGGGGAGAAACATCATAAGATCCAACTACAATAGCAAAGCTCGGGATACATCAAGATCGTTCCATAGAGGGAACACGAGAGAGAACACGAGAGAGAGAGATCAAACACATAGCTACTGGTACATACCCTCAGCCCCGAGGGTGAACTACTCCCTCCTCATCATGGATAGCGCTGGGATGATGAAGATGGCCTCCGGTGATGGGATCCCCCTCCGGCAGGGTGCCGAAAGAGGGCCCCGATTGGTTTTTGGTGGCTACAAAGGCTTGCGGCGGCGGAACTCCCGATCTATCTTCTATTCTGGAAGTTTTAGGGTACGTTGGTATATATGGGTGCAAGGGGTACGTCGGAGGAGCTACGGGGGCCCCACGAGGCAGGGGGCACGCCTAGGGGGGGGGGCGCCCCCCACCCTCGTGGGCAGCCCGTATCTCCCCTGACGTGCACTCCAAGTTCCCTGGGTTGCTTTCCTTCCAAAAATAACTTCTCCAGTTGATTTCTTCCGTTTTGACCCCGTCTGATATTCCTTTTGCTCGAAACACTGAAATAGGCATAAAACAGCAAATCTGGGCTGGGCCTCCGGTTAATAGGTTAGTCCCAAAAATAATATAAAAGTGGATAATAAAGCCCATAATCATTCAAAACACATAGTAATATAGCATGAATGCTTCATAAATTATAGATACGTTGGAGACGTATCATTCACCCTTGGGGCTGAGGGTATGTACCGGTAGCTATGTGTTTGATCTCTCCCTCTCTCTCTCTCTCACTATCGTGTTCTTGAGGTGATACGATCTTGATGTATCGCGAGCTTTTCTATTATAGTTGGATCTTATGATGTTTCTCCCCCTCCACTCTCTTGTAATGGATTGAGTTTTCCCTTTGAAGTTATCTTATCGAATTGAGTCTTTAAGGCTTTGAGAACACTTGATGTATGTCTTGCCGTGCTTATCTGTGGTGACAATGGGATATTCACGTGATCTACTTGATGTGTGTTTTGGTGATCAACTTGCGGGTTGATGTCTACTACACAACCTTCTTCTTGTAGACGTTGTTGGGCCTGCAAGTGCACAGGTTTGTAGGACAGTAGCAAATTTCCCACAAGTGGATGACCTAAGGTTTATCAATCTGTAGGAGGCGTAGGATGAAGATGGTCTCTCTCAAACAACCCTGCAACCAAATAACAAAGAGTCTCTTGAGTCCCCAACACACCCAATACAATGGTAAATTGTATAGGTGCACTAGTTCGGCGAAGAGATGAAGATACAAGTGCAAAATAGATGGTAGATAAAGGTATTTGTAATCTGAAATAATAAAAACAACAAGGTAGCAAGCGATAAAAGTGAGCGTAAACAGTATTGCAATGATAGGAAACAAGGCCTAGGGTTCATACTTTCACTAGTGCAAGTTCTCTCAACAATAATAACATAGATAGATCATATAACAAGCCCTCAACATGCAACAAAGAGTCACTCCAAAGCCACTAATGGCGGAGAACAAACGTAGAGATTATGGTAGGGTACGAAACCACCTCAAATTTATCCTTTCTATTCTATCTATTCAAGAGTTCGTAGTAAAATAAATGAAGCTATTCTTTCCGCTCAATCCCTCATAGAGTTCATACTAGAATAACACCTTAAGACACAAATCAACCAAAACCCTAATGTCACCTAGATACTCCATTGTCACCTCAAGTATCCGTGGGCATGATTATACGATAAGCGTCACACAATCTCAGATCCATCCAATCAACATAAAAGTACTTCAAAGATTGCCCCAAAGCTACTACCGGAGAGTCAAGAACGTGTGCCAACCCTTATGCATAGGTTCCCAATGTCACGAAACCCGCAAGTTGATCACCAAAACATACATCAAGTGGATCGCAAGACATACATCAAGTGTTCTCATAAAAGACTCAATCCGATAAGATAACTTCAAAGGGGAAACTCAATTCATCACAAGAGAGTAGAGGGGGAGAAACATCATAAGATCCAACTACAATAGCAAAGCTCGGGATACATCAAGATTGTGCCACAGAGGGAACACAAGAGAGAACACGAGAGAGAGAGATCAAACACATAGCTACTGGTACATACCCTCAGCCCCGAGGGTGAACTACTCCGTCCTCGTCATGGATAGCGCCGGGATGATGAAGATGGCCACCTGTGATGGGTTCCCCCTCCGGCGGGGTGCCGGAACAGGGCCCCGATTGGTTTTTGGTGGCTACTGAGGCTTACGGCGGCGGAACTCCCGATCTATCTTCTGCTCTGGAAGTTTTTGGGTACGTAGGTATATATGGGTGCAAGGGGTACGTCGGAGGAGCTACGGGGGCCCCACGAGGCAGGGGGCGCGCCCTGGGGGGGCGCCCCCACCCTCGTGGGCAGCCCGTATCTCCCTTGACGTGCACTCCAAATTCCCTGGGTTGCTTTCCTTCCAAAAATAACTTCTCAAGTTGATTTCGTTCCGTTTTGACTCCGTCTGATATTCCTTTTCCTCAAAACACTGAAATAGGCATAAGACAGCAAATCTGGGCTGGGCCTCCGGTTAATAGGTTAGTCCCAAAAATAATATAAAAGTGGATAATAAAGCCCAATATTGCCTAAAACAGTAGATAAAGTAGCATGGAGCAATCAAAAATTATAGATACGTTGGGGACGTATCAAGCAATAAAAAAGAATTTTTGATGCGGAGTGATACTTTGGCATAATTTCAATGTAAATCTTCTTAATTGTGTTATGAATATTTAGATCCAAAAGATTCAAGACAAAAGTTCATATTGACATAAAAGTAATAATACTTCAAGCATACTAATCAAAGCAATCATATCTTCTCAAAATAGCATGGCAAAAGAAAGTTCATCCCTACAAAATCATATTGTTAGGCTATGCTTCATTTTCGTCACACAAAGATGTTCCCAACTTCTATACCCCCGATGACAAGCCAAGCAATTGTTTCATACTTAAAATAATCTCAAACTTTTTCAACCTTCACGCAATACATGAGCGTGAGCCATGGATATAGCACTATGGGTGGAATAGAATATGATGATGGGGATTGTGTGCAGAAGACAAAAAAGGAGAAAGTCTCACATCAACTAGGAGTATCAACGGGCTATGGAGATGCCCATCAATAGATATCGATGTAAGTGAGTAGGGATTGCCATGCAACGGATGCACTAGAGCTATAAGTATATGAAAGCTCAACAAAAGAAACTAAGTGGGTGTGCATCCAACTTGCTTGCTCAAGAAGACCTAGGGCACTTTTGAGGAAGCCCATCATTGGAATATACAAGCCAAGTTCTATAATGAAAAATTCCCACTAGTATATGAAAGTGACAACATATGAGACTCTCTATCATGAAGATCATGGTGCTACTTGAAGCACAAGTGTGGAAAAAGGATAGTAGCATTGTCCCTTCTCTCTTTTTCTCTCATTTTTTTATTTGGGCCTTTTCTCTCTTTTTTATGGCCACTCCCCCTTTTTTTATCTCGTCCGGAGTCTCATCCCGACTTATGGGGGAATCATAGTCTCCATCATCCTTTCCTCACTGGGACAATCCTCTAATAATGATGATCATCACACTTATATTTTTCTTACAACTCAACAATTACAACTCGATACTTAGAACAAGATATGACTCTATATGAATGCCTCCGGCGGTGTACCGGGATATGCAATGAATCAAGAGCGGCATGTATGAAAATTATGAAGGTGGCCTTGCCACAAATACGATGTCAACTACATGATCATGCAATGGAAATATGACAAAAGTAATGTATGTCATGATGATGATGATGGAAGTTGCATGGCAATATATCTCGGAATGGCTATGGAAATGCCATGATAGGTAGGTATGGTGGCTGTTTTGAGGAAGATATAAGGAGGTTTATGTGTGATAGAGTGTATCGTATCACGGGGTTTGGATGCACCGGCGAAATGTGCACCAACTCCCAAGGTGAGAAAGGGAAATGCACGGTACCGAAGAGGCTAGCAATGGCGGAAAGGTAAGAGTGCGTATAATCCATGGACTCAACATTAGTCAAAAGAACTCATATACTTATTGCAAAAATTTAGAAGTCATCAAAAACCAAGTACTACACGCATGCTCCTAGGGGGATGGATGGGTAGGAAAAGACCATCGCTCGTCCCCGACCGCCACTCATACTGGTGCACAAGCCAGGTACACTTCATGTTTCAAATTTGTTACACAACTTTAACCATACGTGCATGCTACGGGACTTGCAAACTTCAACACAAGCATTCTTTGAATTCATAATTACCCAACTAGCACAACTTTGATATTATCACCTCCATATCTCAAAACAATTATCAAGCATCAAACTTATCTTAGTATTCAACGCGCTCAAAAGAAAGTTTCACATATCTTGAATACCAAGTATATTAACATTAAGCAAATTACCATGCTATTAACAACTCTCAAAATAATCTAAGTGAAGCATGAGAGATCAATAGTTTCTTTAAAACAAATCCACCACTGTGC
The DNA here is from genome assembly GCF_002162155.2 of Triticum dicoccoides. Lineage (NCBI taxonomy): Eukaryota > Viridiplantae > Streptophyta > Magnoliopsida > Poales > Poaceae > Triticum > Triticum dicoccoides. The sequence continues at coordinate 689,097,125 of NC_041389.1, read as the reverse complement.
TCTAAAAGATCTAAGTGAAGGACTATAGCAAAAATTATCACGCTCAAAAGATATAAGTGAAGCACTATGAGCAAAACTATCAAGCTCAAAAGATATAAGTGAAGCACATAGAGTATTCTAGCAAATTCTAATTTGTGTATGGCTATATCTCATTAAAGAATTTCAGATCTTGATACTTATTCAAACAGCAAGCAAGGCTAAAGAAAACTACAATGCAAGGATAGCACAACTCATGTGAAGAAGCAAAAACTTAGGCTCAACCGATACTAACCGATAGTTGTTGAAGAAGAAAGGTGGGATGCCTACCGGGGCATCCCCAAGCTTAGATGCTTGAGACTTCTTGAAATATTATCTTGGGGTGCCTTGGGAATCCCTAAGCTTGAACTTTTGTGTCTCCTTAATTCCTCTCATATCATGGTTTCTCTTCTTTTTATCAAAAGCTTCATTCACAACAAACTCAACAAGAACTCGTGAGATAGGTTAGTATAAACCAATGCAAAACCATATCATCTTATACTGTAACAAATCACTAACATTATTATTCAACATTGAATACTAAATGCCTCTGCATAATTAATACTCCTATCCTCAAATAGAATCATTAAACAAGCAAACATATGCAAACAATGCAACCATAACAGCAATCTGTCAAAACAATACAGTCTGTAAAGAATGCAAGAGTATCAATACTTCCCTGAGTCCAAAAATTATGAACTAAAATTCCCACTGTAATAAATTTATCAGAGCTTAATATGCAAAAATATTCAACGTTAGACCATGCACTGAATTTTCTAGGTAATGTTTGCAACAGCGGTAAACTTTCTGTTTTCAAACAGCAACATGCAAACTAGCAAAATAAGCATGGCAAAGGCTATCCTTGACTTTTTTATTGAAACTAAAGATGCAAAACATTATTATAACTAACATCAAGCAAAAACTAACAAAATAAAATGATGCTCCAAGCAAAACACATATCATGTGGTGAATAAAAATATAGCTCCAAGTAAAGTTACCGATGAACGAAGACGAAAGAGGGGATGCCTTCCGGAGCATCCCCAAGCTTAGTTGCTTGGTTGTACTTGAATATTAATTTGGGGTGCCTTGGGCATCCCCAATCTTAGGCTCTTTCCACTCCTTATTCCATAGTCCATTGAATCTTTACCCAAAACTTGAAAACTTCAACCACACAAAACTCAAAACAAAACTCGTAAGCTCCGTTAGTATAAGAAAATAAAACCACCACTTAGGTACTGTAATGAACTCATTCTTAATTCATATTGGTGTAATATATACTGTATTCTAACATCTCTATGGTTCATACCACTTAATAATAGCCATAGATGCATCAAAATAAGCAAACAACACAATGAAAACAGAATCTGTCAAAAACAGAACAGTCTGTAGTAATCTGTATAAAACCTATACTTATGGAACCCCAAAAATTATTAAATAAATTGCTGGACCTGATAAATTTGTCTATTAATCATCTTAAAAAAGAATCAACCTAAAAGCACTCTCCAGTAAAAAATGGCAGCTAATCTCGTGAGCGCTAAAGTTTCTGTTTTTCACAGCAAGATCACATAAACTTCACCCAAGTCTTCCCAAAGGTTCTACTTGGCACTTTATTGAAACAAAAGCTATAAAACATGATTACTACAATAGCATAATAATTTGGACACACAAAAACAGTAAGGGTAAATATTTGGTTGTCTCCCAACAAGCGCTTTTCTTTAATGCCTTTCTAGCTAGGCATGATGATGACAATGATGCTCACATAAAAGATAAGAACTGAAACATAACGGGAGCATCATGAAGCATATGACTAGCACTTTTAAGTCTAACCCACTTCCTATGCATAGGGATTTTGTGAGCAAACAACTTATGTGAACAATAATCAACTAGCATAGGAAGATATAACAATCATAGCTTCAAGAATTTCAACACATAGAGAGGAAACTTGACATTATTGCAATTCCTACAAGCATATGTTCCTCTCTCATAATAATTTTCAGTAGCATCATGAATGAATTCAACAATATAACCAGCACCTAAAACATTCTTTTCATGATCTACAAGCATAGAAAATTTACTACTCTCAATATGAGCAAAATTCTTCTCATGAATAGTAGTGGGAGCAAACTCAACAAAATAACTATCATGTGATTGAAAGTTAAGGTCAAGATGACACGTTTCATGGTTATCATTATTCTTTAAAGCATACGTGTCATCACAATAATCATCATAGACAGGAGGCATGCTTTCATCATAGTAAATTTTCTCATCAAAACTTGGGGGACTAAAAATATCATATTCATGAAACATAGCTTCCCCAAGCTTGTGGCTTTGCATATCATTAGCATCATGGATATTCAAGGAATTCATACTAACAACATTGCAATCATGCTCATTATTCACATATTTTATGCCAAGTATTCTATGTAATTCTTCTTCTAGCACTTGAGCACAATTTTCCTTTCCATCATACTCACAAAATATATTAAAAAGACGAAGCGTATGAGACAAACTTAACTCCATTTTTTTGTAGTTTTCTTTTATAAAGTAAACTAGTGATAAAACAAGAAACAAAAAGATTTGATTGCAAGATCTAAAGATATACCTTCAAGCACTCACTGCGCCAAAAAAGAGCTTAGTTGACGGAGTGTGAGTACCCTTTACCTAGCCTCCCCGGCAACGGCGCCAGAAAAGAGCTTGATGTCTACTACACAACCTTCTTCTTGTAGACGTTGTTGGGCCTGCAAGTGAACCAGTTTGTAGGATGGTAGCAAATTTCCCTCAAATGGATGACCTAAGGTTTATCAATCCATAGGAGGCTTAGGATGAAGATGGTCTCTCTCAAACAACCCTACAACCAAATAATAAAGAGTCTCTTGTGTCCCCAACACACCCAATACAATGGTAAATTGTATAGGTGCACTAGTTCGGCGAAGAGATGAAGATACAAGTGCAAAATAGATGGTAGATAAAGGTATTTGTAATCTGAAATAATAAAAATAGCAAGGTAGAAAGCGATAAAAGTGAGCATAAACGGCATTGCAATGATAGGAAACAAGGCCTAGGGTTCATACTTTCACTAGTGCAAGTTCTCTCAACAATAGTAACATAGATAGATCATATAACAAGCCCTCAACATGCAACAAAGAGTCACTACAAAGCCACTAATAGCGTAGAACAAACATAGAGATTATGGTAGGGTACGAAACCACCTCAAAGTTATCCTTTCTGTTCTATCTATTCAAGAGTTCGTAGTAAAATAACATGAAGCTGTTCTTTCCGCTCAATCCCTCATAGAGTTCATACTAGAATAACACCTTAAGACACAAATCAACCAAAACCCTAATGTCACCTAGCTACTCCATTGTCATCTCAAGTATCCGTGGGCATGATTATACGATAAGGGTCACACAATCTCAGATTCATCCAACCAACATAAAAGTACTTCAAAGAGTGCCCCGAAGCTACTACCGGAGAATCAAGAACGTGTGCCAACCCCTATGCATAGGTTTCCAATGTCACGAAACCCGCAAGTTGATCACCAAAATATACATCAAGTGGATCGCAAGACATACATCAAGTGTCACTACTAGGGAAAACGCTATACACAGAGGTATAGCAGTAGCGTTGGTCAAACCTCGGCGCTAGCGCTACTTAGTAGTAGCGCTTGTTGCAAAACCACGCTACAATCATTATTTTAGCAGTAGCGCGTCTTCACAGAAAAGTGCTACTACTAAAATTCTCTCACTAGTGTCGGTAGGCTAGGAATAGTAGCAGCGCTTCTCCCAGAAGCACGCTACTGCTAAAAACATTATAGCAGCGCGTTTCTTCTTTACAGTGCTACTACTATGTAAAAGAAAATAAATAGAAAAATAAGTAGAAAAGTAAATGAAAATTAAAGAAATAGAAAAAGGAGAAATGAAAAAAAGAAAATGTAAAGAAAACAAAATAAAAAGAAAAAGAAAACAAAAAGGGTTAGCTGCAGCGCGTTTCTCTGGAACACGCTATAGCTATCTTAGCTATAGCTCGTTTCAGCAAAACGTGCTGCTGCTAGTTTGACTCAAATCCCGGTGGCCCTGGCTCAAAATTTCGCTAAGTCCTTTCCCTCCCTCTCTACTCCCCCCTCTCCCCCAACTGCTTCATCGCCGTCGTTGCCCTGCCGCGCGCCTTGACCACACCGCCGCCGCCCGCCGCCCGAGGCCGCCTTCGACCACACCGCCGCCGCCCGCCGCCTTCGACCACACCGCCGCCGCCCGAGGCCGCCCCCTCGACCTCACAGCCGCTGCCCGAGGCCGTCGTCGACCTCACTGTCGCCTCCCTCGAGCTCGCCACCGCCGCCCTCGACCTCACCGCCGCTGCCCGAGCCAGAGCCTGCCCTCGCCGCCGACCGTAAGGCTATGCCTCTCCTGTCCCTACCCTCCTATTTCTCTCTGGTAGGGCAATTATATATATATATATATATGTGTTGATACTGTGTTGATGTTCAGTTGAACCCTAGATTTCTTTAGGGCAGTAGGCATTTTATAGCATTTAGGAAAAATGATTTGCAATTTTTTTAGGAAATTAGCTAGGGCAATTTTTATGAAAATTCCTAAACAGTAATTCCATTTAGCTTTAAACTAATAGAGGGTATATAAATAATCGTAGCATTTAGATTTAAATTAACAGAGGGTATAAACAAAAAACACTTAGCTATAAAAAAATATTTTGACTACGGACCTGAATTTGTTCCAAATTTCATTCAAATGAAATTTGAATTATTTGGACTATGGACCTGAATATTTTTGAAGAAATTGGGTGTAGGTACTAAGGTCTTGCTGTGGAAATTCTGGTGAGGTCAAAAGGGTTAGAGAAAATGTAGTTCCTAGACTTTTAGCTTTAGACAAAAAACAAAAGTATTTAGCTATAAATAAAAAACAGTAGCTATGGCATTTAGCTATAAACAAAAAATAGAATTGTTTTTCTTTTCAAAAACTTGGTCAAACAGAACAGTAGCTATATGTCATTGATGTTCATTTGCATATTCCATTATTGTTGATTATATCTTTTCATTGAAGTGGCCATGTTATATGCAAATTCCTCAATAGTGTTTGCTCATGTTATATCTTTTCATTGAAGTTGTTCGATTGTGCCCGAGTGGCTTTGTTGTTTCCAGGGAATGATGCTGAGTGGCCTATGTTTTGCCGGAATGTTGATTCATTTCTGTTCCGGCAAATTTCAGGTTCTCGATTTGTCCACTTTTTAGCAAAGGTCATGCCGAAATTTTCCGTGAATTTAGGCATGACTTGTGCTACAAACTAGGACATATCAAGTGCCCGGGATTTGCCGCACCAGGAAGGAGTCAACATTCCTGCAAAACAATAGTCCTTTTTTATGTCATTATTCATTTTATTAGGTCTAGAATTAATTGACTAGATTTAATCATAGGAAACATGGCTAGCAACGATGAAGACAGGGTTCTGGTGATTGCGACGACGTCTACCTGGCGGCAGACGAATATTTTAGCCTTACCGATGATCAACCGATGTTGTTGCTGGGCCCACTGGTGGCATCGGGGACTGAGACCGACACGCAGACCGGTGCTGAGACTGAGACCGGCGCTGAGATTTAGACCGGCATCGAGAGCGACGCTAAGACCGATGCTGCCTCGGGGAGCGGAGCCGGTGTAGAACCGAAAGCAAAGAGGCAACGGGTTCCTAACAAACTCAGGACTAGTAGACTGGTGGTCACGGAGGTGGACGATGACAATTTTGAGCCAAAGGCGCCCGAGGAAGCGCGCGCGTGCTACGGCAATCAAATTGGCTGCATCGTACGGACAACCGCCACCATCAATGATGAGAAACTACAGAAGATAGAAAATATGAGGAGCTCCCTCCTAAAGAAGTTTCACCAGATATTCTTGTTCCCGGGCCGAAATGAGAAGGATTATGAAGATCCAGACGAGGACCCGGCAATGAAGAAGATAAACAAACACGCCATGACCAATTTTAGCGATGCGTTGGCCGCCTGAAAAAATCGAGTGAAAACAAAGATCAACGACGGGGAACCCTACTCCGAGATTGTAAAGGATAATCCGACAATCACGGAAGAGCAGTTTCAAATACTCAAGGAGGCTTGCAAGGCCAAAGCTGCCAAAAAAAAGTCTAAGTACATGAAGGGGCTTCAAAAGAGGAACATTGGGAGCCACCACCTCGGAAGCCGTGGTTACGGCGGAAAGAGGTCCAAATGGGCCAAGGAGGACGCGAAAGTCGCGAATCTGGGCATCCCAGACCCCTTGGCCAAGCTCGACGCCCTCACGGTATCTGTCACACCGGCCCCCTTCAATATAAATGTATAATCTCACGTTTTCGTTGCCTTTCGGATGTCTCACATCGCAGACTTTTCTTTGCAGGCCGATGAAACCTCGTGCACCATATTGTACACCATCGGCAACCAGAAGGTGGCCGTGGGGAAGGCGACAATAATGAAGCCGAAGGAACCATTGTTCCACAGCCGGCCGATCCCCCCGAACGTCTTCAAGGTTTCCATGGACAGTGTCGAACCGGGCCATGAGAATTTGCCTCCTCCAACACTACTGGTGGATGACGAGGAGACACCGCGGTGGCTTGGTGATAGTTGCAATGGGTGGGTCCTGTTGTGGCCAAAGAGTCTGCTTCGTCTGGAGGCGGCCGGGAGCACACCCACGAGCACGCAGCCTCAGCAAGGTATGAACATCAACACCCCACCTACCCAATTAGCGTCGGGTGTCGGGTTGGGTGATAGCGGACGGGGTAAGGAGGAGGCTCCATTAGTCGCTCATGACGTCGCCATGGATGAGGATGTGGATGACGATGGCGATGAACAGTATGTCTATACTGGCGCCTCCTCAAGGTTTGAGCGTCATGAGTCGGTGCCTGAATTACCGTCTCAACGTATTATTGACGACCTTCTGGTAGTAAAGAAGTCTAGGAAGAGAGCGAGGAAAGGCAAAAAAGCTGATTCTATGATCCAGCCGCCTCAGCAGCCTCGGCTTCAGGACCGTATAGATATCCCCGATGCGGATAAATGGCATATCCCCGGTCAACCAATCCTACCTGCAACAACGCTACGGGCCAGATTCGGCGATCTAAGGAGACTTCATGACGATGTGCTGCGGGTAGAGAAATGCCTCATCGCCTCGAAAGATCCAGGATACCCACTCTACGTGGTTAACGTTCCGCGGCAAATGTCGTACGTCGACAGCTTCCCTGCGGATAAGTTCTTCCTCCGATTCGATTACATATTCGACATGTTTCACGTGAAGAAGCTGGATTTTACGTTTGTCCGCCTTTATGCCTTGCACATGAACTACATCATTGGGGTTGAGCAGATACGTCATATCTGTGTCGCTGACCCGTACTACATGCACGAGAGCTTCTTGGGAGTCTGTGCAGAACAGCGTGAATACGCGAGGGATTACATCGTCAGTTTCATGCTCGCCAATAAGGACAAGGAGGCGATTCTCGTGCCTTATCATCCCGTGTAAGTCATTCGCGCTGCTATCCTTCCTTCGATTTCAATAATTCATTTGCACGGTGGAGGCTAATTAATTTGAGGTGTACTTATTTTGTGCAGCGGCGGGCGCGCCGTCCACATCATCCTCTACCCCCGATTCTCCCACGCTCTTTACTTGGACTCGTCGAAGAACATTCACAAAAACGATTACACCCACATGAAAGATGTTCTCGACAGTGCTATGTTTTACTACCAAGCAAGGGGTGGAGAGGTTAGGGACAAGAAGAGAAGGGGCGGCAGGGCCGCCTTCAGTCATAAGACCGACTTCTGCTGCATCCAGCAACCGAACGATTCTCTTAATGATGGATTCTATGTCCTACACCACATGCTGGAGTAAAGATGGGATCACCAGAACTTTCACATGTCACCTAGATCTGGCGATGCCCATATTCTGCAATGGGCAAAGGACATAGGAGATAACGAGGATCATCGACTTCGAGATGAGTTCTATAACATCCAGCGCGAACTTGCCCAAATCATCATGAAAGAGGTCGTCGGAAAAACGGGGATGTTCTACGGAGAAGGACAAATGCCGCAGGAAGACGTCCGAACATGGATAGCCTCTCAGTGTCTCGACATGAAGCCTTTCACTAAGCTCGGGGACTATCTCCCTGACCTCGATGGATGGCACGACATGTTGGAGTGATTGTCGATATATGACAATGTGTCTGTTTAGTCCATACTTTCCGTATGACAAAACTTTGAGTTATGCGCAGTGAAACTTTATTTGTGATGTAATTAAACCTTCCTCCTCCTCGACTAGCGAAGATCACTCTAGTTAGGGCATTTTGGGTACGATGAACTTTGTTATTTATGCTTATGATATGTTGTTTCTATTTTTGTCAAGTCTGTCTCTTTCTGTTGCTCGACTATATATGTTGCATATCATCGACTCATATGATGATGCAGGTGCATAGATCATCGATGGTGAAGAAGTGCTACACCAGGAGTATATACGATGAGTGGCCGGAGTGTCAGGCCCAGGTGTTGCCGGTTTCCGGTTTCCGAGCGACAGGCAGTAGTTAGTTTAGGTTCACGCTAATGCGAGAGAGGGATACGAACTCATGTACTCAAAGTGATAGCTCTTCTCGCAAATACCATTGTTTAGATGGATGACGATGTATTTGCAAGTAATCATGGACTTGTATCGCTATTTTCGAGATGATGACGAGAGACCACTTTGTGTTCGATGATGATTATGATGAGACTATTTGTATGTATATGCTATGATTATATTCGTGGTCTCGCAGGCATTTGTATGTGTATCATGATGACATTTCTATGTGCTAAAGATTCTTCTATAAAGCTTGTTCAAATACAAAACAAATATGCCCCAAAAAACAAAAAACCTATTAAATTAGCAGTAGCGAGTGTATAGAAGTTAGCAGCAGCGCCGCTATAGCAGTAGCGCGTTGCTGCAAAGGGCGCTAGAGCTACTAGCAGTAGCGTGCTCCCAGTAACCGCGCTGCTGCTACACTTGTGTGGCAGTAGCACCGGTGACCACGCGCTACTGCTATATGTTAGCTGTAGCGCCTTATTAGTAGCGCCCACCCCGCGCTACTGATACACCTAAAACCCGCGCTGCTGCTAGCCTTTTCCCTAGTAGTGTGTTCTCATAAAAGACTCAATCCGATAAGATAAATCAAAGGGGAAACTCAATTCATCACAAGAGAGTAGAGGGAGAGAAACATCATAAGATCCAACTACAATAGCAAAGCTCGGGATACATCAAGATCGTGCCATAGAGGGAACACGAGAGAGAACACGAGAGAGAGAGATCAAACACATAGCTACTGGTACATACCCTCAGCCCCGAGGGTGAACTACTCCGTCCTCGTCATGGATAGCACCAAGATGATGAAGATGGCCACCTGTGATGGGTTCCCCCTCCGGCAGGGTGCCGGAACAGGGTCTCGATTGGTTTTTGGTGGCTACAGAGGCTTACGGCGGCGGAACTCCCGATCTATCTTCTGTTCTGGAAGTTTTTGGGTACGTAGGTATATATCTGTGCAAGGGGTACGTCGGAGGAGCTACGAGGGCCCCACGAGGCAGGGGGCACGCCCAGGGGGGCGCCCCCACCCTCGTGGGCAGCCCGTATCTCCCCTGACGTGCACTCCAAGTTCCCTGGGTTGCTTTCCTTCCAAAAATAACTTCTCCAGTTCATTTCGTTCCGTTTTGACTCCGTCTGATATTCCTGTTCCTCGAAACACTGAAATAGGCATAAGACAGCAAATCTGGGCTGGGCCTCCGGTTAATAGGTTAGTCCCAAAAATAATATAAAAGTGGATAATAAAGCCTAATATTGCCTAAAACAGTAGATAAAGTAGCATGGAGCAATCAAAAATTATAGATACGTTGGAGACGTATCACGGGTTCAATGAACTTATGCATAGGGGTTGGCACATCTTTTCGTCTTGACTCTCCGGTAGAAATTTTGGGGCACTCTTTGAAGTACTTTGTGTTGGTTGAATAGATGAATCTGAGATTGTGTGATGCATATCATATAATCATGCCCACGGATACTTGAGGTGACATTAGGGTTTTGGTTGATTTGTGTCTTAAGGTGTTATTCTAGTATGAACTCTATGATAGATCGAACAAAAAGAATAGCTTCGTGTTATTTTACTATGGACTCTTGAATAGATCGATCAGAAAGGATAACTTTTAGGTGGTTTCATACCCTACCATAATCTCTTCATTTGTTCTCCGCTATTAGTGACTTTGGAGTGACTCTTTGTTGCATGTTGAGGGATAGTTATATGATCCAGTTATGTTATTATTGTTGAGAGAACTTGCACTAGTGAAAGTATGAACCTTAGGCCTTGTTTCCTAGCATTGCAATACCGTTTATGCTCACTTTTATCACTTGTTACCTTGCTGTTTTTATATTTTCAGATTACAAATACTCATATCTACCATCCATATTGCACTTGTATCACCATCTCTTCGCCGAACTAGTGCACCTATACAATTTACCATTGTATTGGGTGTGTTGGGGACACAAGAGACTCTTTGTTATTTTGTTGCATGGTTGTTTGAGAGATACCATCTTCATCCTACTCCTCCCACGGATTGATAAACCTTAGGTTATCCACTTGAGGGAAATTTGCTACTGTCCTACAAACCTCTGCACTTGGAGGCCCAACAACGTCTACAAGAAGAAGGTTGTGTAGTAGACATCAACTGTCTCCACACATTGTCCACCTGTGGCCCTGCTTCCCACAGTTACTGCATGTTATTGTGCCATCCTTGATGTATCCTTTGGAGCTGGCACTTCAAATTCACCCTTTCTCCTAGCTGTCTACTTCTTGCCTTTCTTCTCCCTAAAAACTGGTGGTTCTATGTCTGGTGTGTTGGTGTTGGACCAAAATTCAGGACTAGGGACAGGGTAGATGATGTGCTGGTATGCAGCCTTATACATTGGATTCTTAAAGAATGGATGCACATAATCTTCTAGGTGAACTTTTATCTTCTGCATTGCAGGTATTGCATGGTGGCAAGGTGATCTAGACATGTCCCACCTCCTGCAAGAGCAGCTCCCTTCATAAAGCTTCACAAAATATGTGTTCTCTCCACTAGTTACTTGCCAGATATTGGGACCAACCATGTTTTCTTCACAATATTTAGCCCACTTCTTGCTCTCTTCAAGCTTCTCCATGTAATGTGGGGTTATTTCCCACCTACAACTCTCTGTTTTCTCTCTGATGCCCTCGTACTTAACCATTAGTTTGGTCCTCAACCCTTCAAACATGGTCTTAATTGGTTTGGACCTAACATCTAGAATCATTTTGTTGAAAACCTCACTAAGGTTGTTCACTACCAAGTCAGTATTGCACACATGATCCATTGCATATCTAGCCCAACACTCCTTAGGGATGCCATTCAACCACATGTAGGCATGTTTACATGCTGCTTTCAAACCTGCCATTCCTTCTTTGTGACCATGTTCAGTGAAGGAATAGCTAGCTTTCTAAACCCATTTCTTAAGTTCTTCTGCTCTAAAGCCAGCTACCTGGAAGTTGGCATATATGTGTCTTAGGCAATATCTTTGTGGGGATTGAGGAAATAATTCATTGATTGCTTAAGAAGGCCATGTTGTTTAATTACATAAGCTAGTAATGAAATAACTATAGCAGCATGGCTATGTGCATAAGAATAATACGGAGTCAGAGAAAATACCTTCTGCCTGTCAGACATGATGGTATAGTTCCCAAACTGGTTGCTGGTGCCAATGCATACTCTAAGTTGGTTTAGAAACCAGGTCCAGCTAGGCCCATCCTCTTTGTCAACCACCCCAAAAGCAATTGGGAACACATTGTCGTTCCCATCTCTCCCAGTTGCTGCCAATATCTGCTGGCCTGTGGATAACTTGATGAAGCAACCATCATGTCTTGCATAAACAGAGATAGTTAGGGCCAAATTGAATAACTTGCTTACATTTCAAACAGGATTACATCACTGATTTGTACCTATGAAAGGCCTACAACCAGCAAGAATTCCATCTTTTGATGCCTGGAGGCAATAGAACATGTACTTGAACCTTGGTGTGGGGGCTGGGTTCAAAGGATCCTCAAAAGTTGTCACTATGCACGTGCTTCTAGGTTTTGTGTCAAACACACATTGTAGGTAGTCCCTCAACCTCAGATACTGCTTTCTATGATTAGCTTGCACAACATCAACAACCATCCACTACTAGGGAAAACCTTATACACAGAGGTATAGCAGTAGCGCTGGTCAAAACACGGCGCTATTGCTACTTATTAGTAGCGCTTGTTACAAAAGCACGCTACAACTATTGTTATAGCAGTAGCGCGTCTGCTCGGAAAAGCGCTACTACTATAATTCTCTCGCTGGTTCCGGTAGGCTAGGAATAGTAGTAGCGGTTCTTCCAGAAGCACGCTACTGCTAAAAACTTTGTAGCAGCGCGCTTATGCTGTAGAGCGCTACTGCTATGAAAAAGAAAATAACTAGAAAAATAAGTAGAAAAGTAAATGAAAATGAAAGAAATAGAAAAAGGAGAAATGAAAAAAAAAGAAAATGTAAAGAAAACAAAAGAAAAAGAAAAATAAAACAGAAAGGAATAGCTGTAGCATGTTTTGTTGGAAAACGCTATAGCTAACTTAGCTATAGCGCGTTTTGGCAAAACGCGCTACTGCTAGTTCAACTTAATCCCCGGCCGCGCGGGCTCAAAATTTCGCTAAGTCCTTCCCCCTCCACTGCCCCTCTCCCCCAACTGCTCCATCACCGTCGTCGCCCTGCCGCCTTCGACCACACCGCCGCCGCCCGAGGCCGCCTTCAACCACACCGCCGCCGCCCGAGGCCACCCTCGACCTCACAGCCGCCACTCGAGGTCGTCATCGACCTCATCGTCGCCTCCCTCGAGCTCACCGCCGCTGCCCTCGACCTCACCGCCGCCGCCCAAGCCTGCCCAGGACCTCCGCCGCCCGAGCCAGAGCCTGCCCTCGCTGCCGACCGTAAGGCTCTGCCTCTCCTCTCCCCTACCCTCCCCTCTCTCTCTGCTAGGGCAATTCCTATATAAGTTGATGCTGTGTTGATGTGTTCATATGAACCATAGATTTGTTTAGGACAGTAGGCATTTTTTAGCATTTAGGAAAAATGAATAGCAATTTTTTTAGGAAATTAGCTAGGGCAAATTTTTATGAAAATGCCTAAACAGTAATTCCATTTAGCTTTAAATTAATAGAGGGTATGTAAATAATAGTGGCATTTAGATTTTAATTAATGCAGGCTATAAACAAAAAACACTTAGCTATAAAAAAGTATTTGGACTATGGACCTGAATCTGTTCCAAATTTCATTCAAATGAAAATTGAATTATTTGGACTATGGACCTGAATATTTTTGAAGAAATTGGGTGTAGGAATTTAGCTATGGCATTTTATGAAAATTGAATTATTTGGACTATGAAAACAATAGCTATGACATTTAGCTATAAACAAAAAACAGAATTGTTTTTCTTTACAAAAACTTGGTTAAACTAATTGTTGCTATGTAAAAAAAAAACAAGATTGTTGTTGTCATTGATGTTCATTTGCATATTCCATTATTGTTGATTATATCTTTTCATTGAAGTGGCCATGTTATATGCAAATTCCTCAGTAGTGTTTGCTCATGTTATATCTTTTCATTGAAGTGGTTCGATTGTGCCCAAGTGGCTTTGTTGTTTCTAGGGAATGAAGTCGAGTGACCTATGTTTTGCCAGAATGTTGATTCATTTCCGTTCCGGCAAATTTCAGGTTCTCGATTTGTCCACTTTTTCGCAAAAGTCATGCCGAAATTTTCCGTGAATTTTGGCATGACTTGTGCTACAAACTAGGACATATCAAGTGCCCAGGATTTGCCGCACTGGGAAGGAGTCAACATTCCTACAAAGCATATGCCTTTTTTATGTCATTATTCATTTTATTAGGTCTAGAATTGATTTACTAGATTTAATCATAGGAAACATGGCTAGCAACGATGAAGGACAGGGTTCTGGTGACTGCGACAACGTCTACCTGGCGGCAGAAGAATTTTTGAGGAAAGCCAACGATCAACAGTTGATGTTGGTGGGTCCAACTGTCACATCAGAGATTGATACCGACATCGAGACCGGCGCTGAGACCGAGACTAGTGCTGAGACTGAGACCGGCATCGAGACTGGCACTGAGACTGAGACCGCCGCCGAGACTAGCGGAGCCGGTGTAGAACCGAAAGCAAAGAGGCAACGACTTCCTAACAAGCTCAGGACTACTAGACTGGTGGTCACGGAGGTGGATGACGGCAATTTTGAGCCAACCACGCCCGAGGAAGCGCGCATGTGCTACGACAATCAAATAGGCTGCATCATACGGACAACCGCCACCATCAACGATGAGAAAACTAAAGAAGATAGATAATATGAGGCCCTCCCTCCTAAAGAAGCTGCACCAGATATTCTTGTTCCCGAGCCAGAATGAAAAGGATTATGAAGATGCAGATAAGGACCCGACAATGAAGAAGATAAACAAACACACCATGACCAAGTTTAGCGATGCATTGGCCACCTAGAAAGCAAGGGTGAAATATCGGATCGTCACCAAAAAGGAACCCTACTCCGAGATTGTAAAGGATAATCCGACAATCACGGCAGAGCACTTTGAAATATTCTAGGCGGCTTGCAAGGCCGAAGCTGCCAAAAAAAGTCGAAATACATGAAGGGGCTTCAACAGAGGAACATTGGGTCCCACCACCTCGGAAGTCATGGTTACGGCGGGAAGAGGTCCATATGGGCCAAGGAGGAGGCAGAAGCCGCGAGTCTGGGCATCCCAGACCCCTTGGCGGAGTTCAATGTCCCACAGGAGCATGACATCCTCAGGGCCCGACACCGATGGGACCCAGTGAAGAAGGTTTTCGAGATGAACGCAGTCAGGGCGGAGTTCATGAGACTGCTGGCAATTTTAGTTTCTGATCAATTCGACTGCACGCTATTCATATTTGTAAACGATCCTTGTGCCTTTTGTAGAGAGAGCAGCACAGGATTGCGACCAAAAGCGACTCGCTGTCTGAGGTGTTGGCGAGGCCCAAGTGGGACACTCCATTCAACCGGGCATTGAACATATTGAAAGGACTCCCAGTGGAGACTCGACCATCGTATGTGTTGGAGATATGCCCTAGAGGAAATCATGTATGATGATATTTCCTATGTGTTTATGAATAAAGATAGTCCTTGGACATTATCAATGATGTATATCAGCAAGTACGTGACTTGTTTGTGGGACTATGCATTGTATGATGACTGTCCTAAAAGGTCCCTAGTCGAAAGGGCTGTGTGGACGCACAGCCGACTAGACTAGCATATGACACGGTTGATGGCTTGGTCTCACTAGCCATGGAGCATTGGATGCTAACCAGATAATATGGACTTGGAAAGGTCTGGTCGGATTCGATGTAGTAGGATCTGAGTCGAGATAAGGTCCGAGTCGGATAGACCCAACTATGAGACGCAGCGATATGTCATATGTGAGTCTCTAGTACAACATATGTTCTATGTCCTAAGACCTGAGCTGACGCATGTACTCAGGATGGTGACAGACTTGCTTTGGGCCGACCAAACGCTACTCCGTGATTGGGTAGTTACAAAGGTAGGTTTCAGGTTTATCCAGTCCCATGCTGCAAGACATGGTCGAGCAAGATGGGATTTTCCCCTCCGATGAGGAGAGATATACTCTGGGCCCCTCGTGTGATCCGACCAGGATAAGCATGGCCATGCGACAGGGATTATGAGATAATCCGGTTTGTGGTCGGTATCACTGGAACCAGAAAGAGGTTGGGCTAGCACAAGGATGACAGTCTCGCCTTGAGCCCGACAACATATAATGTGTGGCAAAGGGAACAGAAGTGTGACATGTTGTACAGGTTCGCCTAACCAGCTTCATAGTCTGCTTGGTGGTCGGCATGCCTTGCTAGAGGCCGCTACCAACCGTCCAAGTTGGAGGTGATCCGAACTGCGACCAAGCTGACTTGAACCTAAGGGGTCGCGCGCTTAAGGGAAGGAACCTACGAGGTCAGATCTGAGGACACTGGTCGGATGTGATCCGAGTTGTATTCGGATTGTGGCCGGGTAGACATGTGGGCTTTAGGGTCCGTGCGAGGCCCAAGTGTTGAGCCCACGACGGATGCCTATATAAAGTGGACGTGCGGCACACTCATGCGGTTGATCGCTTCGGCACTGCAACTAGGGTTTGCATGTGTTGCGAATAGCCACCTCCACTCGCCGCCGACTGTGTGATCGGACCTAGCAGTCCGCCGCACAATGTTCCTCCCGCACGCGCGGATATCGTTAGAGGTGGTGCACTTGCGCTGCTCCGGCGAACTTGTACGTGGGATCGGACGACCGGCTATTCGAGGGAGATCGGACAAGGATGAGACGATCCACGCGGACGCGCTGCCTCAACTCTACTTCCGCTGCACGGCACTGCGCGTCTAGTGGTAACGAACTGTGATCCATCTCCGGTAGCATGTTCCTGTCGTTCTGCATGTAGGAAAATTTTAAATTGCAGTTGATGCACCCTACCGTATGTAGATCCCAACAATATGGACGCGTGCATGGTGTGGAGACAGTGCCACGTGGAAGAAGTACTACCGTGAGACCACGGAGGAGAGAAAGGAAAGATGGAGGTTAAATGAAGAAAACATCGACAAGAAGGTTGAGATTGCGGTTGAGAAGAAATCATCTGAGACAGTCGCAACAGCGATAGCTGCCGCAAAACAGGTGGTTGTAGATATGTCTACTACCTTGGTTCCGGACATTTTCAATTGGACCAGGCAAAATCCAAAAAAATGCAGCGGACGTTCCCCTTGCTGACTTCTTGGCTGCACCTGCTCCCGCACCGGCTCCTACACATGCTCCTGCACCTACTCCCGCACCTGCTCCCGCACCAGCTCCCGCACCTGCTCCCGCATCGGCTATGACACCGGACGTGCTTGGCGGTGCTTCATCTTTGGCTGAGCTCGACGCCCTCACGGTATCTGTCACACCGGCCCTCTTCAGTAAATGTATAATCTCCCATTTTTGTTGCCTTTCGGATGTCTCATGTAGCAGACTTTTCTTTGCAAGCCGACGAAACCCCGTGCACCATATTGTACACCATCGGCGACCAGAAGGTGGACGTGGGGAAGGCGATGATAATGGAGCCAAAGGAACCACTTTTCCACAGCCGACCGACCCCCCCCCCCCAGACGCCTTCAAAGTTTCCGTGGCCAGTGTCAAACCGGGCCACGAGAATTTGGCTCCTCCGATACTAGGGGGGATGACGATGAGACCCCATGGCGGCTTGGTGATTGTAATGGGTGGGTCCTGTTGTGGCCAAAGAGTCTGCTTCGTCTGGAGGCGGCCGGGAGCACACCCATGAGCACGCAATTAGGTATGAACATCAACACCCCACCTACTCAATTAGCGTCAGCTCTCGTGCTGGGTGATAGCGGACGGGGTGAGGAAGAGCCTCCATTAGTTGCTGGTGACGTCGCCATAGATGAGGATGACACTCAACAGTATGTCAATACTGGCGCCTACTTAGGGTTTGAGCATCATGAGTCGGTGCCTGATCAATTGCCGCCTCCGGAGTCTGAACGTATTATGGACGACCTTCCGATAGCAAAGAAGGGTAGGAAGAGACCGAGGAAAGGCAACAAAGCTACTTCTATGATCCAACCGCCTCAGCAGACTCGGGTTCAAGACCGTATAGATATCCCCGGTGCGGCAAAATTGCATATCGCCGGTGAACCAATCCTACCTAAAGCAGCGCTAGAGGGGAGATTCGGCGATCTAAGGAGACTTCATGATGATGTGTTGCTGATAGAGAAAGGCCTCATTGCCTCGAAAAATCCAGGATACCCACTCTATGTGGTTAACGTGCCGCGGCAATTGTCGTACGTCCACACATTCCCCGCAGAGAAGTTCTTCCTTCGATTTGATTACATCTTCGACATGTTTCACTTGAAGAAGCTGGATTTTACGTTTGTCCGCCTTTATGCCTTGCACATGAACTACATCATCGGGTTTGAGCAGATACCTTATATCTGTGTCGCTGACCCATACTTCATGGACGAGGGCTTCTTGGCAGTCTGCACAGAGCACTGTGAATACGCGAGGGACTACCTGGTCAATTTCATGCTTGCCAATAAGGACAAGGAGGCGATTCTCGTGCCTTATCATGCCCTGCAAGTCATCCGCGTAGATATCCTTCCTTCAATTTCAATCATTCATTTGCACGGTGGAGGCTAACTAATTTGAGGTGTACTTATTTTGCGCAGCGGCAGGCGCGTCGTCCTCATCATCCTCTACCCCCAATACTCCCATGCTCTTTACTTGGACTCATCGAAGAACATTAACAAAAAGGATTACACCCACATCAAGTCTGTTCTCGACAGTGCTATCTTTTACTACGACACACGGGGTGGAGAGGTCAAGGACAAGAAGTACAGGGACGGCAGGCCCGACTGCAGCCATAAGACCGACTTCTGCTGCATCCAGCAACCGAGGAATTCTCTTAATGATGGATTCTATGTCCTACACCACATGCTGGAGTACAGACGGGATCATCAGAACCTTCACATGTCACCTAGATCCGGCGATGCCCATATTCTGCAATGGGCAAAGACCATAGGAGATATCGAGGATCATCGACTTCGAGCTGAGTTCTATAACATCCAGCGCGAACTTGCCCAAATCATATGAAGGAGGTCATCGAAAAAACAGGCATGTTCTATGAAGAAGGACAAATGTCGCGGGAAGACGTCCGAACACTCATAGCCTCTTAGCGTCTCGACATGAATCCTTTCACTAAGCTCGGGGACTATCTCCCTGACCTGGATGGATGGCACGGCATGTTGGAGTGATTGTCGATATATGACAATGTGTCCGTTTATTCCATACTTTCTGTATGACAAAACTTTGAGTTATGCACGATGAAACTTTATTTGGGATGTAATTGAACCGTCCTCCTCGACTAGCGAAGATCACGATGAAACTCTAGTTAGGGCATTTTGGATATGATGAACTTTATTATTTATGCTTATGATATGTTGCTTCTATTTTTGCCAAGTCTGTCTCTTTCTGTTGCTCAACTATATATGTTGCATATCATCGACTAATGTGACGATGCAGGTGCATAGATCATCGATGGCGAAGAAGTGCTACGCCAGGAGTATACGACGAGTGGCCGGAGTGTCAGGCCCAGGTGTATCGGTTTTCGGTTTCCGAGCGACAGCCAATAGTTAGTTTAGGTTTCATAGTGATAGCTCTTCTCGCGTATATCATTGTTTAGATGGATGACGATGTAGTTGAGTAATCGAGACTTGTATCGCTATTTTTGAGATGATGACGAGAGACCACTTTGTGTTGGATGATGATTATGATGATGACATGATTTGACGAGACTATTTGTATGTATATGCTATGATTACATTTGTATGTGTATGATATGCTAAAGATTATTGTATAAAGCCTATTCAAATACAAAACAAATATGCAAAAAAAAGAAACTAATAAAACTAGCAGTAGCGAGGGGACTAAAATTAGCAGTAGCGCTCATTTACCAGTAGCGCGGCCCACTAGAAAGCGCTGCAGATATTAGCAGCAGCACTGTTCCATAAAGATTGCTACTGCTGTCCATGTATAGCAGTAGCGTGGGACGACAAGCGCTACTGCTATAAGTTAGTTGTAGCACCTTATTAGTAGCACAACATCCCGTGCTACTGATTGGCAAAATACCCGCGCTACTGCTAGGGTTTTCCCTAGTAGTGTATCAGTCTTGCCCTATATGCCAAACTCCTAGGTACATGCACCCCAAACTTCTTCTTAGTATGTTTGAGAACTGTCTCTACATCAGCCTTTACATTTGATCTAACTATGTCCTCCACAGCTTCTGCAACCCATTCAGCAGTAACCTTTGTACTCTCTCCACAAGCTCCACAACTTTGATCCATGTGGCACTTCTTGATTGTGAATGTATCTTCATGGGCTACTTTGGATGCAGTCATGAAAATTCACGTCCATTATTCCTCTCTGGGCACAAAACATTAACCCTTGATGGTTCATTCCTATGGTACTAAAAGTTTCTCAAAGTCCTAACATGAAAATTTCTCAAAGCCTTTCTAAACTCATACACACTGGTGAAGCAAAGGTCCTTGCACAACTGCTCATGTGCATTAGGTACCTTTGTGAAGGAAATATGCCCTAGAGGCAATAATAAAGTTATTATTTATTTCCTTATATCATGATAAATGTTTATTATTCATGCTAGAATTGTATTAACCGGAAACATGATACATGTGTGAATACATAGACAAACTGAGTGTCACTAGTATGCCTCTACTTGACTAGCTCATTAATCGAAGATGGTTATGTTTCCTAACCATAGACATGAGTTGTCATTTGATTAACGAGATCACATTGTTAGGAGAATGATGTGATTGACTTGACCCATTCCGTTAGCTTAGCACTTGATCGTTTAGTATGTTGCTATTGCTTTCTTCATGACTTATACATGTTCCTATGACTATGAGATTATGCAACTCCAGTTTACTGGAGGAACACTTTGTGTGCTACCAAACGCCACAACATAACTGGGTGATTATAAAGGTGCTCTACAGGTTTCTCCGAAGGTACATGTTGGGTTGGCGTATTTCGAGATTAGGATTTGTCACTCCGATTGTCGGAGAGGTATCTCTGGGCCCTCTCGGTAATACACATCACTTAAGCCTTGCAAGCATTGCAACTAATGAGTTAGTTGCGGGATGATGTATTACGGAATGAGTAAAGAGACTTGCCGGTAATGAGATTGAACTAGGTATTGAGATACCGACGATCGAATCTCGGGCAAGTAACATACCGATAACAAAGGGAACAACGTATGTTGTTATGCGGTCTGGCCGATAAAGATCTTCGTAGAATATGTGGGAGCCAATATGAGCATCTAGGTTCCGCTATTGGTTATTGACCGGAGACGTGTCTCGGTCATGTCTACATAGTTCTCGAACCCGTAGGGTCCGCACGCTTAATGTTACGATGATAGTTATATTATGAGTTTATATGTTTTGATGTACCAAAGGTTGTTCGGAGTCCCGGATGTGATCACGGACATGAAGAGGAGTCTTGAAATTGTCGAGACATGAAGATTGATATATTGGAAGCCTGTGTTTGGATATCGGAAGAGTTCCAGGTGAAATCGGGATTTTACCGGAGTACCGGGAGGTTACCGGAACCCCCCGGGAGGTTAATGGGCCTTAGTGGGTGAGGGAGTCCTGGATTAGGGGGTATTTGGACAGCCGGAATGTATACATCGTCCGGACTATTGAAGCGTGAAGATACAAGACTCAAGACTTCGGCCCGTGTCCGGATGGGACTCTCCTTTGCGTGGAAGGCAAGCTTGGCAATCCGGATATTGTGTTTCCTTTCTTGTAACTGACTCCGTGTAAACCCTAGCCCTCTTCGGTGTCTATATAAACCGGAGAGGTTGGTCCTTAGAAGGACGATCACAATTACAATCATACCATCATAGGCTAGCTCTTAGGGTTTAGCCTCTATGATCTCGTGGTAGATCTACTCTTGTACTACCCATATCTTCAATATTAATCAAGCAGGAAGTAGGGTTTTACCTCCATCGAGAGGGCCCGAACCTGGGTAAACATTGTGTCCCTCGCTTCCTATTACCATCAGCCTAAGACAACCAGATCAGGACCCCCTACCCGAGATCCGCCGGTTTTGACACCGACATTGGTGCTTTCATTGAGAGTTCCTCTGTGTCGTTGCCGCAAGGCTCGATGGCTCGTCTCTTCATCAAGGACAACATTACCTCGGGGGGAGCTGTGGCTGTAGGCCAAACTCTCCGACTTGGCGGCTTCATCATGGCTGCCCCATCGGCGGCCGCGCCGACGATGGCCTCTCGGGTCATCAAGCATAACCTTCACGTCAGTTCGGAACTCGCCGAACAGATGGATCCGATGGAGCTCTCCTCCCTTAATGAGCTCTTGGATCGCATCACCACTCTGGGAGTCGCTACAGACTATGACCGTATCGGGCTTAAACCTGACCAAGGGAATATTAGATCCCCGCCAGCCACCCATGAGATAGCAGTAGTGGATGAACCACACACGGATTACCCCTCAACTCTGAGGATGAACCATGTCCGGATCACCTAGCTCCTTGAGCCGAACACCTGCCCAATGGAAGACATGACCCGGGTCCTGGACTTTGAATCGGGCATTGGGCCGAGGAAATTGGGCAACACTCCGGATCCTGGACCGTCAGACTCGGAGCCTCCCACGCCCCTGGGTGCTAGATCGGATCAGGATCCAGATTCAGCTAACAATATCCACCCGGACTTAAGCCATCTCTCCCACATTAGGCAAGAGCCCCAGGAGACAGTACATCGCTACTGGGCCAGATTCCTCCTTGTGCTAAACAAGGTCAAGGACTGCCGCGAGGAAGATGTTGTCTCACTTTTCTGCAAAAACTGCATGAACAAAGGACTCCTCAATGCTATAAGTCGCCATGGCATAGTACACTTTGCGTACTTGGCAACCATAGTACAGAAGTACTATGCGATGGAAAGCGCCTGGAAAACCCAAACAGAATTTTGGGATAGTACGACCCTCACCAGAACCTTTGTCCGAGCTAAACGGGCGAACTCTCGTAAGTCGGCCGATCTAGTTCCCAAGAAACTGAAGCACACCCCAGGGCGGGGAACCGTATTGGAAGAATGGCTCAATGGGCCATGTAAACTCCATAGCACTCCGGACACAACACCAACTCATAGCCTTAGGGCATGTTGGATACTCCGGCAGGTTGCAAAAAGTGGCGAGGATCTTCTTGCGGGCCATAAAGAAGAACAACATCCCGACAATGAGCACAATACGGTACTAACGGTCTTCGAGACTTTCGCCTCAAACAATAGGCGCAAGCGAGCTCATCGATGCTTCGCTGAAATCTGCCATGTGGCAAAAATAAACCCCTGGAACGACACTGCTTTAACTTTCAATGCCAGTGATGAACCTCGATTCCAGACTGTCCGGACGCCAGCCGCTCTGGTCCTTAGCCCAATCGTGGAAGGCTTTCGGCTCACTAAAGTACTCATGGACGGCGGAAGCGGATTAAACTTGATCTATGAAGAAATGCTCAGCAAGATGGAAATTGACAAAAGACGCATTGAGCAAAGCGGCACAACCTTCAGGGGAATTATCCCTAGTCGGGAAGCGCGGTGTGTGGGAAAAATCACACTCGATGTGGTATTCGGCACCCCGGAGAATTACAGGTCCGAAGAAATCACATTCCAGGTGGCTCCTTTTAGCAGCGGATACCACGCCCTTCTAGGGCGGGACGCGTTCGCAAGATTTCAAGCTATACCCCATTACAGGTACATGAAGCTTAAAATGCCCGGGCCCAATGGAATCATCACTCTAGCCAGTGATCCGGACGTCGCACTTCGCGCTGAAAACAAAACCGCAGCACTAGCCCTGGAAGCATTATCCGAAGCCCTAGCAGCCGAAGAATTAACCATGTTGCGGGCCATCGTGGATAGGGATGACGTGATACTCGACAAGCGACCCAAGTCCACCTCATTTAAACCCGCAGACGAGATAGTCAAATTCCAAGTCCATCCAACGGACCCCATGAATACAGCTTCCATCGGGACACATTTGAACCCCGCAATGGACGCTGCACTACGGGACTTTTTATGCCAAAATTGGGACATTTTCGCATGGCACCCATCGGACATGCCGGGCATCCCGCACGGATTGGCCGAACATAGCCTTAACATACTAAAGGGATACAAACCTGTCAAACAGACCCTAAGGCGATTTTCGGAGCCTAAACGACGAGCAATGGGGGAAGAGCTAGCCAAGCTACTTGAGGCCGGATTCATCAGAGATATCAAACATCCGGATTGGCTGGCAAATTTGGTAATGGTACCAAAGAAGGACAAATCCTGGCGCCTATGCGTCGATTTCAGAGACCTCAACAAGGCTTGCCCCAAGGATCCCTTTCCCCTCCCTCGCATCGATCAAATCATTGATGCCACAGCTGGACACGACTCGTTGTGTTTTCTCGATGCATACTCTGGATACCATCAAATAAAGATGGCAGAGTCTGACCAAGCTGCAACAGCTTTCATAACGCCAGATGGCCCTTTTTGCTTCAACACTATGCCTTTCGGGCTTAAGAATGCCGGTGCAACCTATCAACGCATGATTCAAACATGCCTGGAAAAACAAATCGAAAAAACAGTGGAGGCATACGTGGACGACGTGGTCATAAAAACAAGACACGTCGAAACCCTAATAGATGACTTGAGGCTTACATTTGATAACCTCCGGACATACGACATCAAGTTGAATCCGGAAAAATGCATTTTCGGCATCCCCTCGGCGAAACTGCTGGGCTTCATTGTTTCCAATAGAGAAATTGAAGCGAATCCCGCAAAAATTCGAGCTCTATGACAGTTGGCTATACCAACAGATCTCAAGCACATCCAGAAACTAGCTGGATGCGTGGCCGCTTTGAGCCGCTTTATCTCCAGGCTAGGAGAAAAGGCATTACCTCTTTACCGCCTCCTTCGGCGCACTGAACACTTCATGTGGACGGATGCAGCCGCGTCCGGACTCGATGAAATAAAGACCTTACTGGCCAGTAATCCAGTCCTAACAGCGCCAAACATTGGCGAGCCTATGCTACTGTACATAGCTGCAACACATCAAGTTGTAAGCGTAGTGCTCGTCGTCAAACGAGACGTTGACGAATACAAAATCCCGCTCCAAAAGCCGGTTTATTACGTATCCACGGTCCTCACCCCATGCAAATCCCGATACCCACACTACCAAAAAATAGCATATGCGGTCTTCATGGCATCCCGTAAGCTGCGACACTACTTTCAAAAGTGTTCGATTACGGTGGCCTCCGAAGTACCACTCAATGACATAATAAATAACCACGACGCTACGGGCCGGATTGCTAAATGGGCCATCGAGCTCCTTCCGTTCGACATAACATACAAACCACGGCGGGCCATCAAGTCGCAAGTACTGGCAGACTTTGTCGCCGAATGGACAGAAGCCGAACTCCCTAAAGAGTACGGCGCGTACTCCAACTGGATCATGCACTTCGACGGCTCTAAAATGTTGGCCGGATTGGGAGCGGGTGTAGTCCTGATGTCTCCCACCGGAGACACGGTCCAGTACGTCCTCCAAATATTATACACAGACTCCAACAATGCAGCCGAATATGAGGCTCTGTCGCACGGTCTTCGGATGGCAGTCTCTATGGGCATCCAACGCCTGGAAGTGCGCGGGGATTCGAACCTCGCAATATCACAATTTAACAAAGACTTTGATGCCAAGGATCCGAAAATGGTGGCCTACCGTAATGCCGTCCTCAAAATGAAAGCTCGGTTCGAGGGGCTCGAATTCCACAAGGTGGCTTGAGAAAACAATCAAGCGGCTGACGTCCTTGCCCGCATCGGCGCTAAACGCGACCCTGTCCCACCTAACATATTCCTGGAAAGGTTGTTCAAACCATCTGTAGTATGGGAAGGGGAGTCCAGCAATACTAGCACGGACCCGAACTCACCCCTAGATTCCGAACCATCGGACATAATTGGAGGCTCTGCCACCGAAATTACATCTTTGGCCCATGAAATCATGACTGTAGTTGCCCCGTGGACTGAACCTTTCCTGGCCTACCTAAATAGGCAGGAGCTCCCCGAGGACCAAAATGAAGCACGCTACATCGTCCGGCATTCTAAGGCTTACAAGGTCCACGAAGGGGAGCTCTACAAGAAAAGTGCTACCGGAGTGCTCCAAAGATGCATCTCCGAAGAGGAAGGGCGGCAGCTCTTGGCTGAAATCCATGCCGGACTAGGCGGGCACCATGCCGCGGCTCGAGCACTAGTCAGCAAGGCCTTATGTATAGACTTTTATTGGCCGACGACCCAAGCAGACGCACAAGACCTTGTCCAACACTGTGTTGGTTGCCAGCTTTTCGCCAATAGTCATATGCCCCCTACCGCTCTCCAAACAATCCCCATAACTTGGCCCTTCACGGTCTGGGGGCTGGATATGGTCGGACCTCTTAAAGGGGGAAGCCATAAGAAAAAATACTTATTGGTCATGGTGGACAAGTTCACCAAATGGATAGAAGCCAAACTAGTCAAAACGGCCGAATCCAGACCAGTCATAGACTTCATATCCGGGGTCGTACACCGATACGGCGTCCCTCACAGCATCATCACTAATAATGGCTCCAATTTCACAGCCGGTGAAGTGAAAACTTGGTGCAGTAAAATGGGCATTAAGCTCGATTACACTTCCGTCTACCATCCCCAAACAAACGGCCAGGTCGAACGGGCAAACAGTCTCATCATGAGCGGCATCAAACCCAGACTAGTGCGATCTTTGATAGAATCAGATACGCACTGGGTCGAGGAGCTCGACTCCGTACTTTGGGGGCTGCGGACCACGCCGAATCGCACCACCGGATACACACCATTTTTATGGTGTAGGGCGCGGAAGCAGTATACCCTGCGACATAATACACGATTCGCCACGCGTACGCATGTATGAAGAGAAGGAAGCCGAATTAGATCGACAGGATAACTTGGATGCCCTGGAGGAGGAGCGCGATGTTGCAAAAGCCTGCTCTGCATTCTATCAACAGCAGGCTCGACGATACCAAAGCAGAGAAGTACGGGCCAAAACTTACAATATTGGCAAACTCGTTCTACGCTTACCGGAGAAGAAGAAGGACAAGCTCAAACCCAAGTGGGAAGGTCCCTTCGTCATTGACAAAGTTCTCACCGGAGGAGCGTACCGCTTATGTAATGCATCCGATAACAGACTCGAGCCGAACCCATGGAACGCGGCAAGACTCCAGAGATTACGCCTAGCGCCGAACTCAATGTTCATCTCCTTACTCCCTCCCTTTTATTTATGCTCCATCCCTTTTCCTTTCTCGACTTTTCTTCCTCTTCACACAAAATATTTAATATAGTATGGACTTCCAGATAACTCCGGCCGCACTATGTGTGTAAGTAGCACCTGGGGGCTTCCTATATGGAAGCTAAAAATAATTACTCTAATGGCTTTTCGCCCATCACATGTGCATTTCTTTTCCACATGTGCCTTTTCTTCACCATTATATGCATCGATATGACTTAAGATGTGGCCAAGCTGGGTTTCCTGGCTCTTGTGTTTATGCCCTACGTTCCCGTTAATTCGGCTAGGGCATAAGGGGAGCACCTCTACGATTGTTACTGTCGGTTCAGCCGGATGTGTACCTCAGACTTGGTGAAGCCGAAAGCTAGTTTCCTTAAGAGAATATTTGGTCGGTGAACAAAAGATGTATTCGTTTATTACAACGTAAATCCCCAGAAGTCTTGTATCCTGCGCCACTGTTCACAGTCCAGACATGTGCATTGTCACATGCGTACCCAGGGAA
This sequence comes from Triticum dicoccoides, assembly GCF_002162155.2. Classification (NCBI taxonomy): domain Eukaryota; kingdom Viridiplantae; phylum Streptophyta; class Magnoliopsida; order Poales; family Poaceae; genus Triticum; species Triticum dicoccoides. The sequence goes on along the minus strand of NC_041389.1, from coordinate 689,069,608 downwards.
AGGAACCCCTAATGGAACTATTCTCCCTGGAAGATGTTTCTTACTATCCATGTAATATAACATAACTAGTTGGGTACTTGTCTGTTCAAGCACTTATGACCCCCTACACTTGGTTTCCACGCATACCCCGGTTTTGTATAACTGAGTGGGTATTCGGACACACCCCGGATTGTAGTATCCGGGGGCTGAAGCGAAAAGGTCCGCCATGACAAATGATTTTAATCCGGCTAGGGGCTACTTATGCCCATCGAATTACACAGTCACTTCGACTGACTATATTCCTCCTCTATACCATCCAACAGGCTATCTAGCTTGCAATCCTGTTGAGAATACTTGGCGTCTAACGCTACCTGGTCATATACCAGACTTACAGGAATTTCTCGCCCGTCGGGCCCCGCCGGTCCTACTTCGGCCATATGGTTCGGGTGCAGCCTGGTGTAGCGCGTCTTCACCATAGCCCAGGCTTCTCTTGCACCTTGCCGGCAAGCTGACACCTTCCATAATCGGAAGCGCCGCCGTGCTCCTTGAAGCATATCCACAAGCTCCCCCATGCCATTCGGCAGGGAACTTGTTGGCCACAAGGCTTGAGCAACGCCGTGCATCACCCGTCGAGCTCGCTTGTGCAACTGTGAAAGGTCTTGTAGCAAATCGCCCGCAGATGAGGGCATCTCCTCCCTGGGGCGACCCGTTAACATTCCTACAAGAAAAAATCTTTCAATATACTTCCTCGCTGAAATATAATATAGTTCGTCTGGATACTTACCGTAAATTCCACATTGAAGCCTTTTGTTCTCCTTCACGGAGTCCGCCAGCTGAGCGCGGACGTCCTTCAATTCCACGTCCAGCCGGATATTGGCATCTTGAAGATTGTTCTTCTCCTTCCTAACTTGCGTAAGAATGCACTCGCCAGCCTTTAGCTGCCTTTTGAGATGCGAGTCGTCATCCGTTACGCCCTCCGGATTCACCCTGGGATTGTATGCAGAATTCTCTGTTAGACTTGTTATATGAATCATTTAATACCTGGTGCATCTTCGTACAATTGAGACAAACGTTACCAGATGAGGCCTTTTGGGATTCCTCTAACTTGGCAACCGTGTCCCTCAGCTAGGCCTTGCATTCCTCTAGCTCCCGAGCCAATTGTTCATTCTTATCTACAAGGATCTGTGCATAAATTGATCCTTAAAACAGTTGTTCCAACCATTTCAAGTCTTAGGGGCTACTGTTATACATACTTATCAAAATTTCTTACCCGTATATCTTTGGTATACTGGTCTGTCGCTCGGGCAAGCCCGCCTTGAGCTGCTCGGATGTATGCGTCACCCGAATTGAAGGCATTAAATGCCTCTTCGGAGAAGATGTTGTTCCAAAGCATGGCCCTCCGGCGCCGGTGATTCATGGCGCTCTCTACTTCGGAGTTCGTGGCTGATAGCATATCCGCATCCTCTGCCGGCGAACTATGTGGTACTGGCCCCGTGTCCGCCTCCACTCTCGAAGCTAGTTCTGGAACCCGGCTAGTGGAGGCGTGATTGGTGGGATCCCCGAATATAGTCCGGCTGCTCCTCTTCCTGCCAGGGCATGAAGGGCGCTGTTATACTTCAAATACAATACTCGCAAGACAGGTTTTTGCTTTACCTATGCAGCGGTGTGTCGACCCTCACTGCCTTCCTCTTGAGCCTGCCCAATCCGGACGCCCGTGGTTGACGAGTCCCTAGGGGCTCGGCCATGCGCTCCGACCGTCGTCTCTGTAAACAGCACGATGCCTCAAGGGTAAGGCATGCCACCTGAGGGGAGTCCTCTTTGGAGGATAGGGTTTTTAGTTTGGCTTACACGTGACACAGGGAGCAGTCCGAGATAGTCGGCAATAATGGCCACTGAGGCACCATCACAGCTCGCTTGATAAAATACCCCGTTGACAAGCTCCACGGTAAAATCCGGATCTTCTTCGAGTCCTGGATCTAGGGCCCTTCCGGGGTCCTCTGGCTGCGGGGAGGGGCTGAAGATTCCTTCTACGGCCCTCCTCAGTTCCTGCTCGGAAACATCAATGCGGGTAATTTTAGCAGAGAGTGCTAAAGTAAGTGAAGCAGGGAAAGGAATGACGACTTACCACTCTGGGGGGTTGTACATGGAGAATCCATCCCGTGGTTTAATGCGAAGGAATTCTTCCTCTTCCCCTTTGTATAAACCGGACAATATCCTTGCTAGAGCAGTGGCGGAGTCCGGACCCTTACGGCCGCAGCGGGTGGCGTCATCTTCCCCGTTGTAGTGCCACATGGGCTTCCCCCTATATTGAAGCGGTTGCACTCCCCGCATTATGCATATTGCCATGACCTCAACTATCGGCAGTCCGGATTTGGCAAGTAACTTTATCCTGCTCATTAGGAAATGTATTTCCCTGGTATCCTCCTCTTGAGGGCCCCGGGAGCGCCAGTTTAGATGTGCCCTCGGCGGGGTGTTACTGAACTTGGGGAGACCTGTCCGGACTGGATCTGGAAGGGGAACGTCATCAATGTAAAACCACTCTGAAGGCCAGTTCTCTGGTGCCTTCTTGGGAGTGCCGGATAGGTATCCGGTCTCGGCAATGCGCCATACTTCGGCCCCACCCACTTGACATAAGGATTCTCCCTGGGTGTGGGGGACAAGGCAGAATAGCTTCTTCCATAACCCGAAGTGAGGTTTGCAGCCCAAAAATAGCTCGCAAAGGGCAACGTACCCTGCTATGTGTAGTATAGAGGCAGGGGTAAGGTTGTGCAACTGGAGACCGTAGAACTCCAGGAGCCCGCGAAGAAACAAGTGGATGGGAAACCCGACGCCCCTTAGCAGATGTGGGATGAGACATATTCGCTCCTCCGGAGATGGATTAGGAGATCCCTCCGCTTATTCCCCTCCGTTATAAGTGGCTATTTCGGCTCGAACAGGGACCATAAACACCGGCGGGAGAAACCCTTGGTTTTGTAACTTTATCAAACGACTATGAGGAGCTGAACACTCTTCCCAATTCCCCGACTTGGAGCGAGGAGAGCGAGCAGAAGAGCTGCGATGACCGGCCATGTTGGAATGGTTTTTTCCGGAGCGCTCTGTGGGATGCTTGCTCCAGGGGGGGAGTGAGGTTTGGACCTGAGAATTCCCGTCTCTTCAAATAGACGTCCAGCCTAAAGGATTGGGGTGGCAAATGCAAAAATGCGTCGGCTCCTCGCATTCGCTTGATGCGTGGAGATGGTCAATTTTGAGGGACTGAAGCCGAGGAGTGCAGCGTTGATGAGGAGCCGGACACTATTTGTCATAGTAGGTACATTGGAGTATTTGGAGAAGGAACCCGCCTTGCAATGCCGAAGACAAGACTGCGCGCTGGACTCATCATCATTGAAGCCTGGTTCAGGGGCTACTGAGGGAGTCCTGGATTAGGGGGTATCCGGATAGCCGGACTGTATACATCGTCCGGACTATTGAAGCATGAAGATACAAGACTCAAGACTTTGGTCCGTGTCCGGATGGGACTCTCCTTTGCATGGAAGGCAAGCTTGGCGATCCGGATATTGTGTTTCCTTCCTTGTAACCGACTCCGTGTAAACCCTAGCCCTCTCCGGTGTCTATATAAACCGGAGAGGTTGGTCCTTAGAAGTATGATCACAATTACAGTCATACCATCATAGGCTAGCTCTTAGGGTTTAGCCTCTACGATCTCGTGGTAGATCTACTCTTGTACTACCCATATCTTCAATATTAATCAAGCAGGAAGTAGGGTTTTACCTCCATCAAGAGGGCCCGAACCTGGGTAAACATTGTGTCCCTCGCTTCCTGTTACCATCAGCCTAAGACACACAGATCGGGACCCCCTACCCGAGATCCGCCGGTTTTGACACCGACAGTGGGCCTTTACGGAGAATAGGAGAGGCGGCCAGGGCTGGGCCGCACCCCCTCCCCCCTAGTCTGAATAGGACAAGTAGAGGGGGCGGCGCCCCCCTTCCTTCCTCTCTCCCTCCTCTTTCCCCCCTCCCAAGTCCTAATCCAACTAGGAAAGGGGGGAGTCCTACTCCCGGTGGGAGTAGGACTCCTCCTGACGCGCCTCTCCCCTTGGCCGGCCGCACCCCCCCTTTCTCCTTTATATACGGGGGCAGGGGGCACCCTAGAGACACAACAATTGATCGTTTGATCTTTTAGCCATGTGCGGTGCCCCCCTCCACCATAGTCCACCTCGATAATACTGTAGCGGTGCTTAGGCGAAGCCCTGCGTCGGTAGAACATCATCATCGTCACCACGCCGTCGTCTTGACGAAACTCTCCCTCAACACTCGGCTGGATTGGAGTTCGAGAGACGTCATCGGGCTGAACGTGTGCTGAACTCGGAGGTGTCGTACGTTCGGTACTTGATCAGTCGGATTGTGAAGACGTACGACTACATCAACCGCATTGTGCTGACGCTTCCACTTACGGTCTACAAGGGTATGCAGACAACACTCTCCCCTCTTGTTGCTATGCATCACCATGATCTTGCGTGTGCGTAGAATTTTTTTTGAAATTACTTCGTTCCCCAACAGTGGCATCCGAGCCAGGTTTTATGCGTAGATGTTATATGCATGAGTAGAACACAAGTGAGTTGTGGGCAATACAAGTCATACTGCTTGCCAGCATGTCATACTTTGGTTCGGCGGTATTGTTGAATGAAGAGGCCCGGACCGACATTATGCGTACGCTAACGCGAGACTGGTTTTACTGCCGTGCTTTGCACACAGGTGACTAGCGGGTGTCAGTTTCTCCAACTTTAGTTGAACCAAGTGTGGCTACGCCTGGTCCTTGCGAAGGTTAAAACAATACTAACTTTACGAACTATCAATGTGGTTTTGATGCGTAGGTAAGAACGGTTCTTGCTCAGCCCGTAGCAGCCACGTAAAATTTGCAACAACAAAGTAGAGGACGTCTAACTTGTTTTTGCAGGGCATGTTGTGATGTGATATGGTCAAGACGTGATGAGATATAAGTTGTTGTATGAGATGATCATGTTTTTGTTTGAAGTTATCGGCAACTGGCAGAAGCCCTATGGTTGTCTCTTTGTTGCATAAGATGCAAGTGCCAAATAATTGCTTTACTTTATCGCTATGCGATAGCAATAGTTGCAAGAGCAATAGTTGGCAAGACGGCCATGTGATTACACATTGATGTAGATCAAGATGATGAAGATCATGGTGTCGTGCCGGTGACGATAGAGATCATGACAGTACTTTGGAGATGGAGATCAAAGGCGCAAGATGATCATGGCCATATCATGTCACATATTTTGATTACATATGATGTTTATCTATTATACATCTTATCTTGCTTTGATTGACGGTAGCATTATAAGATGATCCCTCACTAAATTATCAAAGTATAAGTGTTCTCCCTGAGTATGCACCGTTGCGAAAGTTCTTCGTGCTGAGACACCACGTGATGATCGGGTGTGATACTACGTTCAAATACAACGGGTGCAAAACAGTTGCACACGCAGAATACTTAGGTTAAACTTGACGAGCCTAGCATATAACATATATGGCCTCGGAACACGGAGACCGAAAGGTCAAGCGTGAATCATATAGTAGATATGATCAACATAGTGATGTTCACCATTGAAACTACTCCATCTCACGTGATGATCAGACATGGTTTAGTTGATTTGGATCACGTGATCACTTAGAGGATTAGAGGGATGTCTATCTAAGTGGGAGTTCTTAAGTAATATGATTAATTGAACTTTAATTTATCATGAACTTAGACCTGGTAGTATTTTGCAAATTATGTTGTAGATCAATAGCTCGTGTTGTTGCTGCCCTATGTTTTTTTATATGTGTTCCTAGAGAAAACTATGTTGAAAAATGTTAGTAGCAATGATGCGGACTTGGTCCCTAATCTGAGGTTTATCCTCATTGCTGCACAGAAGAATTATGTCCTTGATGCACCGCTAGGTGACAGACCTATTGCAGGAGCAGATGCAGACGTTATGTACGTTTGGCTAGCTCAGTATGATGACTACTTGATAGTTTTGTGCACCATGCTTTATGGCTTAGAACCGGGACAACAAAAACGTTTTTGAAACGTCATGGAACATATGAGATGTTCCATGAGATGAAATTGGTATTTCAAACTCATGCCCGTGTCAAGAGGTATGAGACCTCTGACAAATACTTCGCCTAAAAGATGGAGGAGAATTGCTCAACTAGTGAGCAAGTGCTTAGATTGTCTGAGTACTACAATCGCTTGAATCAAGTGGGAGTTAATCTTCCAGATAAGATAGTGATTGGCAGAGTTCTCTAGTCACCATCACGAAGTTAGTGGAACTTCGTGATGAACTATAATGCAAGGGATGAAGAAAACGATTCCCGAGCTCTTCGTGATGCTGAAATCGACGAAGGTAGAAATCAAGAAAGATCATCAAGTGTTGATGATTGATAAAGACCACTAGTTTCAATAAAAGGGCAAAGGAAAAGAAAGGGAACTTCAAGTAGAATGGCAAGCAAGTTGTCACTCCTGTGAAGAAGCCCAAAGCTGGACCAAAGCCTGAAACTAAGTGCTTCTACTGCAAAGGAAATGGTCACTGGAAGCGGAAATGCCATGAATATTTGGTGGATAAGAAGGATGGCAAAGTGAACAAGGGTATATTTGATATACAGGTTATTGATGTGTACCTTACTAGTGTTTATAGTAGCTCCTGAGTATTTGATACTTGTTCGGTTGATAAGATTAGTAACTCGAAATAGGAGTTACAGAATAAACAGAGACTAGTTAAGGGAGAAGTAACGATGTGTGTTGGAAATGTTGGGGAACATTGCAGAAAATAAAAAATTTCTACGCTTCACCAAGATCGATCTATGAAGTCATCTAGCAACGAGAGAGAGGAGTGCATCTACATACCCTTGTAGATCATGAGCGGAAGCGTTCAAGAGAACGGGGTTGAGGGAGTCGTACTCGTCGTGATCCAAATCACCAAAGATCCTAGTGCTGAACGGACAGCACCTCCGCGTTCAACACACGTACGGTTTGGGAAGATGTCTCCTCCTTCTTGATCCAGCAAGGGGGAAGGAGAGGTTGATGGAGATCCAGCAGCACAACGGCGTGGTGGTGGAAGCAGCGGCGATCTCGGCAGGGCTTCGCCAAGCTCAGCGAGAGGGAGAGGTGGTACGGGGGAAGAGGGAGGTGCCAGGGACTTGGGTGCGGCTGCCCTCCCTCCCCCTCTTTATATAGGGGACCTACAGGCTGCGCCGGCACCTGGAGATCCCATCTCCAAGGGGGGGCGGCGGCCTAGGGCGGGGGGACTTGCCCCCCAAGTCAAGTGGGGCGCCCCCCCCCCCCCACCCCTAGGGTTTCCAACCCTAGGGGCAGGGGAGGCCCAAGGGGGGCGCACCAGCCCACCAGGGGCTGGTTCCCTTCCCCTTTCAGTCCACGTGGCCCTCCGGGATAGGTGGCCCCACCCAATGGACCCCCAGGACCCTTCCGGTGGTCCCGGTAAAATACCCTGACCCCCGAAACTTTCCCGGTGGCCGAAACTGGACTTCCTATATAGAATTCTTTACCTCCGAACCATTCCGGAACTCCTCGTGATGTCCGGGATCTCATCCGGGACCCCGAACAACTTTCGGGTTTCCGCATACTAATATCTCTACAACCCTAGCATCACCGAACCTTAAGTGTGTAGACCGTACGGGTTCGGGAATCACGCAGACATGACCGAGACAGCTCTCCGGCCAATAACCAACAGCGGGATCTGGATACCCATGTTGGCTCCCACATGTTCCACGATGATCTCATCGGATGAACCACGATGTCGAGGATTTGAGTAACCCCGTATACAATTCCCTTTGTCAATCGGTACGTTACTTGCCCGCGATTCGATCGTCGGTATCCCAATACCTCGTTCAATCTCGTTACCAGCAAGTCACTTTACTCGTACCGTAATGCATGATCCCGTGACCAACTACTTGGTCACATTGAGCTCATTATGATGATGCATTACCGAGTGGGCCCAGAGATACCTCTCCGTCATACGGAGTGACAAATCCCAGTCTCGATCCGTGTCAACCCAACAGATACTTTCGGGGATACCCGTAGTATACCTTTATAGTCACCCAGTTACGTTGTGATGTTTGGTACACCCAAAGCACTCCTACGGTATCCGGGAGTTACACGATCTCATGGTCTAAGGAAATGATACTTGGCATTGGAAAAGCTCTAGCAAACGAACTACACAATCTTGTGCTATGCTTAGGATTGGGTCTTGTCCATCACATCATTCTCCTAATGATCTGATCCCGTTATCAATGACATCCAATGTCCATAGTTAGGAAACCATGGCTATCTGTTGATCAACGAGCTAGTCAACTAGAGGCTCACTAGGGACATGTTGTGGTCTATGTATCCCATAGAGTTCTGGTGTTGATCATGTTTTGCTCGCGGAAGAGGTTTAGTCAACGAATCTGCGACATTCAGATCCGTATGTACTTTGCAAATATCTATGTCTCCATCTTGAACATTTTCACGAATGGAGTTGAAGCGACGCTTGATGTGCCTGGTTTTCTTGTGAAACCTGGGCTCCTTGGCAAGGGCAATAGCTCCAGTGTTGTCACAGAAGAGAGTGATCGGCCCCGATGCATTGGGTATGACTCCTAGGTCGGTTATGAACTCCTTCATCCATATTGCTTCATGCGCTGCCTCCGAGGCTGCCTTGTACTCCGCTTCACATGTAGATCCCGCCACGACGCTTTGCTTGCAACTGCACCAGCTTACTGCCCCACCATTCAAAATATACACGTATCCGGTTTGTGACTTAGAGTCATCCGGATCTGTGTCGAAGCTAGCGTCGACGTAACCCTTTACGACGAGCTCTTCGTCACCTCCATAAATGAGAAACATGTCCTTAGTCCTTTTCATGTACTTCAGGATATTCTTGACCGTTGTCCAGTGTTCCATGCCGGGATTACTTTGGTACCTTCCTACCAAACTTACGGCAAGGTTTACATCAGGTCTGGTACACAGCATGGCATACATAATAGACCCTATAGCCGAGGCATAGGGGGTGACACTCACCTTTTTTCTATCTTCTGTCGTGGTCGGGCATTGAGCCGAGCTCAGTTTCACACCTTGCAACACAGGCAAGAACCCCTTCTTGGATTGATCCATATTGAACTTCTTCAATATCTTATAAAGGTATGTGCTTTGTGAAAGACCTATGAGGCGTCTCGATCTATCCCTATAGATCTTGATGCCTAATATGTAAGTAGCTTCTCCAAGGTCCTTCATTGAAAAACACTTATTCAAGTAGGCCTTAATGCTGTCCAAAAGTTCTATATCATTTCCCATCAAAAGTATGTCATCTACATATAATATGAGAAATGTTACAGAGCTCCCACTCACTTGCTTGTAAACGCAGGCTTCTCCATAAGTCTGCATAAACCCAAACGCTTTGATCATCTCATCAAAGCGAATGTTCCAACTCCGAGATGCTTGCACCAGTCCATAAATGGATCGCTGGAGTTTGCATACCTTGTTAGCATTCTCAGGATCGAAAAAACCTTCCGGTTGCATCATATACAGTTCTTCCTTAAGATAGCCATTAAGGAATGCCGTTTTGACGTCCATTTGCCATATCTCATAATCATAGTATGCGGCAATTGCTAACATGATTCAGATGGACTTCAGCTTCACTACGGGAGAGAAAGTCTCATCGTAGTCAACCCCTTGAACTTGTCGATAACCCTTAGCGATGAATCGAGCTTTATAGATGGTAACATTACCATCCGTGCCCGTCTTCTTCTTAAAGAGCCATTTGTTTTCTATCGCTCCCCGATCATCGGGCAAGTCTGTCAAAGTCCATACTTTGTTTTCATACATGGATCCTATCTTGGATTGCATGGCTTCAAGCCATTTGTTGGAATCTGGGCCCGCCATCGCTTCTTCATAGTTTGAAGGTTCACCGTTGTCTAACAACATGATTTCCAGGACAGGGTTGCCATACCACTCTGGTGTGGAACGTGTCCTTGTGGACCTACGAAGTTCAGTAGCAACTTGATCCGAAGTACCTTGATCATCATCATTAACTTCCTCTCCAGTTGGTTCAGGCACCACAGGAACATCTTCCTGAGCTGCGCTACTTACCGGTTCAAGAGGTAGTACTTCATCAAGTTCCACTTTTCTCCCACTTACTTCTTTCGAGAGAAACTCTTTCTCCAGAAAGGACCCATTCTTGGCAACAAAGATCTTGCCTTCGGATCTGAGGTAGAAGGTATACCCAATGGTTTCCTTAGGGTATCCTATGAAGACACATTTTTCCGACTTGGGTTCGGGCTTTTCAGGTTGAAGTTTCTTGACATAAGCATCGCATTCCCAAACTTTCAGAAATGGCAGCTTAGGTTTCTTCCCAAACCATAATTCATACGGTGTCGTCTCAACGGATTTAGACGGTGCCCTATTTAAAGTGAATGTGGCTGTCTCTAAAGCGTATCCCCAAAATGATAGCGGTAAATCGGTAAGAGACATCATAGACCGCACCATATCCAATAAAGTGCGATTACGACGTTCGGACACACCGTTACGCTGAGGTGTTCCAGGCGGCGTGAGTTGTGAAATGATTCCACATTTCCTTAAGTGCATACCAAATTCGTGACTTAAATATTCTCCTCCACGATCTAATCGTAAGAACTTTATTTTTCGGTCATGTTGATTCTCTACCTCATTCTGAAATTCCTTGAACTTTTCAAAGGTCTCAGACTTGTGTTTCATAAAGTAAACATACCCATATCTACTTAAGTCATCAGTGAGGGTGAGAACATAACGATAGCCACCGCGAGCCTCAACACTCATTGGACCGCACACATCAGTATGTATAATTTCCAATAAGTTGGTTGCTCGCTCCGTTGTTCTGAAGAATGAAGTCTTGGTCATTTTACCCATGAGGCATGGTTTGCATGTGTCAAATGATTCGAAATCAAGAGACTCCAAAATTCCATCTGTATGGAGCTTCTTCATGCGTTTGACACCAATGTGACCAAGGCGGCAGTGCCACAGATATGTGGGACTATCATTATCAATCTTACATCTTTTGGTATTCACACTATGAATATGTGTAACATCACGTTCGAGATTCATTAAGAATAAACCATTGACCAGCGGGGCATGACCATAAAACATATCTCTCATATAAATAGAACAACCATTATTCTTGGATTTAAATGAGTAGCCATCTCGCATTAAACGAGATCCAGATACAATGTTCATGCTCAAAGCTGGCACTAAATAACAATTATTGAGGTTTAAAACTAATCTTGTAGGTAAATGTAGAGGTAGCGTACCGACGGTGATCACATCGACCTTGGAACCATTCCCGACGTGCATTGTCACCTTGTCCTTCGCCAGTCTCCGCTTATTCCGCAGCTCCTATTTTGAGTTACAAATATCAGCAATCGCACCGGTATCAAATACCCAGGAGCTACTACGAGTACTGGTAAGGTACACATCAATTACATGTATATCACATATACCTTTAGTGTTGTTGGCCTTCTTGTCCGCTAAGTATTTGGGGTAGTTCCGCTTCCAGTGACCCTTCCCTTTGCAATAAAAGCACTCAGTCTCAGGCGTGGGTCCATTCTTTGGCTTCTTCCCGGCAACTGGCTTACCGGGCGCGGCAACTCCCTTGCCGTCCTTCTTGAAGTTCTTCTTACCCTTGCCTTTCTTGAAACTAGTTGTTTTATTGACCATCAACACTTGATGCTCCTTTTTGATTTCCACCTCCGCTGATTTCAGCATTGAAAATACTTCAGGAATAGTTTTCACCATCCCCTGCATATTGTAGTTCATCACAAAGCTCTTTTAGCTAGGTGGGAGCGACTGAAGGATTTTGTCAATGACCGCCTCGTCCGGGAGGTTAATGTCCAGCTGGGACAAGCGGTTGTGCAAACCAGACATTTTGAGTATGTGCTCACTGACAGAACTATTTTCCTCCATCTTACAACTGTAGAACTTGTCGGAGACTTCATATCTCTTGACCCGGGCATGAGCTTGGAAAACCATTTTCAGCTCTTCGAACATCTCATATGCTCCGTGTTGCTCAAAACGCTTTTGGAGCTCCGGTTCTAAGTTGTAAAGCATGCCGCACTGAACAAGGGAGTAATCATCAGCACGTGACTGCCAAGCGTTCATAATGTCTTGGTTCTTTGAGATGGGTGCTTCACCTAGCGGTTCTTCTAGGACATATGCTTTCTTGGCAGCTATGAGGATGATCCTTAGGTTCCGGACCCAGTCCGTATAGTTGCTGCCATCATCTTTCAGCTTGGTTTTCTCTAGGAACGCGTTGAAGTTGAGGTTGACATGAGCGCTGGCCATTTGATCTACAAGACATTTTGCAAAGGTTTTTAGACTAAGTTCATGATAATTAAGGTCATCTAATCAAATTATTTAATGAACTCCCACTCAGATTAGACATCCCTCTAGTCATCTAAGTGATACATGATCCGAGTCAACTAGGCCGTGTCCGATCATCACGTGAGACAGACTAGTCATCATCAGTGAACATCTCCATGTTGATCGTATCTTCCATACGACTCATGTTCGACCTTTCGGTCTCTTGTGTTCCGAGGCCATGTCTGTACATGCTAGGCTCGTCAAGTTAACCTAAGTGTTTTGCATGTGTAAATCTATCTTACACCCGTTGTATGTGGATGTTGGAATCTATCACACCCGATCATCACGTGGTGCTTTGAAACAATGAACTTTCGCAACGGCGCACAGTTAGGGGGAACACTTTCTTGAAATTATTATGAGGGATCATCTTATTTACTACCGTCGTTCTAAGAAAATAAGATGCAAAAACATGATAAACATCACATGCAATCAAACAGTGACATGATATGGCCAATATCATATTGCTCCTTTTGATCTCCATCTTCGGGCCATGATCATCTTCGTCACCGGCATGACACTATGATCTCCATCATCATGATCTCCATCATCGTGTCTCTATGAAGTTGTTCGCCAACTATTACTTCTACTACTATGGCTAACGGTTTAGCAATAAAGTAAAGTAATTACATGGCGTTTAATCATTGACACGCAGGTCATACAATAATTAAGACAACTCCTATGGCTCCTGCCGGTTGTCATACTCATCGACATGCAAGTCGTGATTCCTATTACAAGAACATGATCTCATACATCACATATATATCATTCATCACAACTTTTGGCCATATCACATCACATAGCATATGCTGCAAAAACAAGTTAGACGTCCTCTAATTGTTGTTGCATGTTTTTTATGTGGCTGCAATAGGGTTCTAGCAAGAACGTTTCTTACCTACGTGAAATCCACAACGTGATATGCCAATTTCTATTTACCCTTCATAAGGACCCTTTTCATCGAATCCGATCCGACTAAAGTGGGAGAGACAGACACCCGCTAGCCACCTTATGCAACTAGTGCATGTCAGTCGGTGGAACCTATCTCACGTAAGCGTACGTGTAAGGTCGGTCCGGGCCGCTTCATCCCACGATGCCGCCGAAACAAGATAAGACTAGTATTGGCAAGAAAATTGACAACATCTACGCCCACAACAAATTTGTTTTCTACTCGTGCATAGAAACTACACATAGACCTAGCTCATGATGCCACTGTTGGGGAACGTTGCAGAAAATACAAATTTTCTATGCTTCACCAAGATCGATCTATGAAGTCATCTAGCAACGAGAGAGAGGAGTGCATCTACATACCCTTGTAGATCGTGAGCGGAAGCGTTCAAGAGAACGGGGTTGAGGGAGTCGTACTCGTCGTGATCCAAATCACCGAAGATCCTAGTGCTGAACGGACAGCACCTCCGCGTTCAACCACGTACGGTTGGGGAAGACGTCTCCTCCTTCTTGATCCAGCAAGGGGGGAGGAGAGGTTGATGGAGATCCAGCAGCACAACGGCGTGGTGGTGGAAGCAGCGGCGATCTCGGCAGGGCTTCGCCAAGCTCAGCGAGAGGGAGAGGTGGTACGGGGGGAGAGGGAGGCGCCAGGGACTTGGGTGCGGCTGCCCTCCTTCCGCCCTCTTTATATAGGGGGCCTAGGGGGTGCGCCAGCCCCTGGAGATCCCATCTCCAAGGGGGGCGGCGGCCTAGGGGGGGACTTGCCCCCCAAGTCAAGTGGGGCGCCCCCCACCCCTAGGGTTTCCAACCCTAGGAGCAGGGGAGGCCCAAGGGGGGCGCACCAGCCCACTAGGGGATGGTTCCCATCCCCTTTCAGCCCACGTGGCCCTCCGGGATATGTGGCCCCACCCGGTGGTCCCGGTACAATACCGGTGACCCCCGAAACTTTCCCGGTGGCTGAAACTGGACTTCCTATATAGAATTCTTTACCTAAGGACCATTCCGGAACTCCTCGTGATGTCCGGATCTCATCCGGGACTCCAAACAACTTTCAGGTTTCCACATACTAATATCTCTACAACCCTAGCGTCACCGAACCTTAAGTGTGTAGACCCTACGGGTTCGGGAATCACGCAGACATAACCGAGACAGCTCTCCGGCCAATAACCAACAGCGGGATCTGGACACCCATGTTGGCTCCCACATGTTCCACAATGATCTCATCGGATGAACCACGATGTTGAGGATTCGAGTAACCCCGTATACAATTCCCTTTGTCAATCGGTACGTTACTTGCCCGTGATTCGATCGTCGGTATCCCAATACCTTGTTCAATCTCGTTACCGGCAAGTCACTTTACTCATATCGTAATGCATGATCCCGTGACCAACTACTTGGTCACATTGAGCTCATTATGATGATGCATTACCGAGTGGGCCCAGAGATACCTCTCCGGAGTGACAAATCCCAGTCTCGATCCGTGTCAACCCAACAGATACTTTCGAGGATACCCGTAGTATACCTTTATAGTCACCCAGTTACGTTGTGACATTTGGTACACCCAAAGCACTCCTACGGTATCCGGGAGTTACACGATCTCATGGTCTAAGGAAATGATGCTTGGCATTGGAAAAGCTCTAGCAAACGAACTACATGATCTTGTGCTATGCTTAGGATTGGGTCTTGTCCATCACATCATTCTCCTAATGATGTGATCCCGTTATCAATGACATCCAATGTCCATAGTCAGGAAACCATGACTATCTGTTGATCAACGAGCTAGTCAACTAGAGGCTCACTAGGGACATGTTGTGGTCTATGTATTCACACATGTATTACGATTTCCGGATAACACAATTATAGCATGAATAATAGACAATCATCATGAACAAGGAAATATAATAATCATTTTATTATTGCCTCTAGGGCATATTTCCAACAGGAAATGGTTCCAAGATTGATATGATCATCATCGTACACTCCCTATACTTTGAAGATTAGTGTAGAACCTAAATAAATGTTATTTGGTGTTTGCGTTGAGCATAAATATGATTAGATCATATTTCTTGCAATACGGTTATTCATTTAAAGTCAGAGAATAATTATTGTTCTGTTTATATGAATAAAACCTTTGATGGTAATACACCCAATGAAAATAGTTTGTTGGATCTCGATCGTGGTAATACACATATTCATTATATTGATGCCAAAAGATGCAAAGTTGATAATGATAGTGCAACATATTTGTGGCACTGCCGTTTCGGTCATATCGGTGTAAAGCGCATGAAGAAACTCCATAAAGATGGATTTTCGGAATCACTTGGTTATGAATCATTTGATGCTTGCGAACCGTGCCTTTTGGGCAAGATGACTAAAACTCCGTTCTCCGGAACAATGGAACGAGCTACTAACTTGTTGGAAATAATACATACTGATGTATGCAGACCAATGAGTATTAAGGCTCGTGGCGGGTATCGTTATTTTCTGACCTTCACAGATGATTTGAGCAGATATGGGTATATCTACTTGATGAAACATAAGTCTGAAATAGTTGAAAGGTTCAAAGGATTTCAGAGTGAAGTGGAAAATCATCGTAACAAGAAAATAAAGTTTCTGCAATCTGATCGTGGAGATGAATATTTGAGTTACGAGTTTGGCCTTCAGTTAAAATAATGTGGAATAGTTTCACAAACTCATGCCACCTGGAACACCACAGCATTATGGTGTGTCCGAACATCATAACCGCACTTTATTGGATATTGTGCGATCTATGATGTCTCTTATCGGTTTACCATTATCGTTTGGGGTTATGCATTAGAGACAGTTGCATTCACTTTAAATAGGGCACCATCAAAATCCGTTGAGACGACGGCTTATGAACTATGGTTTGGCAAGAAACCAAAGTTGTCGTTTGTTAAAGTTTGGGGCTGCGATGCTTATGTGAAAAGGTTTCAACCTGATAAGCTCGAACCCAAATCGAAGAAGTGCGTGTTCATAGAATACCCAAAGGAAACTATTGGGTACACCTTCTATCACAGATCCGAAAGCAAGATATTCGTTGCTAGGATGGATCCTTTCTAGAGAAGGAGTTTCTCTCGAAAGAAGTGAGTGGGAGAAAAGTAGAACTTGATAAGGTAATAGTATCTTTCCTGAATTGGAAAATAGTTCATCACTGAAATCAGTTCCAGTGATTCCTACACCAATTAGTGAGGAAGCTAATGATGATGATCATGAAACTTCAGAACAAGTTACTACAGAACCTCATAGGTCTTCCAGAGTATGGTCCGCACCAGAGTGGTACGGTAATCCTGTTCTGGAAGTCATGTTACTAGACCATGATAAACCTACGAACTATGAGGAAGCGATGATGAGCCCAGATTCCGCGAAATGGCTTGAGGCCATAAAATCTGAAGATAGGATCCATGTATGAGAACAAAGTATAGACTTTGGTTGACTTGCTCGATGATCAGCAAGCCATGTTAAATAAATGAATCTTCAAGAGGAAGACGGACACTGATAGTAGTGTGACTATCTACTAAGCTCGACTTGTTGTGAAAGGTTTTCGACAAGTTCAAGGTGTTGAATACGATGAGATTTTCTCACTCGTATCGATGCTTAATCTATCCGGATCATGTTAGCAGTTGCCACATTTTATGAAATCTGGCAAATGGATGTCAAAAGTGCATTCCTTAATGGATTTAGAGTTGTATATGATGCAGCCAGAAGGTTTTGTCAATCCTAAAGGTGCTAACAAAATTTGCAAGCTCCAGCGATCCATCAATGGACTGGTGCAAGCATCTCGGAGTTGGAATATATGCTTTGATGAGTTGATCAAAGCATATGGTTTTATACAGACTTTTGGGAAGGTCTATATTTACAATAAAGTGAGTGGGAGCACTACAGCCTTTCTGATAAGTATATGTGAGTGACATATTGTTGATCAGAAATGATGTAAAAAAATTCTGGAAAGCATAAAGGAGTGTTTGAAAGGAGTTTTTCAAAGAAAGACCTCAGTGAAGCTGCTTACACATTGAGCATCAAGATCTATCAAGACGCTTGATAATATTTTCAATGAGTACATACCTTGATAAGATTTTGAAGTAGTTCAAAATGGAACTGTCAAAGAAAGAGTTCTTGCCTGTGCTGCAAAGGTGTGAAATTGAGTAAGACTCAAATCCCGACCACGGCAGAAAATAGAAAGAGAATGAAAGTCATTCCCTATGCCTCAGTCATAGGTTCTATAAAAGTATGCCATGCTATGGACCAGATCTATTGTATACTCTGCCCTGGTTTGGCAAGGGAGTACAATAGTGATCTAGGAGTAGATCACTGGACATTGGTCAAAAGTATCCTTAGTGGAATAAGGGTATGTTTCTTGATTATGGAGGTGACAGAAGGTTCGTCGTAAAGGGTTACGTCGATACAAGTTTTGGCACTAATCCAGATGATTCTAAGTCTTAATCTGGATACATATTGAAAGTGGGAGAAAGTAGCTAGAGTAGCTCCGTGCATAGCATTGTAGACATAAAATATTTGCAAAAATACATACGGCTCTGAATGTGACAGACCCGTTGACTAAATTTTTCTCACAAGCAAAACATGATCATACCTTAGTACTCTTTCGGTGTTAATGACATAGCGATGTGAACTAGATTATTGACTCTAGTAAACCCTTTGGGTGTTGATCACATGACGATGTGAACTATGGGTATTAATCACATACAAATGTGAATATTGGTGTTGAATCACATGGCGATGTGAACTAGATTATTGACTCTAGTGCAAGTGGGAGACTGAAGGAAATATGCCCTAGAGGCAATAATAAAGTTATTATTTATTTCCTTATATCATGATAAATGTTTATTATTCATGCTAGAATTGTATTAACTGGAAACATGATACATGTGTGAATACATAGACAAACTGAGTGTCACTAGTATGCCTCTACTTGACTAGATCATTAATCGAAGATGGTTATGTTTCCTAACCATAGACATGAGTTATCATTTGATTAATGACATCACATCATTAGGAGAATGATGTGATTGACTTGACCCATTCCGTTAGCTTAGCACTTGATCGTTTAGTATGTTGTTATTGCTTTCTTCATGACTTGTACATGTTCCTATGACTATGAGATTATGCAACTCCCGTTTACCGGAGGAACACTTTGTGTGCTACCAAACGTCACAACGTAACTGGGTGATTATAAAGGTGCTCTACATGTGTCTCCGAAGGTACATGTTGGGTTGGCGTATTTCGATATTAGGATTTGTCACTCCGATTGTCGGAGAGGTATCTCTAGGCCCTGTCGGTAATACACATCACTTAAGCCTTGCAAGCATTGCAACTAATGAGTTAGTTGCGGGATGATGTATTATGGAACGAGTAAAGAGACTTGCCGGTAACGAGATTGAACTAGGTATTGAGATACCGACGATCGAATCTCGGGAAAGTAACATACCGATGACAAAGGGAACAACGTATGTTGTTATGCGGTCTGACCAATAAAGATCTTCGTAGAATATGTGGGAGCCAATATGAGCATCCAGGTTCCGCTATTGGTTATTGACCGGAGACGTGTCTCGATTAGTTCTCGAACCCGTAGGGTCCGCACGCTTAACGTTACGATGACAGTTATATTATGAGTTTATATGTTTTGATGTACCGAAGGTTGTTCGGAGTCCCGAATGTGATCACGGACATGACGAGGAGTCTCGAAATGGTCGAGACATGAAGATTGATATATTGGAAGCCTATGTTTGGATATCGGAAGTGTTCCGGGTGAAATCGGGATTTTACCGGAGTATCGGGAGGTTACCGGAACCCCCCGGGAGGTTAATGGGCCTTAGTGGGCCTTTACGGAGAAGAGGAGAGGCGGCCAGGGCTGGGCCGCGTGCCCCCTCCCCCCTAGTCCGAATAGGACAAGGAGAGGGGGGCGGAGCCCCCCCCCCTTCCTTCCTCTCTCCCTCCTCTTTCCCCCTCCCAAGTCCTAATCCAACTAGGAAAGGGGGGGAGTCCTACTCCCGGTGGGAGTAGGACTCCTCCCGGCGCGCCTCTCCCCTTGGCCGGCCGCACCCACCCCTCCCCCTTGCTCCTTTATATACGGGGGCATGGGGGCACCCTAGAGACACAACAATTGATCGTTTGATCTTTTAGCCATGTGTGGTGCCCCCCTCCACCATAGTCCACCTCGATAATACTGTAGCGGTGCTTAGGCGAAGCCCTGCGTCGGTAGAACATCATCATCGTCACCACGCCGCCATGCTGACGAAACTCTCCCTAAACACTTGGCTGGAATGGAGTTCGAGGGACGTCATCGGGCTGAACGTGTGCTGAACTCGGAGGTGCCGTATGTTCGGTACTTGATCGGTCGGATCGTGAAGACATACGACTACATCAACCGCGTTGTGCTAACGCTTCCGCTTACGGTCTACAAGGGTATGTAGACAACACTCTCCCCTCTCGTTGCTATGCATCACCATGATCTTGCGTGCGCGTAGGATTTTTTTTTGAAATTACTACGTTCCCCAACACTTTGGGTCATACCATTTCCTCTCTTTCTTCTTCTTCTTCAATCTTCTCTTCCTTCCAGAAGGTAGTCTTGGAGCCTCTCCATCTGAGTTAGAAATGCCCACATCACCAGGGAAGCAATACTCATCAGCTTCAGGTACAAAATCTTGAAACTTTGGGATCTCTGCCTGACTATGAGCTCTAGAAGTAGGACCTGGATTTGTTGCTGCTCTTCTCACATGCTTGAGTTTCTCAGGCCTGCATTTTGCCACAACTATTTCCTCTCCACTGTCAGCCTCTTTCTCCTCCTGCCAAAACTCTGAAACATCACTGTCACCTTCAAACTATGGTCTGTCTTCTACATCATCTCTTTCTTCTTCATTTCCAATATTTTCTTCACCTCTCTTCCAAGCCTTGTAAGACATCATTATCCCCTATAGTCACCCTTATCAATCTCAAAGTCTGAGGATGATTTGTCATTATCATCATCCTCTTCACCAGCAGCCTGTCCATCACCATCTCCACCACGAGCTGCTGAAATGTTCAAGTTACAGCTTTGCTGTGTGTTCAAATTAACTTCAAGAGGGTGGACCACTCCATCTTGTGACAGACTTAAAAAACCATGACCCCCACTAGATTGCCTATTGGAATTTGTTCTTCACAAACATTGTGAGCCCTGTTACATTCAACATCTCTATCTTCATTTGCCTTGGAAACAATGATATTCAGCACTGTGAAATCTGAGTGGTTTGTCATTTCTTCAACTGCATCTTGACTGTCCAGAAGCAATAAACCTTCCTGTCCAATCCCTTGTTCTTTTACCCAGTACATGTAGTTATCTGACCCATAGCCTTCAGTTTAGTAAGTGCTATCAAGTTCAGAAAAGTGATGTCTAAAATAGAAAACCTCCTTTCCATGTTATCTCTACTCTAGAAATGCAGCCTCACCTCCCAAATTTCATCATCCAGCCTGCATTACATAATATGTTATTTGAAAATCCCAACTAACTAAGTGTTTTTTGCTACAAAATTCAGTGCACACTAACTATAAAGTACAGTAAGGAATCTGAATCCAACAAATGCTTCTCTGAATCCACCATGCATTTCTACTAAATCTAAATAATCCTTCAGTGCTAAATGATACCGTTGCATCCAAAACATGGCACAGAGTGTTTCCTCAACTTTGATTCAGTGCATGTTCATGTTCTAAGATGAATCACAGTAGCATCAACCTAGGGTTTAGTCAAAAAACTAACTAAATTATGCTATGTGTTTGAAATGAACAAGCATAAATGCAAAAAAGTTGAAGGAGCTCATAAGAGAAGAAAAAAACTTACTCCACCCCTCCAAATGCAGAGGCCCAATGCTGGGAGTTGACTGGATCCGCCTGCACAGCGCTAGCAAGAGACCTCACTGCTCTGTACTCAAGCGAGAACTGACAATCATCAGGTAATGACGGTGTAGCTTGTGGCCTAGGAGCCTGCGTCAGAGCTGCAGCCTATGGTGCCCGCTGCGGCGGGGCGGTGCCGCCGGCTGGATTGCGAAGCTAACGCTCTCCAGCCAGTTATCAACCTCTGAGTACTCGCCGCCTCCACCCCCCTTCCACCTCCACCCGTTGAATGGCCGCCATCGCCTGGTTTCGCCGCCGCCGCCGCCATCGGCTAGGTCGGAGAGGGAGGCGCGCGCGAGAGAGAGGGAGACAGAGAGGGGGAGACAGAGTGAGGGCGGGCCAGATCCGTCTTGACCGGGTCGGGACGGCTCGTGCGCCCTAACAGCCGTCACCCGCACGCCATGAGCACTGTGGCCGACAAAACCCTGGCGGGCGGGCCCCACATGTTATAACCCTACTTAAAACGTAATTGTTCGGCCACTTGGGTTTTTTGGAACAACCCGCCATTTTTGTGGTAGTTTTTTGGAAAATTAAAAAAAGTGGTAGTTTTCCGGAACGATAGCCCGTAATGTGTAGTATTTTGCTATTCACTCGCTCACATACACATGCATGCTCGTCTAAGCACGCTCCATCTTCTATGAGCGCCTTCGATAGGGTCAGCCGACAAATCTTGAGATCGACAAAGCCGCCACCAACGGATCTTAGTCCACGAGAATCGTCACCCACTAAACGAACATCACCAGAAGCCCTATAAATAGATCTGAAAAAAGTGCAAGCATCGGAGCCAAGTCTAGGACTTATACTCTGGCGGACTGGTTCCATTACAAGAAAGGTAACTCATACGAGCTATGTTCCGTTCGCAAGTATATCACAGAACTAAAATTGCTATTTTCTTTGCAATGAACTAACTATGAAAACCAACACACGCTGCCCACGGGGCTAGCTACTACCATGTTCTTTACATATCATTCTACAAAATCCTGACTGTGTATAACTCTAGCACCAACACCACTGGTCTTCTTTTATCTCCTTAAATTACCATGTGGGAGCTGCCACGCGGTCAATACTTGGCAATCTTTTGTAGTTTGTTTGATGAATAAGAGATTTTGGGTTCTGTATTTTTATTTTTGCCCCGAGAATTTTGGTTATGTGACTAAAGTTGTTAACCGTTCAAGTTTTGTGTGGCTAGTGACATAAAGATTGCGGCTTCTTGATATTTCCTCCATGTTTATGTTGCTCCTGCTTGAATAGTAAGATAACATGACCAACAACAGACCCAAAGTTAGAGTCAGGCGCCTCGAGTCGTCATGCCTTTTTTTTCTAGGTGGTGCTAATTTTGTTGAAATAAATAACTACATAGCACTGTCTATTTAATTAATCTTTATGTTCGTACCTAATAAGGAGCTAATGCGTGTCGAGGTTCCAAACAAAGTATGAAAAATTGTCATGACACATGAACGTGAAATATAAACATCAAAGAGCACTATTGATTATGTTGTCTACACATAAAGTACAAATATAAGCAAATAATGTCAGGACAATATTCATGTTTTTTTTTCACTTTTGTACACATGTTTTAACTTGTATGTTGACCTTTCTTGGGAATCAATCGTTTCAAACTCCCCCTCCACAACAAGTAAAAACGATACTTACTTTATGGTTATGTTGCTCGTGTTTAAATAGTAAAATATTTGCACTCGCAACAGATCCAAAGTTAGGGTCAGACACTAAGTCGTCATGCCTCTCTTTTTTATAGGCGGTGCTATTTTTATTACAACAAAAAACTATGTAGCACCGACTCTTTCATAGCTATGCACGGAAGGTCTAGCTCAATTCATCCGTTTGTGGGAGATTCTGATTGATCTGCAGCTGGAGCCTGGGACCGAGGACAATCCAATTTGGTCTTGGAACCGAGAAGGAGTCTACACTGCGTCTTCGGCATACAAGATGCTTTGCATGAGAGGAATTAGGTTTCAAGCTTATGCGGCCATATGGAAGTGTTGGGCACCGCTTGTGTGCAAGCTTTTTATGTGGTTGGCAGTGCAATACAGACTCTAGATGGCGGACGGACGATTTCGGCATGGTCTACAGGACCAAAGGTCGCCTTGCTATCTTTGCGAGCAGGAGGAGGACACTGTGGATCACATCACTATGCAGTGTGTGTTTGCAAGACAGGTGTGGTGCATTTGCTTCTATAGAATGAACATTAGCCCAAACCTTTGTCCGACACATCATTCTGTCGGGGAAACTGATCCACGAACACCTATGGGACCGGCGGACCGAGCCCCTTTCGGTTTGGCGGGGGGCGGAGGTCGCATGAAGAGCGGATCGAGGCGAAGTACACGAGCAGTTTACCCAGCTTCGGAGCTCTCTAGAGAGATAATACTCCTACTGCTGCTTGTCTGATTGTATTGTGTTCTTGCTCGGGAGCGCTGAGTGTTACAGTACACGTGAGTAGCTAACGAGACCGGGCGTAAGTGTGACTGTTTCGAACTGAGCCGAACCCCCCCTACGTTGCGCATGGGCCTCCTTTTATATGCTCAAGGGGTCACCGACAGGTGGCAACGTAAACAAGGGTAAAAATGTAAAAAGAGAGGTGGTTGGTACAGCTACCTGTACAGTGTATCCTACCTAACCCTGACGGCAGGGGACAAGGGCATTAAATGCCCGTCTGTGTCGCCCAAACAGTGCAGAACAGGACCGTCAGGGGCGCCACCGCTTGCCACGATGGCGATCTTGTCAGCATCGCATGCCACCACGCACCGCTGGCTGCACAGCCTCCCGCCACGCGTGCCTGGAAAGGCCTCCAGGGCGCCACGTTGGTGGATGCGCTGGAGCGTGGGCACAGAGTGGCCGCTTGCCGCGGCAAGTGCCTTGCCGCGGTCATTGTCTTGTCGCGTCCGGAAGCTTGTCGCTCACCGGGCCTTGCCGGGATGCGTGGCGTGCCGCGGCAAGTTCCTTGAGGTGCCTTGGTTGGCCTTCCTGGCAAGCTCCTCTTGCCGGGGCCTTGTCTCCTTGGTTTGAATACTTTATTCTTGAATGGTTCCAAAAGAACCACGGAGGACCTTGGCGATCACCCGGCAAGCCCTGCCGCGGGGCGCTGCAACTGCCCGTGCACAAGTTCGGGATACTAGAGTACCCCTACTCTAGTACACCGACAGGAGCCCCCGGGCCTGGGCCACACACGGTGCCGAGCGCTGTTGGGCCAGGCCCAAAACAGGGCACAGGCACACGCGGCCTGGGCTACGCTGTATCTTACTCCGTATCCACCGCGCCCTCCCCAACGGCACGCGTCGAATGCGGCGTCGTGGGAGAGATCGTGGGTGGATTCTTTATTCGGAAGGGCGAAACGTCCGCCCCCTCCCTCTTTATAAGCAGGGGAAACAGGGGCAGTTCGCCCATCTCGCCGGTTGCTTCTCTATTCTCACAAATCTCCGCCGCTCCCCTCTTCTTCCCGAAGCTGAAAGAGAGCAACGCTCCGCCCCCCATTGCCACCAGCATCACCAATGCCGTCGATCTCCCCCACCACCTCCGCCATGGCTCCAAAAGCCGACAAGGGGAAGGGCGTGAAGTCGACCGAGGCGCAGCGGCTCGCGGCGTTGCGGAATGAGCGGGCGATCTTCTCCCCCCATCTCGGTGCGCAGGAGCTGAGGGAGTACTACTACCTCTTGTGGTCGACGGAGACGCGAGCGCATCCGCGCACGAGGGTACTCCCGGCTGCCGCTTCGGAACTGGCTCCAAACGGGTACCCCTTCTTCGCGCTTTTCTTCTATTCCGGGCTCTGCCCGCCCTTCTCGGAATTCTTCTGTGACATCATGAACACCTACGGGCTGCGCCTCCTTGACTTCACCCCCAACGCCGTTCTGACCATGGCAGTTTTCGCACATTTGTGTGAAAACTTTGTCGAAGTCCACCCAAATGTAGCTCTCTTCCGCCATTTCTTTATGCCCCGAGTCGAGAGAGGAGAGCCCCTTGCCGGTGGAATCGCCTGGATCTCGAGAGTCGGCAAGAAAGAAGCTTATCTGGAGGGAGAGCTTCGCAGCAAATGGGAGGAGTGGAGAGCGGAGTGGTGCTGGATCGTCGAGGAGAACCCGCAACCGTTTACTGCCCTGCGCCAAGCCCCAATAGTGCGCGGCAATGATTGGAGCAACGTGGCTCCGGAAGATGACAGGCTGAAGATCGCCGTCACTCGAATCTTTCGCCTCAGGCTTGCCGGGCTCACTGTAGGTGCCATTGGCGTAGATTTCCTTTGTCGCTGCATCGCCCCCCTGCAGGAGAGGGGGAGACCCGCCTGGGAGTTTAAGAACTCGGCGAATATCATGAGGTTGCGCCCGGGCCTCAATTTCAACTTCACCGTCCTGGAGCTGGATGCGATGCTCCTGGAGCTGTTCAAACGTGACCCTCAGCATCCATTCACGTTGCCGAGGAGCGTTGTTCCGTTGTGCAACAATTCTTCGCTCGACCGGATCCGCGCGATGATGTCGTTGTGTGATTCGCACGGAATCGCCCCAACTTGGCAAGAGCCTACGGATGACGTCGTGCGGGCGTTCTTCGACGACTTGGTAGAAGTGCCGGTCTGCGCTGATGAACAGAAGAGCCTCACCCGCGACACCACCGACGTGAAGCTGCAGCGCATCGCCACTAGGACGGAAGAGGCTGCGGCAGCAGCTGCCGCGGGCGAGTTCGGGTTTGCCGTGGAGGAGGCAGAGGCAGTAGAGGCAGCAAGCCTTGCCGAGCGCGAGGAGTTTGCTGGCGAGGAAGAGCTTGTCGGGCCTGAAGACGAGCCGAGCGAGCCCGGCGAGGGAGATCTTGTCGGGCCCGAACCTTCAGACAGCTTGCCACAAGTGGAGCCCCCAGCTGCACCAAGAAGGCGTCTCCGCAAGGCCGGGGACGTAGTGGGGCGGCAAACGAGCCAACAGCTGTCGAGCCGTGCGACACGCTCTAGCACGGCAAGCACTGTTGCCGCGGGAGCGCCTCACGCTGCTGCGGCAACTGGAGCGGGATCTTCCCAGTCCACCGCTACCGCCCCTGCCAAGCGGGCAAGGGAACCTACTCCTCTGCCTCGCCGCACCGGAGGGGAGCCGGACTTCGATCTCTCCGCGCTCAGCTCCGACGAGGAAGAAGAAGAGTAAGATTCTTTGGTGTTCTTGTAGTTCTTCAATTCTGTTGCTTTGGTCTTGTATCTGACTTGCCTCACTCTGAACCCATTCCTTTTCAGGACACTGGCCTAGAGAGCGGCGAAGAGAGCCAAGGCCGCGGTGATTGTCATCGAGGATGACCCCACTATGTCAGCAGGGGGTGTGTCCGAGACCACCTTGACGGACCCGGCAGCTACTCCCCAAAGCAGCCCCCAGCGCAGCCCCCAGCGTAAGTACATGGTTTACTTCTTGCTGACAGGCGCTCATGGGTGCTCTTTCTTTGCTGATATCTTAACTGTTGGATTTGTGTAGGAGCGGAGCAGCCTCACCGGGAGGGCCCGGAAGCCGCTCCCGAAGTGCCATCTGTTTTGACTACACCGCCAAGGGAGGATCCCCCGGCAAGGGAGCGCTCTCCGGCAAGGGAGAACTCTCCGGCAAGGGACAGTTCTCTAGCAAGGGACGGCACCAGTGATCCTCCGGCGGTTGAGATCGTGACCGCAGATCCTAGCACAGGTAATCCACTTGCTTAAAAAACTTCCCTTGGGTTCTTCTTCTTCTGACTTTCTTTTTGCATATTTGCTTGACTTCTCTCCCTTTTCCGTCCGTCAGATCCACCTGCCACGGAGCCGATGAAGACCGAGGGCGCCGGCGAGGAGGGCGCACGTGGCAGTGCCGACGACGCCGTCGCCACCGAAGGAGAGGCCGGCGCTGATGAGCCCGCCGGCGAAGAGGCCGCCAAGGCTGCCGCCGCAGAAGCTGGCGAGGGATCCGGCAATCGCACTGACGGCCCCGAGGCCGCAGGAGCGACAGGCGCTACACCGACCGCCAATCCCTCCGCTGCTGCCGCAGCGCCAGGCTCCGAAGAGCCCCAGCCCGGTGCCTACTTGAAGGCCGGCGACGGCATCTTCATCAAGCTTCCCTGGGCGTCAAGCTCCAGGGCGCCGGTCGAAGGAGAAATCCTGGATGGGGAGGTTCTTGCTTCCGCTGGGCTGACGCTGGTTGATGCGCCAGGCAGCGGCAGCGACGAGCCTGAGGAGGAGCGGCTGCTGCGGAAGCTGACGTCGCTCTACCGCGCCCGACAAGCCAAACTGGCTTCCCGAGAAGCGCTTGTCGCGAGGGCGGGAGTTGACATTGAGAAGCGCGCGGAGGAGCTCCGGGGTCTCAGGCAGGAAGCTCTCCGGAGCCTGGCAGAGGAGTGGGAGCAAGTCGCCGAGGAGAGGAAAGCCTTCCTCCTCGCGAAGGCTGAGGTTGAAGAGCAGCAGCGGCTTGCTGCCGAAAGGCTATCTGCGCAGGAGGGAGAGTTGGCGCAGCGCAAGGTCAACCTTGACAGCCACGAAGAGGAGCTTGCCGAGCACAAGCAAGCAATTGGCGGGGCTCTCAAGGAGGCAAGGGATGCTGCCGCAGCTGCCGAGGCCGCCAAGAAGGAGCTGGAGACGAAGGTGACGCAGCTGGAAGCCGATCTCAGGGTGAGCGGCGAGGAGCTTGCCGCGCTCCAGCGTGAGCGCGAGAAGGACGTTGCCGCTCATGGTGAGCTGCAGGGTCTTCTCGCTGAGAGGAGCAAGGAGCTCAGCGCCACCAAGGATTCCAATGCTGATCTCGAGTTGAAGCTGGCCATGCTGACTCAGACGCTGGACGGCGCCAGAGAGCGAGAGGTGACCTTGACGGAGAAGACCAAGGCCGACGAGGAGCTGCTGGCGAGTATTGCCGTCACCCAAAACGCATTTAGGGAGACTGCGGAGCACTGGACCAAGGGTCTGGTGAATATTACCGCAGTCATCGACGGGGAGCTGGCGCAGCTGGGGATGGAGGACTTTGGGTATCCTTCCGACAAGCATCTCCAACCCAGCATCAAGCTCAGCCTGTTCTTCAAAGGCGTGGCGACGGCCCTCCAGCGACTCCGGGAGAAGATCCCAAAGCAGCTGGCTGACGAGTCGTGCAAGATCTGTGCAGGAGCTCTTCAGAAAGTGCTGATGAAGGTGGCCTTCCGCAACCCAGGCCTCAACTTCACCAATGTCCTTAAGTCCTTGCCGCCTGACGCTGATCTGGAAGCGCGCAAGGCCCTTGTTGCACCCATTGTGGACAAGGTGAGCGGGATCAAGAGGGTTGAGGGCGATCGCGTAGACTAGGCCGCCCGTTTTATCTTTTTCCTTGTCGCTGCTGATCATGTCGTGGGAACAATCTGTTAGAGCTGCGACTATAACTTTATTTCGGGTAATGATCGCTATGTTATTTCCTTTACTAGATTCCTTCCTTTGTATTTTTTTACCCTACGCTTTTAGGGAACTTGTCGGCGTAGGCACCCGAGCCGCGAGCGCTGAGTGCGGGACGTCAGCAGCCTGCTGGCGGTGCCGCTTCCGACAAGAAACCTTGTCGCGACTAGTTGCAGCACACTTAAGTTGTTGAGCGGACTCGAAACAAAGTAAGGGCGCAACTAGCTACGAGTTGGTTCCTCCGCGCACAGGTTTTCCATACAAAGCACGGTCGTTCGAGGAAGATAACTTAAAAATTAAAACTAATTGCTCAAACTTTGGCAACTTAGCTTTTCTGTCGTTTGCTTCCCGGCAAGGCGAAACTTCCTTAAATGATGCCTGGTCCACACCATTATCTTCTCCTTTCCCCCCGGGCAAACTTGTGTGCGAGGGAACCTTCCTTTCCTTTGTTGAGAAAAAGAAAGAAGAGAAAATAAAGATATGGAGCCTTGCGGCTCGTTATTGCTTACCGGGGGTGGGTGCTGCACAAAGTGTCAGATAACGTATGCAAGAAAGAACATAACGCATGAAATTGACAAGATGTGCGGAGCACATAAGTTTTACTTATGCACGGGATCTGCGCCCGGCTTTGTACAAAGGATTACATGCAACATCGGCAAGACTTGTACAAAAGGTGGTTGCCGGAACAGGTTCCGGAAACCGCGCCCTACGGGTAAAACTTACGAAGATGTTCAATGTTCCAGGAGTTGCTCACGGGAATGCCATCTTCGGTCTCAAGGCGGACAGCGCCATGCCTAGTGACTCGTTTCACCCGGTAAGGGCCTTCCCACTTTGGCGTCAACTTGTTGGAATTCTTGGCGGACTGAACGTGCCCAAGAACAAGGTCGCCTTCCTCGAAACTTCTGGCTTTAACCTTGCGGCTATGGTAGCGGCACAAAGCTTGCTGGTATCGAGCAGCTCGTACAGCAGCCTGAAGACGGTCCTCCTCAAGGAGCAGCGCGTCATCTTGTTGCAGCTGCTCCTGCTCAAGCTCATCATAAGCAAGCACTCGAGGTGACCCGTATACGAGTTCCGTGGGGAGAACTGCCTCTGCTCCATAGACTAGAGCGAAAGGTGTCTGGCCAGTGGCTCGATTTGGCGTCGTTCTAATCGACCAAAGAACCACCGGTAGCTCCTCAATCCAGTTTCTTCCGCACTTGTGCAGCCTGTCGAAAGTTCTGGTCTTGAGCCCGCGCAGCACTTCAGCATTTGCCCTCTCCGCTTGACCGTTGCTTCTCGGATGAGCAACAGAAGTGAAGCAGACCTTGGCGCCAAGATCTTGGACGTACTGCATGAAGGTGCGGCTCGTGAATTGCGTGCCGTTGTCGGTGATGATCCTGTTAGGGATTCCGAAACGGCAAACAATCGACTTGAAGAACTTGACTGCTGACTGTGCTGTCACCTTCCTCACTGGTTCCACCTCCGGCCACTTTGTGAACTTGTCGATTGCAACGTACAAGTACTCAAAGCCCCCGACAGCTCGGGGAAAGGGGCCAAGGATGTCGAGCCCCCATACCAAAAATGGCCAGGATAAAGGGATCGTCTGGAGAGCTTGAGCTGGCTGGTGTATCTGCTTGGAATGGAACTGGCATGCTTCACACTTAGTTACTTGTGCAGTTGCATCCTGGAGGGCTGTCGGCCAAAAGAAACCTTGCCGGAAAGCTTTGCCAGCAAGTGCTCTTGCGCCAATGTGGTGACCACATATGCCTCCATGTATCTCTGCCAACAGCTCTTGTCCGTCTTCCCGGCGAATACACTTTAATTTCACACCGTTGAGTCTTCTTCTGTACAGTGTGTTGTCGATGAATTGGTACATACTTGACTGCCGGGCTACTCTTTCCACTTCTTCTTGCTCTTCGGGAAGTTCTCCTGTCTAAAGGAAATGGACAATCTATTGTGCCCATGCTGGAGCTTGTGGCTCGACAACAAGGACTAAAGGCACATCTGCTGCTGCGGGAACATCCGCTTCTACGGCAAGAACCTGTGGCTCAGCCGGAGCTTGATGTTCCCCGGCAAGCTTGCCGGAGCCAAACTTGTCGGGAGCGTCTGCTACGACGGAACAAACCCTAAGGCTTGCCGGAGCAGACTGCTCCTCAGCACTCTTGGTGTTGATCTTGGGGACCCTCTTGGCGGCGGCTTCGGGGAGCTCTACCGGAAAATAGTCACCAGAAATCAACTTCCTCTTCTTACTCTGTCCAGTTGATGGTGTTACAGATGGTTGAGTTAGCTTGAGCACAAAGATCCCTGGTTCCACAGGTAACTTAAGTGTAGCGCACTTCGACAGGCCATCGGCAATGTCGTTCTGAGCTCTCGGAACATGTTCCATCTGTAGGCTGTCAAAGTGTTCTTCTAGCTTTCTCACTTCATCAACGTAAGCTTCCATCAACGGACTCTGATAATTCTTGTTCACTTGGCGGATGACAAGCTGTGAGTCACCCCTGACAATGAGCTTCTTGATCCCAAGGTCTGCTGCAATTCTGAGACCGGCAAGCAAACCTTCATACTCTGCAGTATTGTTCGTTGCTTGCTCCTTGGGAAAGTGCATCTGGACTACGTACTTGAGGTGCTCTCCGGTGGGTGCGACAAGCAGCACACCTGCACCGGCGCCTTGCAGCGAGAAGGCACCATCAAAGTACATCAGCCACTCTTTGCTTGCCTCCTTGACGGGGATGCTCGTTTCTGGAATTTCTTCATCTTGCGTTGGCGTCCACACTGCTATAAACTCTGCCAATGCTCTGCTTTGGATAGTTGAAGTGCTCTCAAACTTGAGGCCAAAGCTTGACAGTTCCAGTGCCCACTCGACAATCCTGCCTGTTGCTTCTGGATTTTGCAGTATCCTTTTCAGCGGAAAACGAGTGACGACTGTGATCTCATGTGCTTGGAAGTAATGGCGCAGCTTTCTCGAGGCCATGAGAAGGCCGAAAAGCAATTTCTGCACACCAGAGTACCTTGACCTAGCCCCCTGCAAAAGGGAACTGACAAAGTAAACTGGGCGCTGCACCATCCTTTTCTGCATCTCCTTATGTGCCTGCGCAGATTCATCTTTGTCGGGACCAGAGCTTGCCGGCGAGGCCCCCTGCTTGTCGTTGAATGCATCTGCTGTGGTTGCTGGCTCATCATCCGCCTCCCTCTCTGCTACTAACGCAGCACTAACCACTTGATTGGTTGCCGCTATATACAGCAGCAATTTCTCTTGTGGCTTAGGTGCGACAAGTATTGGAGTGGAGGACAGGTATCTCTTCAAATCTTGCAGCGCAGCCTCCGCCTCCGGAGTCCATTTCATTGGACCTGCCTTTTTCAATATTTTGAAAAATGGCAGTGCGCGCTCAGCAGATCTTGAGATAAACCTGCTGAGAGCAGCCACGCAACCGGCAAGTCTTCGTACATCCTTGACGCGCTTTGGTGCTTCAATCTGCTCGATGGCCTTGATCTTGTCGGGATTGGCTTCAATTCCCCTCTGAGACACGAAGAACTCGAGAAGCTTGCCGGAGGGAACTCCAAACACACACTTCTCGGGGTTCAGTTTGAGGTTGATCTTGCGCAGATTTGCAAACGTTTTGTCTAAATCTTGAATCAGGGTCGCCCTGTCCTTGCTCTTGACCACTATGTCATCCATGTAGGCTTCCACATTTCTGTGCATTTGCGGCTCAAAAGCATGATGGACTACCCTTGCAAATGTTGAACCAGTATTCTTTAAACCGAAGGGCATCCGTACGAAACAGTAGGTGCCACATGGGGTGATGAATGCGGTCTTCTCCTCATCCTCTTCTGCCATGAAGATTTGATGGTATCCTGAGTATGCATCAAGAAATGAATGCAAGTCACATCCGGCCGTGGAGTCAACAATCTGGTCAATGCGCGGCAAGGGAAATGGGTCTTTGGGACAAGCTTTATTGACATCGGTAAAGTCGATACAAAGCCTCCATTTCCCGTTAGCTTTGCGCACGACTACAGGATTGGCCAACCACGTAGGATGGAGCACTCCTCTGACAAGGCCTGCTGCTTCCAATTTCTTGATTTCTTCTGCAATGAATTCTTGGCGCTCCACTGCCTGTTTCCTGACTTTCTGCTTGACGGGCCGCGCATGAGGACAGACGGCCAGGTGGTGCTCAATTACTTTCCTGGGAACACCGGGGATGTCAGACGGTTGCCATGCAAACACGTCGACGTTCGCCCGCAGGAAAGCAACGAGCGCGCTTTCCTATTTAGGGTCGAGAGTGGCGCTGATGGTGAAGGTACCACCAGTGTCGTCCTCCTTGGCGGACACCTTCTTGGTCTCTGGTGGAGCTACCATTGTCTTCTTACACTTGCCGGTGGAGCTCGATGGTGCGTCCTCGACGGTAGCGCAGCACTCCGAAGAGGTGCGCTTGCCGGAGTGGGCATCAGAACTCTTGCCAGACTTGGCCTTCTTCTTCCCCCCGGGAGCTTCAGCGGCAAGTGACCTGCGATCCGCTACGGCTGCTGCTTCCTGGTAGATCTTGTCGGTGCAGATAAGAGCGTCCTTCTTGTCGCCAGGGACAGAGATGACACTTATCGGGCCTGGCATCTTCAGCATGTTGTATGCATAGTGAGAGGCTGCCATAAATTTGGCGAGTGCTGGACGGCCGAGTATCCCATTGTAAGGCAATGGAAAATCAGCAACGTCAAAAGTGACCCTCTCAGTCCTGAAGTTCAACTCGCTGCCAAATGTTACCGGCAACGTGATCTTTCCCTTCGGCTTGCTCCTTCCCGGATTGATTCCTTGGAATGTGCCAGACTCTTCGAGCTTGCTGTCAGGGATTTGGAGTTTCTGGAGCACCGCAGAGGAGATCAGGTTCAAGCCGGCCCCGCCGTCAACTAGCATCTTAGTGACCTTGAGGTTGCGGATAGTTGGTGAAACCAACATCGGCAAGCACCCGACCGCAGTTATGCGATTAGGGTGGTCCTCAATATCAAAGATGATAGGCGTGCTGGACCATTTCAGAGGCTTGCGTGACTCGACGGGTGGTTCTGCTGCATTGACTTCCCGCACCCATTGCTTGAGCTGGCGGTGTGAAATATGCAGAGAAGCACCACCGTCAACGCACAGGACCTCTGTGGCTTTCTGGAACTCCTGCTCATCGGCCTCGCCATCATCCATATCTTCGTCGTCGTCGTCATCTTCATCCTTGTCGCGGCCGCGGGGAGGTCTGTCTCCTTGCCGCTGCTTGGCTTTGCCGCGGCGTCCTCCTCGGCCGGGACGTTTCTTGCCGGATCCTCCAGCACCCTCCTGGGCTTTCTCCTTGTCGCGTCGCTCGTACTCAGCTTTTTGCTGCTCGACAAGCTGCTCGACCTTTTTGCAGCTCTGGAGATCATGGCCCTTGGTGCGGTGGATCTTGCAGTACTGCTTGTTGGTGCCGTCCTGCTTGTCGGCGACCGCCACAGCGTGGTGGTTGGTGCCCGCGGCAACCTCCTTGCCGGAGCTGCCAGCTCCGGCTTTCTTGCCGGACTGCTCAACGACTAGCACCTCTTTGCCTTTCTTCTTTCTGTTATTTCGCCGCCGATTTTTCCTTGCCGGGGCAGTATCCTCGCTATCAGATCCTGCTGTTCCTATATTCTCTCCGGGGAGTCTCCTCCCTTCCTCAGCACGTGCACACTTGTCGGCCAGGGCATATAGCTCACTGACGTCTCTGATCTTGCACATCGCCATCTCCTCCCGCATCCCGCGGTTCCGCATGTTCTGATGGAATGCGCTGATTACCGCGGCAGGGTGGACATCTGGGATGTTGTGCTGTACGTTGCTGAATCTCTAAATGTACTTGCGCAGGGGTTCTCCTTCCTTCTGGGCAAGCAGATGAAGATCGCTCTCTTGGCCATGAGGCTTGTGGCCGCCTGTAAAGGCGCCGACAAACTGATGGCACAGATCTGCCCAGGAAGATATGGAGTTGTCCGGCAAGTGCATGAGCCAGGATCTGACATTGGGTTTGAGCACCAGTGGGAAGTAGTTGGCAAGGATCTTGTCGTCTCGCCCCCCGGCAGCTTGCACCGCAATGGTGTAGATGCTGAGGAACTCTGACGGATGCGTCTTGCCGTCGTACTTCTCTGGCACGTCTGGTTTGAAATTTTTCTTACTGGGCCACTGGACTTGCCGCAGCTCACGAGTGAACGCAGGGCAACCTACCGCGTACGGCAAGTCGCCTGGTTCCCCTGGCGCATGCATGTCGACAGAAGGCCCAGCGCGCTGGTCGGATTGACGCCGCGCTTCTCTTCGTCGCTCGATGTGAGTTCGAGCGTCTTCTTGCTGTCGATCGTGAAGAACTTGGCGTTGATCGCGACGAGCTCGTGGATCCGACGATGCGGTGGAGTCGCTGTCGAGGTGGATCCGGCGAGCCGGCGATCTTGGCCTTCGGGGTGGAGAGTGCATGGTGGTTGCACCCCCACCAGTTTCGTCGCCACCGGCTCGTGCCTGGCAGTCCTGCCGCGGCAGTGATGTATTCGGCTGCCGCGGAGTGTCGCCGTTGGCGTAGCCGATGAGACTCTGAATGGTGGCCCTCCATTCGTCGATCTTGTCCGACGTCGGAGGGTAATCTAGGAGCAGTTGAGCTCGCGCCAAAGCT
The DNA here is from genome assembly GCF_002162155.2 of Triticum dicoccoides. Lineage (NCBI taxonomy): Eukaryota > Viridiplantae > Streptophyta > Magnoliopsida > Poales > Poaceae > Triticum > Triticum dicoccoides. The sequence continues at coordinate 689,034,382 of NC_041389.1, read as the reverse complement.
TCTGCTGGAGTGGTGGGCGGCAGTGGCGGACGGCGCGAGGAGCGGCATATGCTCGGACTTCTAACTATGTTAGAAGGAGCAGTATCCCGTCCAGGCGACCGTGTCTCGCTCGTGCCGGCACGTTGACGTGCATGCTGGTCTTGAGCGCCCTGGGATCCACCAGCTTGATCTTGGTCCAACAAATGTATGGTACTGCGAATACCATGACGCTGTCGGTCCTGCGCCTCCTGAGATGGGCGCGGAATATGCACGGACGTCGAGGTCTGCGCTGCCTTGCCCTTGGACCTGGCAGCGTCGTGAGCTCCCTCGTCGATGTCCATTCTTCCGCCGGCGTCTACCCTACCACCCGTTTGCTCCGGTGGCGGTGGGATCGATGCGGATGGAGCAGCTGCCTCCGAAGCCTTCTTCTTCGGTGGCATGTCGATGAAGAAAATGAAGATCTAGCTCGTGTGAACGCCGGATCAGGTTCACACAATCTCGACGCCTACTGATCCACGAACACCTATGGGACCGGCGGACCGAGCCCCTTTCGGTTCGGCGGGGGGCGGAGGTCGCATGAAGAGCGAATCGAGGCGAAGCACACGAGCAGTTTACCCAGCTTCGGAGCTCTCCGGAGAGATAACACTCCTACTGCTGCTTGTCTGATTGTATTGTGTTCTTACTCGGGAGCGCTGAGTGTTACAGTACACGTGAGCAGCTAACGAGACCGGGCGTGAGTGTGACTGCTTCGAACTGAGCCGAACCCCCCTACGTTGCGCATGGGCCTCCTTTTATATGCTCAAGGGGTCACCGACAGGTGGCAACGTAAACAAGGGTAAAAACGTAAAAAGAGAGGTGGTTGGTACAGCTACCTGTACAGTGTATCCTACCTAACCCTGACGGCAGGGGACAAGGGCATTAAATGCCCGTCTGTGTCGCCCAAACAATGCAGAACAGGACCGTCAGGGGCGCCACCGCTTGCCACGATGGCGATCTTGTCAGCATCGCATGCCACCGCGCACCACTGGCTGCACAGCCTCCCGCCACGCGTGCCTGGAAAGGCCTCCAGGGCGACACGTTGGTGGATGCGCTGGAGCGTGGGCATAGAGTGGCCGCTTGCCGCGGCAAGTGCCTTGCCGCGGTCGTTGTCTTGTCGCGTCCGGAAGCTTGTCGCTCACCGGGCCTTGCCGGGACGCGTGGCGCGCCGCGGCAAGTTCCTTGAGGTGCCTTGGTTGGCCTTCCCGGCAAGCTCCTCTTGCCGGGGCCTTGTCTCCTTGGTTTGAATACTTTGTTCTTGAATGGTTCCAAAAGAACCACGGAGGACCTTGGCGGTCACCCGGCAAGCCCTGCCGCGGGGCGCTGCAACTGCCCGTGCACAAGTTCGGGATACTAGGGTACCCCTACTCTAGTACACCGACACATTCCACAATTGTTGACTGGTGGCATGCCACGAGGAAGCATATTCCGAAGAGGAGGAGGAAGGGTTTTGATTCGGTGGTCATGTCGATCTGCTGGAACGTTTGGAAGCAACGCAATGGGAGGGTCTTTGGAAGGAATGACTTGAGGAATATAGGAGGAACCGTGGACCTGATATGGCAAGAATTAGAGTTGTGGTCTAGAGCAGAAGCCACCGGAGTAACTACGATGTGTGAGTAGTAGGTGTTTGATGCTAGGAGTGGAGGGTAGGGTGGAGGTTTCTTTTCAGGGCCATCTACCTACCATGTAATCTCTTGTACATAACTTTCTCTTCTCCTATAAAGCTATGGTACGCCTTTGACTTACCCTCAAAAAAAATGATTTTTTTTATAATTCATACCTAATAAGGAGTTAATGCTTCTTGAGAAACCAAACAAAGTATAAAATATTTTCACGACATGTGGATGTGAAATATAAACATCAAAGAGCACTATCTATTATGTTGTCGACAGACAATGTCTAAATAAGCGGATAATGACACGATAAAAACTCGTGTTTTTTTTTACTTTTATACATACGCTTATTTTGTTTCCACAAGGGAAGGAGATATATAACATATTGTAAATAACTCCTAAAGAAATTGTAAAAGAACGTCAATCCCAGTGAACATTCATTGATGGACATGTCAGTTGCGAACGCCCGCGTGACAGTTTCAAAAACTGCTACCCAGATGGGGATTTGACTGTTCTGAGGCATTGCCCAGGATTAAAAGAATCCATCTCCAAAATGTCACCAGCAGATTCTCCTCCAAATTCCTCTTCGAAAAAAATCAATTGTTCCAAACTCCCCATCCACAAAAAATAAAGCAAAGAATGAACTGGCCATGACCTGTCTCGCACGAATCTCAATGCCGTATCGGCGGACAACAAAACCCCCTCCCTAGCCCCTTCGCACCCAGACCCTCTCTGCAGTCCCACCACACACGACAGCGAGAAGGGGAATTTTTCTAGCTAGGGTTTTAGACAGCGCGGGTCGGAGAGAGGCGATGGGCGCGGCGGTCGACGAGACGGCGGCGGCGGCGGCGGCCCCGGCTGTGGCGGCGGAGGGCGGCCCCGCTGCCGCCGTGGCGGAGGCCGACTCCAAGGACCTGCAGCAGCAGAGCAAGGCCCTCGACAAGCTCACCGACCACGTCGAGGATCGCCAGCTCGACTCCTCCCGCGTCCAATCCGTACGTCCTGCTCGAACCCCCGACCCCGCGCTCCCGCGAGCGAGGATTCACAGATTCCGTCGCCTATTTAGTGAGGATTAGGTGTAGATTCGTGATCCGCTGGCCCATTAGTGAGCAATCGGAGCGACGAGCTGGAGGATCTGGTCGACATTGTTGGAGCGTGGATGCACGGTGTCACGAATTATTATTTTGCCTCCCCTGCTTTGCTTTGTGGGGATGACATGCTTCAGCTTAATCCTCCATACATGACTAGCCTGCTCCTGGATGCATGCTTATACTGTTATTTTTACTCCCTTTGCTGTTTCCAGTCAGAATCATTTCAACTGTTATCAGATTCCCGGCCCATTAGTTATTAGTTGAGCATACTGTACGTTCCATGTCTGTTGGGTGTAACGTTCAAACAGTGAACGCTTTTGGTGGACACAGTATCTCTATTCCGTAATCAAGACATCAGACGGTGGCCTGCAGTACACACGACCTACATTTGGTAGCAGCTCCTCATAATCTGTCCACCCACCATAAAATCTCTGTACTGCTGCCTGTGTGTGTGTCTCTTATAGACAATAACATTTTATTAGATGTGTTGCTAATCAATTGCAAATTTTCACTGCTTAACTGCAATATTATCCGGAGGTCCGTTGACCTGAGTAGTATTTCCATTATTTCCATGTCATATGAATAGCTCGCAGTTCTGAAATTGTGTTTCTCGGCACCCACCTTTTCTATAATTCTGGAAAATTATTGGATAAGTTATCAGTGTGGCCTCTGAAAAGTGCTGCTTGGGCAGATATAAAGTTCACCTTCGAGTCTGATCCATAAGCGTTTCAATCAAATGATTTTGAACGGGCTATATAAATGACTTTGAAAGAGACTAGCAGTTAAATGAGGCCTCGATATAGTAACTCCGTGCTCAAACATGATATCAGGAAACTAGAAATCTAGAAGTAAGATGTAGAAGGTAGATTTGTAGAGAAGTGTGTATGTTTAATTGAGATGTTTTTGGGAGTACCTTGGTGATGCTGATATTTCTTTCTTTCTTTTACAGGCCATGGCAGCTCTTGCTTCATCTAAAGAGGCTGACTGGAATGCCATGAGACTGAGGTTGGTGTGGAAAATATTCATGGCTATTCTTTTGGTCTTAAGAAACTTGCAATACATCAATGCACTGTTCTTTTTTTGTTTTTGCTGACAGTACAACTACCACCTCTTTAGTGAATGACAGAGGTTACTAGCAACTGCACATGGAAATTTTAAATGTGATGTTCAGTTTGAATAACAGCTTTACCTGCTACAAATTTTAGCTTCATTTATAAAGTCCATTAACAGATAGGTTAGCATATTACAAAGAAGAGGACAAAGCAGTGAGCAGACAGGTTGCAGTTTTGCTCAATATCTTGCCATCACATAGGTTTTCAACTTGATGAAAGAAAGAAACAAGTAAGGATAAATAAGTGAACGGAAAAGAAAAGAAAACCTAGGACGATGACAGTGCAACTTAGATCCTTTGTACTTTGTAAATTTTTGTGCTCGAGTTTGCAATAGCCCATTATCTATTTTGTTGGGGATTCCATGTTTCTGGTTGATGGTATGTTTGGATTATTACCAAAGCGTACCTTACCAGTTTTTTTTTTTACCATAACCCAGAAACTAGTCTATGTTTGGATAGCTGCTGACTGTTTGGCATGCCAATGCTCATTTGCCAATTCTAGTTATCTTTTCTGGCTAATCTTGGCCAAACCATGGGTATGCACACCAAACTTTTTGGTAGGGCAACCTTGGGCATAGCTGAACTCACCCATAGTATTTCCATGACATATCAGCGCCAGTTTGAAACAAAGACAATGGCCTTGAGAAGTACGGTGTCCTCATTTTTAGATAAATGGGTTTGGCCTTCTTCTCCTGGAATGTTGTTCACAGCTCATGGTATTGTTATAACATAACGGGTGTTTCCTTTTGTGATTTCACCAGGGAGAAAGAATTAGCTGCTGTCAAGATCAACCCCACCGACGTTGAAATCATCGCCAACGAGCTTGAGGTGGCATCTGAAACCTTTGCCTGCAGCTATTTTTTCCTTCCTGATAATGCTCTAAATAATGCCCCTTCTAAAGCATCTCTGAATGTGCAGTTGGACAAGAAGATCGCAGAGAGGACGCTCCGAGAGCACAAGGGCGACGCTGTTGCCGCGGTCCGGTTCTTGCTTCGCTGATCCTGAACACATGCCGCCTGCGTGCGTGCAAGTGATTTCGTTTGATCAGTAAACCGTGCGGATGGGCCTGTACTTTGCCTTCCTGTATCACAGTGAAACGACCGTTTTTGTCGCGCTTGCGGAACTTATATTTCCATGGTTGCTGCAGACTGGTTTATGTCCCCTTGAAAAAGAAAGTCAGAAAGTTGCTGCGTCAGTGTGCATTGTGTCGTGGCAATCACGCCGTTGCAGGGTAGCCTAGAGACTCTGCCGCCGGCTCCGTCGGAGATGGCCTCCAGAAGTCTGCCGCCGATGCCGTTGGAGGCAGGCTGCCATGCTTGCTTTTCTCAGCGTCGACGGATCAATTGGGATACCACTGTTGACTATGGTGGTGGTAGCTCGTCTACTCTAGTGCCACGTACGGTGTTTGGCGGTAGATTAGAGGGTTCAGTCGTAAAATAGTTTCGGTGCTAAGCTTGTCACAGAAGATCAAAACAGTGATTTTGCCCTGACCATAGAATAGAATGGGACAGGCAGGGGTTTCAAAACTGAGGGGACAATTTTTATAAGAAAGACTGAAACTCAGGGGACAATTTCTGGGGATTATAATTTGTTGGGGCTTCCAAGACCTCCAGAAAATAAAATAAATAAAAAACTATACCGATGCTTCTCTGATGAATGCTATCGGTCTGAGCACTTTGCCCCTGTTGAAACTTGGTGACCTGGTCTCTGACGTAAAAACAAAAGGCGTTGCTCCCACCTACAGAGAAGTTAAATTCTATTGAGCTACCAACACTTGGCACTTTTCTTTGGTAACGAGCTTGAGGCGGCCTGTGAAACCTCACCCGTAGCTTCTTTCTTTTCTAAGAGCATCTCCGAGGCACACATGATGCAGATGTAAAACAATTTACATTACCTTATTCAAGTGATGTAAAATACAACAGTTGAAGATGAAAATTTGCATCACCAGTCGCCTGGTGATGTATAATCCGCAGCCACGTGCCAACCACTAGTTCCCCTCTTTTTCACCCACCGTGCAACCACCTCTATGCCTCCCGCCGCCAGCCGCACTGCCGTCAGATCCGGTCTTCCCCACCCCGTCGCTGGTACCGCCGCTCTTCGACAGCCCCCACCCTCTCGGCTGCATTCGTCCCGCTTTTGCACTGCCGCCCCACCCCGCCTCAGTTGAAGCTCCCTCGCCCAATCCGAGCTTCGCCGGCCTGCCCCGCCGTATTTGAAGCTCGGCCGCCGGCGTCCGTCTCGACTCGACGCTCGACTGTAGCTGCGCCGCCGCCATGCCATCGAAGAAAGTGTCCAAGAGCAAGACCAATTTCTTAGGGGTGCAGAAGAAGCCGTCCAGGAACTTCAGCGTAGAATCCCAGTGCGATGGCTACCGCTACTGGATCGACACGTTCGACCGTCGACATGGTCGTGCGCGCGTATGAAATCGCCGCGTGGCGTTTCGGCCGGCTGAGGCGTGCGATGAACTTCCCGGAGATCGATACTTGGGTGGACCGCGGAGCTAATCGGGCCGAAGAAGCACAATATTTGGCGGATGGACGAGAAGGAGGAGGAAGAGGAGGAGGTTCTCGTTGCTCCCGACGGTAGTGACGAGGCAGCAAGGCGAGGTTCATGCGGGAGCATCCGGAGTATGTCTAGGCCGAGCGCGACTTCTTCTGAAAGCGCGAGGCCGAGCAGAAGAAGAAGGGAGTGAGGAAGGAGGAGGAGGCCGGCCCCTCGATGGTACTAATCCCTGTCTAGTCGGACTAGGATGACTCGGATGAGAAGGACGACGAGTGTGACGACCCCAACAAGGAGGAGTTATGGGAGCAGTTCAAGAGCGAAGACGAGTAGGCTCAGAGTAGTAGCAGTTTGAACTATGTTTAGTTATGTTTTAAGTCTTTAAAAACTATGTTTGATTCAAATGAACTTACTATGTTTAAATTTATGTTTGAAATGATATAGTAGTTGAACTAGTTTTACATCTTCAAATACACCATATGTTCGTGTAGTAGTTCTACATCACCAAATATACATCATCTCTTGAAGTTAGGAACTTTTTGGAGATGTAAAAATCACCTTTTGATTTTTAAAAATATACATCACCTGCTTTTATATCTCCAAGTATACATTTTCGATTGGAGATGCTCTAATGCTCCAAATGCCCCTTTCAAAACATACTCGCTCCGTGGCAAGCGTCAAAAAATGTCTTACACTTCGAGACAAAGAGAGTATTTGAATGTGCGGTAGGACAAGAAGATTGCAGAGAGCACCCTCCCAGAACACAAGGCAATTCGGTTCTTGCTTCGCTGATGAATGATGATTGTGTTCGGTCCATAAAACCAGGCAAACGCGCGAAAGTGTCCCTTCTAATCTCGAGCTCAAATGCTCCTGTTGTGAACAGTAAAAGTCACATTTTTTTTAAACAAACATTGCTTAGTTTTCTACGTGCATGCAAATTTCATGATGAAATCACATTCGTGGAGGTTTAGGAAAAAACTTGCAAAATCAGCACCTCAAAATGCTTTAAAAACTATTCTTTTTGGAGCATTGATTTTGTTTTTGACAGAGCATTACGAGTGTTATTTTTTCACAATGTTTGTTGCCAAAAAGAATCAGGTTCTCTTGATTTTTTTACTATTTATTTCAATTTTACTGTTCATAAGGGTACGTTCAGAACTTATATTTCGATGATGCTGCAAAGATGTTTCTGTTCCCCCATAAAACTTGACAATTTTAGTCAGGAGTTCATTGGTGTTTTATATGCAAACAATTCATGTGCCTATATGAGATATGCTTGGTTCATTTGGAGATCCAGATGAAATTTTCGAGAGAGCAATGACGGTGGCGATAATGGAACCAGTTTGGGTTGCAGTATTAGTACTGATTTTTCGCAAAGCATTATAATACCCCTATACAAATACTACAATTTGCAGTCATTGAAGAAATCAATGAAATTTTGAAGAAAAATAAGGAAAACTATAAGGAAAAGAATGTTGAATCAGAGCTGCCGAGGAGCAGGATGGAGCTCAGCGGAGCGGTCCAGCTCGGCGAGCATGGCCACCCGGTCCATCTCGTACCCACACACGTCCATGTCCCCGTCGCCGTCGCCGTCGTCGCCCGACCAGTCCACCCTGCCCACCTGCATCGTCTCCACGTCCACCGCGTACACCTGCGTCTTGCCGCCCCTGTTCCTCGCCGTGAAGAGCGCCACGCCGCTCTTCTCGCAGAACCACCGCAGCCTCACCGCCTGCAGGCCCATCAGCTCCGCGTTCAGCGTCCACCGCCACTCCTTCCTCCCCGACACGCCGCCGTTCCTCACCGCGTCGGCGTAGACGACCACGTAGGCGCGCACCGCGTCGGCCTTGCACTCCAGCACGCACAGCCTCCCGTCTGGCATCAGGCCCAGGAGCCGGTCCACCTCGCCGAGGGAGGCCTTGGCGCGGCGCGGCGGCGACTCGAAGGCCTGCACGGTGTAGGAAAAGCTGGACGTGTGCAGCGTGGCAGGGTTGACGGCGATGCCGAGCCCGTACCAGCAGACCGCGCCGCCCCGCACCAGCGTCGCGTGCGCCCTGACGCCCAGCTGCCGCCCCCTCGCGATCCGGGCGCCGGTCACCTCCACCTCCGGCCCCCAGCTTCCGTCGTCCGAGGAGTAGCGCCGGAGCGCCGTGTAGCTGCGGTGGTTGTAGAGGAGCAGCACGCGGTACGAGGATGGGGACGGGGACGTGGCCGTGCCGGCACCGCATGTGTCGTACAGGTGGAGCCCGTCGTCGGCGGTGAGCAGGGCGCAGGCGTACGGGCCCGGGCGGTCCTTGCCGCTCAGGGGCGGGAGCAGGTCGGCGTCGCCGGTCATGGGGTCGCACACGCAGAGGCGCAGGACGCAGGCGCTCTTGGCGCGGCGGAGGTCCATCACGACGCGGCCGTTGCGGGACGCGACGACGCGCGACGACGAGCCCGGCACTCCGCCGCCGGCGATCGAGAGATCGGGCTTGGTGAAGGGCACGAATCCCTCGCCGCGGGAGCGGCCGCGGCCGCGGCCGCGGTCGCTGTGCAGGAAAACGCCGACCGCGAGGCGGCGGGCGAAGCGGTCGCAGCGCGGGGGCCCGCGGCGGCAGATGAAGGCGGCGTCGGAGGAGACGAGGCGGCGCCAGCGCCTGCAGGCGGCGGCGCAGCGGACGAGGTCCCCGGCGTCGGAGAGGGCGGAGAAGACGAGGAGCAGGGTTTCGTCGCCCAGGGGCAGCGCCTGGTCGCCGTGCTCGGGCCCGTGCCGCTTGAACGGCCTGCGGCGGGCGGCGAGCCACCCTCTGCTCCCGCCTGCGGAGGGATCCGTCCCAGCGGCGGTGGCCGAGCGCCGGCGGCGGCCGCAGCGGCGGCGTGGCGGCCGTGACGGCGGCATGATGATCGGCCGGTTGGGATTTGGGGGAGATCGAGCAAGGGGTTAGGGGGCCGTGGTTACAGAGGTCATCGCCCAGATCCGTAAAAGAAGATCGCCTGATTTTCCATGTCATGGGCCACTTGGATTTCCGTTTCACGTCAGAGAGAGAAAAATTACAAGGAATCGATGGGCCGGCCTGCCAATGATGAAGGCCCACTGCTCGGTCCTCACTGCACTCATCTCCATTGCTGTTGCTCGAAACAAAAAAAACTCATCTCCATTGCAAGTTCTCAACCCCCTCCTTGGCTCACATTGCCAAATGCCAACGAAGCATAATAGCATATCACTTCATATTGTGTCTCATGATTCTTCATACCGCCAAGTAACGTGGCAGTATAGTTAAGTAGGAGAAAGAGGAATGTCGTTCCTGATTCAAGCATGGTTAATATACTATATAGTCAACTGTTGGTTACATGATGTTGTCATGTCATATATATAATCACCAATCATACAATGAGTTTGACTATAATAGTACCTTTTTCACCTTCTCTCTATCTCTTTCTCCATATTTATTGTATTTGCGTAGAAGCACGCATATAGTTAAGCTCTTGCATGAGAACCATTTCCGGCGTCTTCTAATGTCTCTGCCCTCCATATAGGCAAAACTAACCTGTAAGCGGGCTATAAGCCGGGTCTGTACTTGCTCTGATTAGAGTATGACTCTAGCTCCTTAACCTAGGCACACCCCTTTTCCCCTAAAAAGAAGAATAAGAAAATTATCCTTTTCGATCATGTGTGACGTTTTACCCCTTCTTCCTTCCATGTCACCAGCTCCTGCCCATTGAACCGCCGTGTCACTCCATTCCCTTTGGTCACCTTTAGCTTCGGTTTCCCCATTCGCATCTCCTAACTACATGATCATACCTCCTATTGGGTTTCGCCGAGCTTGACAAGGTGTAACACCCCAAAATTTTAACTAGGTTTTTATCAAGTAGATTTTGGCTAGAAATGAAGTTTTGAATTGTATTAGATCATTTGTTAATTTCAGAACCTTCTCTCTTTTCTAAAATTCTTCCCTCCATATAGATATTTTTAGAAAGTATTGTGGGCTTTGAAAGTTTTCTTAAATCATTTTTTGTAACCTTTAAAAATTCAGTAGGAAATACTTTTATAATAAAACTTGCCCAAACTTATCCTTTTAATAGCATTTTAAGACTTTGAAATGCTCTTGTTGCACTAAAACTATTTCAAATAATTCTATTAAAATCCCACAAAAATTCTAAGAGGTCATATGATGCCTATAAATTAATTTTATACAAAAACCCATCATGACCTTTTGGAAATTTTGAGAAAATCATCCTCTTTTCAATTCTGGTCCAGATTGAGCATTGAACTACAACCACATTAAATATGGCTCAATAAATTCTTAAACTCTTCCATCTTGTAGTACTTCCAACCAAACCCTTAAAGTCCACAAGCACAACCACAATTTCACCTTAAAAGCCCACCAAATAACGCCCTGTAGTTTTGGGTCAGAACTGAACTTTTGTAAAACTTGCACTAACATGTTTTTATTTTTATCAAACCAACTTCACTATCATATCTATCATCCAAAGAGACATCATCCTGCCAATTTTCACTTTAAGAAAAGATCACTAGATGGCCCTAGCATTTCACCAAACATCTCCTGTGCTTGCATTGGGCAGTTGCTCTTCTGGCCAAACCACCATGTCCAATAGCTCTAGGCAGTCCAGGAGCATCACGCTGCCAAACCTTAGCTCAAGAAAATCAGCTTAGGGCAACCTCGCATTTCGTCGATGAAAGATCGATACGGTCGACT
>NC_041389.1:688994051-689023014 GCF_002162155.2 Triticum dicoccoides | reverse complement strand
TTATCAATTTTAAGGATTAGCGGATAAATAGGGTTCACTAGATATGTAGCTAGGTGAACACAACCTATATGACAAGCAAGCTTAAAGCAAGATATGCTAGGCAAAAAACTAATTAACAAGCCAACAAGCATACAAGGGAAATAAAGGTGCGGGAAAGGATTAACCACAAGTGAGGTGAGGACGCAGATTTTATCCCGAAGTTCACTCTTCCTTGGGGAAGAGCTACTCTCCGTTTAGAGCGGCGCCGGAGCCAAAGCTTCCGGAACGCCATGAAGGCTCACCGTAGTCTCCTTCGAGTCACCCCCAACGGATGAGCCTCGAATCACTCGGGGTTGGTCTTGAAGGCGACCACCACACCTTTACAAACTTCTCCGGAGCACAACACAAGCAAGGAAGCTTTCGGAGGAACCTCTAACCGCCTAGGAGCCCAAGCTCCAAGAGTAACAAGTCAATGGGGAATAAATGTTGTGGGGAACACGATTCGGTTTGGTCAAGTTGTAGATCGGGTCTTGCTCTCCCAATCCCCAAAGTTTCAACAAGTTTGGGTGGAGGGATTGAGAGTATTGAGCAAAATGAGGTGTAGCAATGGTGGAGCTCAACAAGACATTAGGGTTAGGGATGGCGGAAGAAGAAGTTTTTTTATAGTGTTTGTTCGGGGTAGCCGTTTCTGCCCATTGGACCCCGTGCGCACGGGCTAAGTCAGCCCCGTGCGCACGGGGTACTTGGAGACTTTCACACCACCCCGTGCGCATGGGGGTCAAGAAGGCCCCGTGCGCACGGGGTACTCAGAGAGTTTATGCAGTACCCCGTGCGCACAGGGGTCAACAGACCCCGTGCGCACGGGGTACCCAGAGAGTTATGTAGTACCCCATGCGCATGGGGTGCCCAGTAACTTTCTATTATAAGCTTTCCGAGTACGACGAGCACACACACTAAGAATTTAGGTGGTAGGAATGGGTAGGCTAGTGTATCAGGCTCGACAAAGACATTCTCACAGAACTTTCATCCACACCAACCCCTCTTAATAGTGCGGTCTTTCCTACGACTCGAGGAAAACCCAAAACTAAAACCTTCGACTCGCCGGAAGACCACGCCTTTGACCTTTTTCAATTGGGGGGGGGGTCGCACATCTCCATCATGAAGCACTTGGAACCAATATCCTGAGCTAAACTTTAGCAACCGATATTAGTTTGACTAACCACATTGTCATCACACCAAAACATAGTATAAGTGCCACTTGCACTTTCAATCTCCCCCTTTTTGGTGCATCGATGACAACGTGGTTAGAGCATGGCATAGGGGATATGCAAATTTGAATAGCCATGAGATAATGAATGATCAAGGTAGCTCCCCCTATATGTGTGCCCAGGAAAAGAATGCTTGACAATGCATCAAGCACACACATAGGAGGCTCCCCCAAGATCATAATTGTCAAGACATGAGATCAACATAATCAGCCTATAATGGTGCCTAGATCTCATGAAATGGCGTGGTGAGAAAATATCGTGAGACACATAATAAGCATGATATGATCAAAGCATTAGGACTAATATTAAAGCTAGAGTCTCACGAGCACAAACGAGAAGCTCACAACCACACAAACGGAAAGCAAATAAAAGTATCTCAAGCCAGCTAAAAACAACCAACAAAGAGAAACACAAGGCTTGAGATCTCAACACAAACTCAGAACACCAACACCCACCACTTCTCCCCCTTTGTCATCAAGACAACAAAAAGGGACAAATGGCGACACACAGACCCACTAGACAAGAGGAGGAGCGCTCAAGGCATCCTCATCATCATCAAAACGCCATCCTGCCATCGCAAAGGATCGATCTTTGGCCTTACTGTCTCTATCCTCTAACCCTGAGCCGACCTTCTCACCAGCTGCATCCCTTGCTGCCTTTTGCTCACGCCTCACAAGCTTCTCCTTGTAGATCTCCTTAATTTGAAGGCGCTGGATAGACTGGCACATCTTGAACATGTTGCTCAAGGTCTTGAATAGGGACTTCTTCTCTCCTCTGGCAAACACGGCCTCAGAACCAACGGACTTGGCCTTACCACGAGGGATCCGAGCAGTGGAGGACATGCCCAGAGTGAATGTGACACGATCCTCAGGCCTAGGGTTGTGCCCTTGATGCCTGCTTGAACTATGTTGGTATTTCCCCAAAGAGGAAGGGATAATGCAGCACAGTGACGATAGGTATTTCCCTCAGTGATGAGACCAAGGTTATCGAACTAGTAGGAGAACCAAGCAACACAAAATAAACAGCCCCTGCACACAAATAACAAATACTCGCAACTCGACGTGTTAAAGGGGTTGTCAATCCGTTTCGGGTAACAATGCCTCAAATTGGCGAGAAGACGTGCTAAAGTTGTGATAGATAGGATAAATAGATTGCAAAATAAATAAAGTGCAGCAAGGTATTTTTGTATTTTTGGTTTAGTAGATCTGAAAATAAAAGCAAAGGATATCGCAAAGGCAAATATGATGGAAAGAGACCCGGGGGCCGTAGGTTTTACTAGTGGCTTCTCTCGAGAAAAATAGCAAACAGTGGGAAAATAATTACTGTTGGGCAATTGATAGAACTTCAAATAATCATGACGATATCCAGGCAATGATCATTATATATGCATCACGTCTAAGATTAGTAGACCGACTCCTGCCTGCATCTACTACTATTACTCCACACATCGATCGCTATCCAACATGCATCTAGAGTACTAAGTTCATGGAAAAACGATAATGCAATAAGAATGATGACATGATGTAGACAAGATCTATTTATGTAGAAATAGACCTCATCTTGTTATCCTTAATAGCAACGATACATACGTGTCATTTCCCCTTCACTGGAATCAAGCACCGTAAGATCGAACCCATCAAAAAGCACCTCTTCCCATTGCAACATAAATAGATCAAGTTGGCCAAAAAAAACCCAAATATCGGAGAAGAAATACAAGGCTATAATCAATCATGCATATAAGAGATCAAAGAAGACTCAAATAACTTCCATGGATAAAAACATAGATCGATCATAAACTCAAAGTTCATTGGATCCAAACAAACACGACGCCAAAAGACTTACATCATATGGATCTCCAAGAGACCATTGTATTGAGAATCCAGAGAGAGAGAGAGAGAGAGAGAGAGAGAGAGAGAGAGAGAGGAAGGTATCTAGCTACTAACTACAGACCTGTAGTTCTACAAAGAACTACTCACGCATCATCGGAGAGGCACCAATGGACATGATGAACCCCTCCGAGATGGTGTCTAGATTGGATCTGGTGTTTCTGGAACTTGCGGTGGCTGGAATTGATTTTCGTCGTCTCCCCTAGGGTTTCTAGAATATTGGGGTATTTATAAAGAGGCGATGCGGGAGGCCACCAAGGTGGGCACAACCCACCTGGGCGTGCCTGGGCCTCCAGGCATGCCCTGGTGGGTTATGCTCCCCTCGGAGCTCCCCTCAGGTACTTTCTTGGCCCACTGGATGTCTTCTGGTCCAAAAAAATCCACAAAAAGTTTCGTTGCGTTTGGACTCCGTTTGGTATTGATTTCCTGCGATGTAAAAAACAAGTAGAAAAGATCAACTGGCACTGGGCACTATGTCAATACGTTAGTACCAAAAAATGATATAAAATGACTATAAAATGATTATAAAACATCCAAAAATGACAATATAACAGCATGGAACAATAAAAAAAAATCATAGATACGTTGGAGACGTATCAACATCCCCGAGCTTAATTCCTGCTCGTCCTCGAGTAGGTAAATGATAAAAATAGAATTTTCGATGTGGAATGCTGCCTAACATGTTCATCACATTTTCTTTTCTTTGTAGCATGGACATTTGGACTTCTATATGGTTCAAAGCAATAGTCTAGTTTTGACATGAAGACTTTAATACTCAAGCATACCAACAAGCAACCATGTCTTTCAAAATATCAACACTAAAGCAAGTTATCCCTAGCCCATTATGCTCAATCATTGATCCATTCATGAAACACACTCGAATATTAGCTACACCCAATGCTCAAATACGATCATAGTGCCCCTTAGTTGGTGCTTTATAAGAGAAGATGGAGACTCAACTTCAAAATAAAAATTGCATAAAGTAAAAGAAAGGCCCTTCACAGAGGGAAGTAGGGATTTGTAGAGGTGCCAGAGCTCAAAGCGAAAATTAAGAGATAAAAACATTTGGGAGGCATACTTTTGCCACCAACGAAAATGACTTAGAGCTCCCAACACTTTCCATGCTAGATACATCATAGGCGGTTCTCAAACAGAAAATAAAGTTTATTCCTTTTTCCACCATTACTTTCACTTTCCATGGCTTGTCTGTATCCATGGATGCCCTCCATACCAACACTTTCCAAGGAATTTATTATTTGACAAAATAAAGTAAATTCATTTTTCATTTCGTGACTGGGCATCCCTAATAACTTTGCCATATTCTCGTGCAATGACAAGTGAATAAACACTCATTGTGAGAATAACACATCTAGCATGGAAAATATTGGCCACCCCTCACCGCCTCACGAGCGGTACGAGCACACAAAAGAGAAATTTATTTTGAAAATTAGAGATGGCACATGCAAATTTGCTTAGAACGACATGGAAATACCGCATATGGGTAGGTATAGTGGACTCATATGGCAAAACTGGTTTAAAGGGTTTTGGATACACAAGTAGTGATCATACTTAGTGCAAAATGAAGGCTAGCAAAAAGATTGAGAAGCTACCAACCAAGAAACAAAAACCTCGTACCCAAGCATTAAGCATAAGTAACACCGAATAATGCACCACAAGTAGGATATAAATTTCATTGCATAACTATTGACTCTCGTGCTTGCACAGGGAATCACAAACCTTAACATCAATATTCTTACTAAAGCATAATTACTCATCAACATGACTCACATATCATATTGTCATGTCTCAAAACCATTACTAAGAATCAAGTTTATTTTGTCCAATGATTTTCATGAAAGTTTTTACTATATCCTCCTTGGATATCTATCACTTTGGGACTATTTTCATATGTTGCTTTTGTAAGCTCAAACAAATATAAGTGAAGAACATGAGCATAATATTTCTTTCTCTCGAAATAATCTAAGTGAAGAAAGAGAGAATTTCATAAAAATTACCAACTCCGAAATAAATCTAAGTGAAGCATGAGAGCATTTCTTCAAAAATAACAAAGCACACCGTGCTAAAAAATATATAAGTGAAGCACTAGAGCAATTCCATGGCTCTAAAAATTTAAGTGAAGCATAGGAGCAAGCATAGCATAATTTTTGGCTCTCTCAAATAGGTGTGTCCAGCCAGGATTCAAGACTTAAAACACAAAGCAGAACAAGCAAAGACTCATATCATACAAGACGCTCCAAGCAAAACTCATAATATGTGACGAATAAAAATATAATTCCAAGTAAAATACCGATGGTTGTTAGAAGAAAGAGGGGATGCCACTCGGGGGCATCCGCAAGCTTAGTTGCTTGCTACTTCTTGAATATTATCTTGGGGTACCTCGGGCATCCCCAAACTTAGCCTTTTGCTAATCCTTAGTACTTCATCCATCGTAAGATCACCCAAAACTTGAAAACTTCAATCAAAGAAAACTCAACAAAACCTTCATGAGATCTGTTAGTATAAGAAAGAAAAACACTACTATAAGTTTTGTTGCAAACCCATTAGTATTGTATTTTTGCATTACATCCACTGTATTCCAACTTTTATATGGAAAAAACTCTTCAAAGAAAACCATAGAATCATCAAAACAAGCACACAACGCAAAGAAAACAGAATCTGTCAAAAATAGAACAGTCTGTAGCAATCTGACTACTTCGAATACTTCTTCATAACTAGCAATGTGCGAGTGCGTTGCCACATGATCAAAGTAGATTAATACATATTCACCGATTTGATAGAAAAGAGTCTAGTTTTGAAATACGTATATTAGTAAAAATATGTTATGTTTCACTCAAAATATATTCCTTTGGCAGTTTTGATGAGATAAGGGAGAAATGTGGTTGGTTTAAAGATTCGAGAAGTTGTATATCTCTACTCTTATAAAAAATAGAGTTGGTGATGATGGTGTGCCTGCCATCCTGCAATATAGGCCGTCCGATTTATATGTGATGGATAGGAAGGAAACTATGGCAATTTTACAAAAAGATACCCACACCCCTCTCCACATTTGCAAATTAGGCCTTCCTCATCCTTTTCTCCCACAAGATAAACTACTCATACAAATGCATCTTGATGTTCCATGCAACGCATGGGAATCTTGCTAGTTGTTGCAAAAAGCCCATGTGTGTGTGTGTGTGGCGAGAGAGAGAGAGAGAGAGAGAGAGAGAGAGAGAGAGAGAGAGAGAGAGAGAGAGAGAGGAGGACGAAGTGCATGTGTGTGAAAAAGACACAAAGAGTGTGTGTGCAAGAGGTATCACCATAAAACAATGCAATTGTGTGTGTGTGCACGATCGAGAGGGCATATCCCAAGAAGGGACGAAATATCTACATAGATACTGTCGGTGTCAAAATCGGCGGATCTCGGGTAGGGGGTCCCGAACTGTGCGTCTAAGGCGGATGGTAACAGGAGGCAGGGGACATGATGTTTTACCCAGGTTCGGGCCCTCTCAATGGAGGTAATACCCTACTTCCTGCTTGATTGATCTTGATGATATGAGTATTACAAGAGTTGATCTACCACGAGATCATAGAGGCTAAACCCTAGAAGCTAGCCTATGGTATGATTGTTGTCCTACGGACTAAACCCTCTGGTTTATATAGACACTGGAGGGGGCTAGGGTTACACAGAGTCGGTTACAGAGAAGGAGATCTAACATCCGAATCACCAAGCTTGCCTTCCACGCAAAGGAGAGTCCCATCCGGACACGGGACGAAGTCTTCAATCTTGTATCTTCATAGCCCAACAGTCCGGCTAAGGTACATAGTCTGGCTGTCCGAACACCCCCTAATCTAGGACTCCCTCAGTAGCCCCTGAACCAGGCTTCAATGACGATGAGTCCGGCGTGCAGATTGTCTTCGGCATTGCAAGGCGGGTTCCATCTCCGAATACTTCAAGATAAATTCCGAACACAAGGATCGTGTTCGGCTCTGCAAGACAAATTTCACATACCACCGTAGAGAGATAAATATTTCACAAATCAAATCTGCTGACATCGTGACATCACACCATGGCCGAGTCATCATTCGAGCCGTTTTCTCACAGCCGGCCACCACACATATTGCGAGGCGGTTTCCTCGGCATGTCTTGTCGAAGCAGAGATCGTGTCCCCTTGTCATGGGATTCTCATTAATGAGGGTACGGGTAACCCAACTGTGTTATTTAACGTGGCGCTTGGAAAATAAGCAATTTTAACAGGAAAGTGGGGAGGCGCACAGTTTTCACTGCCTCTATAAAGGGACAAGGATCCCCCATTCTTACCCACACCTTCTTCCTTCTTTGCTCATCCATTCTCGCACTCTCAAGCCTCAGCGCCCAAGTTCTCACCTTCTCCATAGGACCATTCGCCGCATGTCCGGAGCAGCAGGCAAGTGGATGGCCTCGTTTGTCACGGAGGAGGACATTACCAAGCTTCGGGCGGCCGGATACCTGGCCGCAAACATCGCGCACAGGCTGCCAGCGGAGGGACAGATCACCCCCACTCCAAAGTCTCGGGAGAGAGTAGTGTTCCTCTCTCACTTCGTCTACGTACTAGGATTTCCACTTCACCCATTCGTCCACGAGCTAATGTTTTACTACGGGCTAGATTTCCATGATCTAGCCCCAAATTTCATCCTCAACATCTCGGCGTTTATTGTCGTGTGCGAGGCCTTCCTCCGCATCAGGCCCCACTTCGGCCTGTGACTGCAAATCTTCTGTGTGAAGCCAAAGATCGTGAGCGGCCAGCAGGTGGAGTGCGGAGGCGCCATGGTGGGAAGAATGCCCAACGCTACATGGCTTGACGGCTCCTTCATGGAGATCGTGAAAGGGTGGCAATCAGGATGGTTCTACATCACCGAGCCACACGACGCCGATTGGGTGGCGGCCCCCAAATTCTGATCCGGAATCCCCACGCGGATCACCTCTTGGGAAAAGAAGGGCCTGGCCTGGGGCGAACCTGTGGAGCTGACCGGACTCAAGACCTGCATTAAAAGTATGAGGGACAAGAAGATCAAGCTTGTCAACGTGGTCCAGGTCATGCTCGTCCGCCGGATCCTCCCGTGTCAAAGACGGGCATTCAATATGTGGGAGTTCGATCCGGCCGAACACCAGATGCTGCATGAGCTCTTCGACACGATTCATAAGGACGTCTGGAAGGTGCTGTTCAAGACCGGCGAAGTTCCTCCCCCTATTCCCGAGGACCGTGGACTCAATGCAAAGCGCCTTGCCAATCCGGTGAGTCCTCTGAGTATCACAAGATGTATCTTTCCCAACGTGTTCGTGGGAGGACTTTAAGTCATCATACTGACAAAATAGGTTTACATGGAGATGGCGGAGCGGATCGACTGTCCGGCTCTGCTACCTGAAGATCCAGCGACCGCACTCCTGACGAAGATGCTGGCTCCGGCGCCTTACAAGGTGCCGGAGAAGAAGGCTGAAAAGAAGGCCATGGGGACCAGGAAGGGTCTCCGACGCGAGGTTGCACCGGACGCCTCGCCCGAAGACGATGAGGCGCACTCCTCCCACGAAGGGGAGGAGAAGAAGAGGAAGGCTGCCCCAACCGGGGAGGCCGAAAGGTCCAAGAAAGCGGCCGCGGGGACCAGGAAAGGTCTCCGGCGCAGGACCGTGATAGACTCGTCCCCCCAGGACGCCGAGGCAGTTTCCACCCATGGAGATGGGGGGAAACATGAAGAAATGCCCCCTCCCCGCACTGGGGAGGAGAAGAAAAGGAAAGCCGCCCCACAGGGGGAGGCTAGGACGCTGAAGAAGGGAAAGGCATCCCTTCTGGATCACTCCACCACGGCCACCTACAGCGAGGAGGAGTGGCTGCCCAGGGGCAAGCCCCGTGCGAGGTCGTAAGTATCGGCACTCTGTAATACCTTTCGTGTGACTTTAACTTCATAGTTTGTAATAACACCGAACATGTGTATGCAGTCCGGCCAGGTCTAATCTCGGGGTATCCTCTTCGGATGGGTCCTCGAGTGAGTCGGAGATGGATTCACTCCCGACGGCCACCTCCGCACGACCCACGAACGGCACCGAGGTGTTCTCCCAAAGGATACCAGAGCAGGGGGCGACAGTTCTGGAGACGCCCCAAGGCAAAATCCTAGACGCCGGGCACATGGGGGGTAAGATCCCCATGGATTATGCGGACGGGAGCCACATCAAGTCTGGCTCCCCGCCGGTTACTGTACCGGAGCCTCCATAGGTTCCGGATTCAAGTGGGTAGCCCCTCGCTAAGGAGGGTGAGCCGGCCGTGCCGATGACCTCCGCCCAGCCGGAGGCATCAGATAATTTGCTGGAAGCGCTTCGCGGCGCTTCCATTAACGAAGAGCACCGTACTCTTATGAGTATGGTGATTGAGAAGGTCCGGTCCCCCAAAAGCGGATTGACCGAAGCCTGCACCAGCCTCCTAACAGGCTTTGAGGTAAGTAATGAAAAGTGTGAGAAAATATCACCCGTTAGACAGTAGCCCCTAATACTCTATTTGGTGTTCTGAAAGAAAAGCCAAACGGAGGGTCAATTATTAATCCGTAGGAGTCTGATAGTACTTGTCTATGTTAATAAGCAGGCGTTACTGCTGACCGCCGCTGCGTGCACAACTGAGGCCGCTGGACTCAGGCAGGACCTGGGGCGGGCCGAAGAAGAGCTCGGCCTTGTGAAGAGGCAGCTCGAGAAGAACAAAGGTAAGTGATACCCCGTCCGTGTGTCATGTAGAGGAGAAATATTGATGATGCTAACAAAAAGCATCATGATTTTTAATAGGGGCTACGACCGAAGTGGCGGCCCTGAAGAAAGTGCTGTCTGAGGCTGAAGCCAAGGCGACCACAGAGTGCACCGAGCGTGAAAAGCAAGATGCTCGGATGGGGGAGGTACAGCAAGAGCTCTAGGAGTTCGGCAAGAAGTTTGAGTCCTTGGAGCATGACTTCAAGACGCAAGCGTCCGAGCTTGCCAAAGCCCTCGAGAGTGCAAAAGATGCCAAGGCTGAAGCCCAAAAGGCCCTCCAGGAAATCCAGGCGGCCAAGAAGATAGCGGCGGGTAAGGCATTCATTATGCAAAGCAAGCATGTGGAGGAGACCTTTCTTTTACTTAACCGAATTCGGAGCTCTCCAGGGGCATTCACAGATCTACCACGTAGCATATCGGATGCCACGGAGTTCTACCGCACCGAAGAAGGGAGCTCAACGGAGAAGTTGTTTTGGTCCCAGTATGCCGGAGCCGAACACCCGATGCCATTGAGTGACCAACTGAAGCAATTGGTCAAACTCCACAAGGCGGCCGAACTAGCCATGAAGGGCTTAATAGTCCGGATGTGGCCTGGTGAGCCTCTTCCCGACAGCTACTTTGGCCTTATAAAGCGGATGGTAAATGCCTGTCCGCGGTTTGAGGTTATCAAGCAATTCGTCTGCATTGAGGGTGCCCGTCGGGCCTTTGCCCGCGCGAAGATGCATTGGGCCAAACTGGATGCTGAGAAGCTGGTGAAGGATGACCCCTGGAGGGTAAGGAGCATCGCTACCCCGAAAAATATTATAATGGCGTTATGAAAGGCGCTCGCCTTGTGGCCGATGAATGCACCAAGAACATGATCTTTGAGTGAATGTACTCATGTCGTCTTTGTAGTATGAGAACGAGTTTGTTTGCGCTATATAACGCTTTGTTGATTTAAAATATTACCTTCTGTATGCCCGTTTATATAATTCTGAAAGTAGGCCAGTCATCGGCTTCCGCCCCCGTGTAGCTAGTACTGGGGTGTTTGTGGAAAGCCCAAACACTCTTTATCCAAGTTTTTGGTCCTTTAAGGAGGTGTTTGGTGCAGCGAACAAGGCAATCGGACTATACGGCTTTGTAACTCCCACTTGGCCATAGAAGTCTATAATTTTAAATTTTGGCGAAGCCCCTAGTATTTGGAAGGCCAAACTGGGGCGCTATACATGCCTAAATCGAACAAGGCCGATTCCTCGCCTTAAGCGGAAAAAATCTTTAAGGATTTAGTACCTCTCGAACAGCGACCAACTCTCGCCGCATCATGACAGTCAGTTTTCGGCTTTCTCTACTGAGGTGCTTGTCCGGAAGAATCGGGACACAATCGCAGTAGTTCTCCCTGTGCTACCTTAGCTGATATAATGGAACGTAAGGTACCAAAGCAAGGGAGCCAAGCTAACCCAACTATTGACCCAAGACATGATTCAGAGCTGATGCATATAATGCTATAAGTTCGGGGTGCCGCACTGTCGAAAGTGTTCGGACTTTTCTTGCCATGTTATGGGGCTCAATAAAAAGCCCCTGGCGAACTATCGTACCAACGTGTACGGATGCAATATTAAATAAATATTCAAGGGAAAATATGAAGATAGTAATAAGAAGCTGACGCTGTGTACTATTTCCCGTTGTTATTTGTATAATACGGCAAGGCGTATGTGTACAATTAATGCGTTAAGCAGAAACAAATAGGACTATTTGACATGTCCTCTCCAAGGGCAGGCTGCATGCGAGTATGTAAAACAGGTATAACGATCATTGACAGAGACCACCTGGGTATTCCCTTGTGTGCAAAGCCTCTTGCCTCCTTGGTTTTCCCTCCCGTGATGAGTCCGATGGTCCGGTTCTCTGAAGGGGCTGCCCGAAAGTAGGGTCCTGAAAGAAAGAAAGAAGAAGGGTATGCGGGCCTCGTGGCGGCTGAACCGCACTGTGGGCGGCATCGTCGACTCGCCTCGACCTATGCCCATGGTATTTTGAGTGCGTAGTTGTGTACGCGTGGCACAAATGCCGCCTGAATGGGGATGGGGCGGAGGCCGGATTGCTAATCAAGCTCTTCGCGTGCCTGACGATCCTGTTGCAGGGTGCTCCAGACTCGCTTGACGGTGTTCGGGGTTTTCATTGCCGAATGCGCTGTCAGTCCAAGAAGGCTGCTTTGTACTTCTACCGCGAGGGCCGTAGTGTGCTCTTCCGTACGAAGGGAGCGGCTGTGTTTCCATTGACTATTATAACCCCGCGAGGTCCTGGCATCTTGAGCTTAAGGTATGCATAGTGAGGTACCGCATTGAATCGAGAGAACGTGGTTCATCCAAGTAGTGCATGATAGCCACTACGGAAAGGGACGATATCGAAGATTAATTCCTTGCTTCGGAAGTTATCTAGAGATCCGAAGACCACTTCCAGTGTTATTGAGCCTGTACAGCGGGCCTCTACCCTGGAATTACACCTTTAAAGGTGGTTTTGGTGGGTTTGATCCGTGAGGGATCGATGCCCATTTTGCGCACTGTGTCCTGATAAAGCAGGTTAAGGCTACTGCCACCGTCCATAAGGACTCGCGTGAGATGGAATCCGTCGATGATTGGGTCAAGGACCAATGCGGCTGAGCCGCCATGACAGATGCTGGTAGGATGGTCCCTACGATCGAAGGTGATCGGACAGGATGACCATGGGTTGAACTTTGGGGCGACTGGCTCCATCGCATAGACATCCCTAAGTGCACGCTTTCGTTCCCGTTTGGGAATGTGGGTGGCTTAGATCATGTTTACCATTTTCACCTGGGGGGGGGGGGATTTCTTCTGTCCCCCAGTGTTCGAACACCGGGGCTCCTCATCATCATCGCTGTGCAGCCCCTTGTCCTTGTTTTCGACATTCAACTTGCCGGCCTGTTTGAACACCCAGCAATCTCTGTTAGTGTGATTGGCTGGTTTGTCGGGGGTGCCGTGAATCTGGCACGAGCGGTCGAGTATGCAGTCCAGACTGGACGATCCCGGATTGTTTCTTTTGAACGGCTTTTTCCGTTGACCGGATTTTGAGTTGCTGAATCCGGCATTGACTGCCGTATCTTCGGCGTTGTCACCATTATTTCGACGCTTATGTCTATTGCGCCATGGCTTTCTTTTACTGTAGCGGACATCTGAAGTGCCGGAGTTTCTTGGCGTGGTGCTACTGCGAGCCAGCCAGCTATCTTCGCCCGCGCAAAAGCGGGTCATGAGTGTCGTGAGGGCTGCCATGGACTTCGGTTTTTCTTGGCCGAGGTATCGGGCGAGCCACTTGTCGCGGATATTATGCTTGAAGGCCGCCAGGGCCTCGGCGTCCGTACAGTCGACAATTTGGTTCTTTTTAGTTAGGAACCGAGTCCAGAATTTCCTGGATGACTCTCCCGGCTGTTGGCTAATGTGACTTAAGTCATCAGCATCCGGTGGTCGCATGTAAGTGCCTTGGAAGTTGTCGAGGAATGCATCCTCAAGATTTTCCCAACTGCCGATGGAGTTCGCTGGCAGGCTATTCAGCCAATGTCTGGCTGGTCCTTTAAGCTTAAGGGGGAGATACTTGATGGCATGTAGATCATCACCGCGAGCCATGTGAATGTGGAGAAGGAAATCTTCGATCCATACTGCGGGGTCTGTTGTGCCATCGTATGATTCGATGTTGACGGGTTAAAACCCTTCTGGGAATTCATGATCCATTACTTCATCGGTGAAGCAGAGGAGTGTGCGGTGCCTCTGTGCCGGGCTATGTCACGGCGTAGTCTGACTAAGTCTGGTCGGTTATGTTCGGTCTGGCCGGACTTATTATTGGTGTATCCGGCATGACGGTCATCGTCATGTGATGTGGCGCGCCCCCGTGATCCGTAGATCGATGTTGGTTGTCCTGCGTTGTTTTCCAATATGTCTCGCAGGTCCTGCATATTGCTCCGGGCCATGGTGAACTGGCATGGGGGTGCGGGCTGGTATTCGGTCTGATATGCCATTTTATTCCAGCCACGATGTGGCCGGTCAACCTCGTTTTGTGCTGGTAGTGTAGGCTCTACGGCCTCCTCCTCTAGTTGAGGCAGCAACTTGTGCTTTGGGTAACCCTTGGTGGGGGGCTCGAGTCCGTATTCCGTGGCAGCCAGGACCTCGGTCCATCTATCTGCGAGCAGATCTTGATCAGCTTGGAGCTGCTGCTGCTTTTTTTTCAGGCTTCTTGTAGTTGCTATAAGCCGGCGCTTAAAGTGCTCCTGCTCTAGTAGATCTTCGGGTACGCCGAATCCATCGTCGCCGAGGCTCACCTCGTCTTCGGAGGGAGGCATATGGTTGTCATCCTCCACGTATCCGTCCGTCGTCTGTTCCTCTGGGCTGACCTGCCCGTGTTCCTGTTCGGCTTGTTCAAAGGTAGGCTGATCAGGATTGTATTCCTCTTTGGCACCATCTGGGTTGTTTTCTTCTCCTGTGCTGGTATTGCTATGGCGGGTGAGGGAGTCCCGGACTAGGGGGTGTCCGGATAGCCGAACTATCATCATCGGCCGGACTCCAAGACTATGAAGATACAAGATTGAAGACTTCGTCCCGTGTCCGGATGGGACTTTCCTTGGCGTGGAAGGCAAGCTTGACGATACGGATATGTATATCTCCTACCATTGTAACCGACTCTGTGTAACCCTAGCCCTCTCCGGTGTCTATATAAGCCGGATGGCTTTAGTCCGTAGGACGAACAACAATCATACCATAGGCTAGCTTCTAGGGTTTAGCCTCCTTGATCTCGTGGTAGATCTACTCTTGTAACACACACCATCAATATTAATCAAGCAGGACGTAGGGTTTTACCTCCATCAAGAGGGCCCGAACCTGGGTAAAACATTGTGTCCCTTGTCTCCTGTTACCATCCGCCTAGACGCACAGTTCGGGCCCCCTACCCAAGATCCGCCGGTTTTGACACTGACATTGGTGCTTTCATTGAGAGTTCCTCTGTGTCGTCACTGATAGGCTCGATGGCTTCTTCGATCATCAACAACGACGCAGTCCAGGGTGAGACCTTCCTCCCCGGACAGATCTTCGTATTCGGCGGCTTTGCACTGCGGGCCAATTCGCTTGGTCATCTGGAGCAGATCGAAAGCTACGCCCCTGGCCGTCAGGTCAGATTTGGAAGTTTGAACTTCACGGCAGACATCCGCGGGGACTTGATCTTCGATGGATTCGAGCCACAGCCAAGCGCGCCGCACTGTCACGACGGGCATGATTTAACTCTGCAGCCGGACAGTACCCTGGAGGCCGCACTCGAGCCGCTCCGACCTTCAATTCGGAGCCGGCTGCGCAGATCGAGGACGGATGGCTAGACACCGCCTCGGGGGCTGCAACCTCTACGGCGATTGAGCCGAACACTGACCCTGTCCCTCACAAAGCTCGTGACTCCGAGGTGCCGGACTCCTCGCCAGACTCCGAACCTCCCCCGCCCCCTCCGATCGAATCCGATTGGGCGCCGATCATGGAGTTCACCGCGGCGGACATCTTTCAACACTCACCTTTTGGCGACATCTTGAGTTCGCTAAAGTATCTCTCGTTATCAGGAGAGCCCTGGCCGGACTGCGGTCAGGACGGTTGGGATGCGGACAACGAAGAAATTCAAAGCCCACCCACCACCCACTTAGTAGCCACTGTCGACGATCTAACCGACATGCTAGACTACGACTCCGAAGACATCGACGGTATGGACGACGATGCCGGAGACGAACAAGAACCAGTGCCTATCGGGCACTGGAAAGCCACCTCATCATATGACATATACATGGTGGATATCCCAAAGGATGGGAATGGCGAAGGAACATCGGAGGATGACCCCTCCAAGAAACAGCCCAAGCGCCGGCGTCAGCGGTGCCGCTCTAAATCCCGCCACACAAGAATGAAGATTCCGGCACCGGAGATAATAACACCCCAGACAGTGCCGAAGACAACCCCCTCCAGCAAAATTCAGCACAGGAGGACGGAGACGCCAACCCTCATGAGAAGCGGCAGAAGAAGAGGTAGAGGATTATATGCCTCCCTCCAGAGACGAGGCAAGCCTCGACGACGACGAATTCGTCGTGCCTGAGGATCCCTTCGAACAAGAGCGTCTTAAACGCAGGCTTATGGCCACGGTAAACAGCCTCAAGAAAAAGCAGCAACAACTTAGAGTTGATCAAGATCTGCTAGCCGACAGATGGACTGAAGTCCTCGCGGCCGAAGAACATGAGCTTGAACGCCCCTCCAAAAGCTACCCTAAACGCAAGCTTCTCCCCCGATTAGAGGAGGAGGCGTATGAACCTGCATCACCAGCAGACAATACGGCTGACCGACCACCCCGTGGTCGCGACAGAGAGGCCTCTAGGCCCTTCACTAGAACCGTACCCCGGCATCGCTCAAAAAGCACAAGGCCACAGGGGAACGCTCCAGACTTGCAACATATATTGGAGGATAAGGCAAGACAATCAAGATCAATCTATGGATCGCATGGGCGCCCCATGATATGTGACGACAACCGTCGCGCCGAACACAGTAAGTCCGGCCGGGCCGAACAAAATAGACACAACTCTTTTGAGCTCCGTCGTGATATCGCCCAGTACAGAGGCGCCGCACACCCACTATGCTTCACAGATGAAGTAATGGATCATCAAATCCCCGAAGGGTTTAAATCCATGAACATTGAATCCTACGATGGCACAACAGACCCTGCGGTTTGGATCGAAGACTATCTCCTTCACATCCACATGGCACGCGGTGATGATCTTCACGCCATCAAATATCTCCCACTCAAGCTTAAAGGACTAGCCCGGCATTGGCTTAACAGCTTGCCAGCAGAGTCAATCGGGAGTTGGGAAGACCTGGAAGCCGCATTCCTCGATAACTTCCAAGGCACGTATGTGCGACCACCAGACGCTGATGACCTAAACCACATAATTCAGCAGCCAGACAAATCGGCCAGACAATTCTGGACACGGTTCTTAACCAAGAAAAACCAAATCGTCGACTGTCCGGATGCGGAGGCCCTCGCGGCCTTCAAACATAACATCCGCGACGAGTGGCTTGCCCGGCACCTGGGACAGGAAAAGCCGAAATCCATGGCAGCCCTCACATCACTCATGACCCGCTTCTGCGCGGGTGAGGACAGCTGGCTAGCACGCAGCAACAACCTCAGCAAAAATTCTGGCAGTCCGGATATCAAGGACCGTAATGGCAGGTCGTGTTGCAACAAAAACAAACGCCGCATTAACGGCGATAATAGTGAAGATACGGCAGTCAATGCCGGATTCAGAGGCTCTAAACCCGGTCAGCGGAAAAAGCCATTCAAAAGAACTACTCCGGGTCCGTCCAATTTGGACCGAATACTCGACCGCTCGTGCCAGATACACGGCACCCCCGGAAAACCAGCCAACCACACCAACAGGGACTGTTGGGTATTCAAGCAGGCAGGCAAGTTAATTGCCGAAAACAATGACAAGGGGCTGCATAGCGATGACGAGGAAGAGACCCGACCGCCGAACAATAGAGGACATAAGGGTTTCCCCCATAGGTGCGGACGGTGAACATGATATATGCAACACACATACCCAAAAGGGAGCGGAAGCGTGCACTCAGGGATGTATACGCGATGGAGCCAGTTGCCCCGAAGTTCAATCCATGGTCCTCCTGCCCGATCACTTTTGACCGAAGGGACCACCCCACCAGCATCCGCCACGGCGGATTCGCCGCATTGGTTTTAGACCCAATCGTCGATGGATTTCACCTCACCATAGTCCTGATGGACGGCGGCAGCAGCCTGAACCTGCTTTATCAGGATACAGTGCGCAAAATGGGCATAGACCCCTCAAGGATTAAACCTACCAAGACAACCTTTAAAGGCGTCATAGCAGGTGTAGAAGCCAATTTGTACAGGCTCAATTACACTAGAAGTGGTCTTCGGATCCCCGGATAACTTCCGAAGCGAGGAGTTAATCTTCGACATAGTTCCGTTCCGCAGCGGCTATCATGCTCTGCTCGGACGTACCGCGTTTGCAAAGTTCAACGCGGTGCCGCACTACGCATACCTCAAGCTCAAGATGCCAGGCCCTCGAGGAGTCATCACGGTCAACGGAAACACTGAACGCTCTCTCCGAATGGAGGAACATACAGCGGCTCTCGTGGCAGAAGTACAGTGTAGCCTCTTAAGGCAATTCTCGAGTCCGGCCGTTAAGCGACCGGACACGGCCAAACGCGCCCGGAGTAACCTACAACAAGACCACCTGGCACGTTCCGAGCACGCGTAGCAGTGCGGCCCCAACCCCAGCCCCTGCCAAATTTCAAGACAGGTCCTTCGTGCACACCACTACGCTTTGAAGATACCATGGGCATGGGGAAAGGAGCACGACCACGATAGGCCCAAAATGCGGCTCAACCACACCAGGGGCTCTCTATTGTGTCGTTCTTTTTTTTCTTTTTCCTTTTTATTCTTACCCACAGGACTCCGTTCGTCAGAGGCCCTGTCCGGCAGCAGACCTGCCGAACTCACGATGCAACAACCAGGGAAGAAAGGCTACAACGAATATCCAGGTGGTCTCCATTATGAGCATTAAATCTGTTTTATGCACCATTCCGCAGTCTACCCCTGGAGGGGGACATGTTTAATAGTCCCATCCCTTGCTTATCGCACCATTTGTATCGTTCTGCATTCATAGCAGTTTTTCTTGAATAAGTAATACATCACCTCTTTGCTTCCAATTGCATTTCTTTCTTATACATATGTTCATTTATGACATGTTGCATCCGTACATTTTGGTACGGCTAAATACACCAGGGGCTTATGTTTCCCGCATCATGGTGTGATAAGTCCGAACACTTTCACAAGTGCGGCACCCCGAACTTATAGCATTATATGCATCGGCTCCGAATCATGTCTTGGGTCAATAGTTGGGTTTGCCCGGCTCCCATGTTTTGGTACCTTACGTTCCGTTGTATCGGCCAAGGTAGCACTGGGAGAACCACTGCGATTGCGCCCCAGTTGAGCTGGGCGAGCGCCTCAGTGGAGAAAGCTAAAACTGACCGTCATGATGAGGCGAGAGCCGGTCGTTGTTCGAGAGGTTTTTTGTGAGTCCCTAAAGACTTATGCCGCTTAGAGCGAGGAGCCGGCTTTGTCCGGCCCGGGCGTGGATAGCGCCCCAAATCCGGCCTTCCGAAGACTAGGGGCTTCGCCGAAATTTAAAATTATAGAATTCTATGGCTAAGTGAGAGTGTTCAAGCATTATAAGTCCGGTTGCCTTGTTCGTTGTGTTGAGCGCCTCCCTAGATGGACCCAAAAATGGGAACAAGAGTGCTCAAGTTTATCCCGAACATCCCAGCACTCGTGGCATGGGGGCTGAAGCCGACAACTTGCCAACTCTCAGATTCGATAAATAGCCGCACAGAAGGTAATATTTTAAATTAACAAGCGTTGCTTAGCGCATATGAACTAAGTTTTCAGCGCACAGGATAACAAAATGTGAGTCTACTCAAATATTACATCTTTGGAGCACTCACCCGCAATAATGCAGGCACCCTTCAGGACACTCTTATAATACATCTCGGGCGTGCGATGCTCCTTGCCCTGCGGTGGCGCGTCCGTCACAAGCTTCTGAGCATCCATCTTGCCCCAGTGCACCTTTGCGTGGGCAAGGGCCCGACGGGCACCTTCAATACAGGCGGAGTGCTTGATGACTTCAACCCATGGACACGCATCCACCAGCCGCCGCACCAGGCCGAAGTAGCTCCCAGGCATGGCCTCCTTAGGCCACAGCCGAACTATGAGGCCCTTCATGGCCTGTTCGGCCACCTTGTGGAGCTCGACCGGCTGCTTCAGCTGGTCGCTAAGGGGCACCGGATGTCCGGCCTCAGCATACTGAGACCAGAAGACCTTCTCCGTCGAGCTCCCCTCCTCGGCCTTGTAGAAAGCGGCAGCATCGGACACGCTGCGGGGCAGATCCGCGAACGCTCCTGGAGAGCTCCGAATTTGGGTAAGTGATATGTAATTCACACTCACATGCTTACTTTGCATGAAAAACGCCTTACCCGCCGCTATTTTCTTCACCGCCTCGACTTCCTGGAGGGCCTTATAGGCTTCGGCCTTAGCGGCTTTGGCACTCTCAAGAGCCGTCGCAAGCTCGGACTCTCGAGTCTTCGAGTCACGCTCCGAACTCTCATGTTTTTCCATGAGAGCCTGGAGCTCTTGCTGTACCTCCGCCACCCGCGCCTCCTGCTTCTCTCGCTCGGTGCGTTCCGCGGCCGCATTACGTTCGGTCGCGGACAACGCCTCCTTCAGGGTCGCCACCTCATTAGTGGCCCCTGCTATATCCACGTTATCCTTGTCATTTTTCTTGCAACCAAATCCTTTTCTATAAGGTACAATTTTAATAAGGTATTACTCACCTTCCTCGTCCTCGAGCTGCTTCTTGGCACGGCCGAGCTCGTTCTCGGACCGCTCGAGGCTTTCCTTCAAAGTATTGACCTCCGTAGTCAGTGCGGCAGAGGTCAGCAGCACAGCCTGCAATCCCATATTGACATATTTTTTATGACTCCTTCGTAAATCTTTTTAGATCCTCAGTCCGGCTTTTCTTTCCGAACACCGAACCGTGCATCAGGGGCTACTGTCTATGCGGTACTATTTTACATATATCAAAATTCTTACCTCAAAGCCTGTTAGAAGGCTGCTGCAGGCTTCGGTCAGCCCGCTCTTGGCGAGCTGAGCCTTCTGAATCACCGCACTCATAACAGTGCGGTGTTCCTCTTCGATGGAGGCGCCATTGAGCGCCTCCAGCAAGCTATCCGGCGCCTCCGGTTGGACAGAGGCTGCCAGCGTCACGGTCTTGCCCTTTTTACGAAGGGGCCGCCCGCCGGACTCCGGAGCCACCATGGGTTCCGGGGCCGAGTCCGGTGCAAAGTCCGGGAGGTTGTCCTGCGACACCTCCGGGGCCTCCTCCTCCTGGTGGGTCCCTTCTCGGGATCCCACCTCGGCATCGTCCGTGTCACGGGGGGTGGAGGCGGTCGGAAGAGAATCCATATCCGACGCACCTAAGGACCCGCTCGATGAAGCGGGAAGATCATCCTTGGGCGGACTGCAGGGTTGTATGCGGCATTAGAAAGACACTGTGTGGCAAAAAAGAAAAACCATGATGTTATTCGGGCGTCCGGATACTTACGATCTCGCCAGGGGCTTGGACCTTGGAGGCCAGTCCTTGTCGTCGTCACTGGCGTTGGCAGAGCAGTCCGGGGAAAGAGTTTTTCCCTTCTTGGACCCTTCGGCCTCCCTCGTTGGGGAGGCCTTCCTTTTCCTCCCTCTCCCCGCTGGGGGAGAGGTTTTCTTCTTCTCCTCCTCACCTTTGTGAGAGGAGTCAGCCTTGGAGTCATCATCCGATAACACCTGAAAACGGGAGCTCTTCCGAGTGCCCGTGGCCTTCTTCTTGGCCTTCTTCTCCGGCACCACGTGGGGTGCCGGAGCCAGCAGCCCCGTCAAGTGGGTGTCCGCTGGGTCCTCTGGTAATGGGGCCGGACAGATAGCCTGTTCGGCCTTCTTCAGCCAGTCCTGTCAAAGGAAAGGGAGTTTAGATCCCGCATAGAGTCAAACTATGGAAAACAAGCGTCCCGTAAAGGACAAAATCACTTACCTCGTCAGCTGGACGCTGCGTGCTGAATCCGCGATCCTCGGTAGCGGATGCGGGAGCCTCGGTGCCCTTGAACAGCACCTTCCAAACATCTTCGTACGTAGTGTCGAAGAGCCCGCTCAAAGTCTGGTGCTGCGCCGGATCGAACTCCCACATGTTGAAGCCCCGTCGTTGGCACGGGAGAATCTGGTGGATGAGCATGACCTGGACTACGTTGACAAGCTTGAGCTTCTTGTCCACTAGCTTTTGGATACAGGCTTGGAGTCCGGTCAGCTCCTCCGAATCACCCCATGTCCGGCCGCTCTCTTTCCAGGAGGTGAGCCATGTGGGGATGCCAGATCTGAATTCGGGGGCCGCTGCCCATTCGGGGTCACGCAGCTCGGTGATGTAGAACCACCCCGATTGACACCCCTTAATGGTTTCCACGAAAGTGCCCTCAAGCCAAGTAACGTGGGACATCCTGCCCACCATGGCGCCTCCGCACTCCGCTTGGCTGCCCTTCACAACCTTCGGCTTGACACTGAAGGTCTTGAGCCACAAGCCGAAGTGGGGCTGGATGCAGAGGAAGGCCTCACACACGACGATAAACGCCGAGATTTTGAGGATGAATTTCGGGGCCAGATCATGGAAATCCAGGCCGTAGTAGAACATGAGCCCCCGGACAAAGGGATGGAGTGGGAAGCCCAGTCCACGGAGGAAATGGGGAAGGAATACTACCCTCTCATGGGGCCTGGGGGTGGGGATGAGCTCTCCCTCGTCGGGGAGCCGGTGCACGATGTTGCTGGACAAATATCCGGCGCTGCGCAGCTTCTGGATCTACCCCTCCGTGATGGAGGAGGCCATCCACTTGCCTCCCGCTCCAGACATATTTGGAGAAGGTTGAGGTGAGATGTGCGGACTTGGGCGCTGGAGCTCGAGTTCGCAGAGATGGATAAGCCAAGGAGGAAGAAGGCGCGGGTAAAAGGGTTGGATCTTTATCCCCTTATATGGGCGGACAAAAACATGTGTCCCCACCGGCCTGATAAAACTCGCTTATCTCCCAAGCGCCGCAATCAATGGCGCCGTTGGGTTACCCACGACCGTATTGATGGGAATCCCGGAATAAAGGGAACACGATCTCTGCTTCGACAAGACGTGCCAAGGAAACCGCTTCGCTAAACGCGCTGAGGTGGTACAATAAAAACGATTCAAGTAAAGGCTTGGTAGTGGTGTGACGTCACGCCACCAAATACGTCAGCAGATTGAACTTGTGTAATATTATTCTCTCTACGGTGGTATGTGGAATTTATTTTGCAGAGCCGGACACTATCCTGGTGTTCACAATCTTCTATAAATTATTCGGAGGAGGAACCCGCCTTGCAATGCTGAAGACAATATGCGCGCCGGACTCATCGTCATTGAAGCCTGGTTCAGGGGCTACTGAGGGAGTCCCGGACTAGGGGGTGTCCGGATAGCCGAACTATCATCATCGGCCGGACTCCAAGACTATGAAGATACAAGATTGAAGACTTTGCCCCGTGTCCGGATGGGACTTTCCTTGGCGTGGAAGGCAAGCTTGGCGATGCGGATATGTATATCTCCTACCATTGTAACCGACTCTGTGTAACCCTAGCCCTCTCCGGTGTCTATATAAGCCGGATGGCTTTAGTCCGTAGGACGAACAACAATCATACCATAGGCTATTTTCTAGGGTTTAGCCTCCTTGATCTCGTGGTAGATCTACTCTTGTAACACACATCATCAATATTAATCAAGCAGGACGTAGGGTTTTACCTCCATCAAGAGGGCCCGAACCTGGGTAAAACATCGTGTCCCTTGTCTCCTATTACCATGTGCCTAGACGCACAGTTCGGGACCCCCTACCCGAGATCCGCTGGTTTTGACACCGACAGCGGGGCTTAGAGCGGCGCCGATGATGCCCATGCTTTGGTTTCTTCCCTAAGGGGTTATCTTCTGTTGCCTCATCGCCATTGTTTTCTTTGGGGGTGTCCACCATGTATATATCATACAAAGAGGTGGCTGTCCAGTGCCCTGTGGGCGGTAGTTCCTGTTCTTCTCCCGCATCATCATCTATACCGTCGATGTATTTGGAGTCGAAGTCAAGCACGTCGGTCAAATCATCGACAGTGGCTATTAAGTGGGTGGTGGGTGGGTAATGAATTTCTTCGTCGCCTGCTTCCCACTCGATCCGGACATAGTTCGGCCAGGAATCTCCTGTCAAAGAGAGAGACCTTAATGAATTTAGCACATCGCCAAAGGGGGAGAGCTGAAAGATATCCGCAGCGGTGAACTCCATTACTGGAGCCCAATCGGACTCGATGGGCCCGGGCGCGCGCGGTTCGGAACCCACATCCGGACACAGGTCCGGGGGTCCGGTGACGCAAATTCCCTTAACGGCGGAGTCTGTGTTCGGCTCTACCGCTGAAGAGTATGCGGCCTCCATGGTGGGGTCCATCCACCCGTCCTCGGACGACGCGATCTGCCCCGGATTTAGGTCCGGAGCAACTATAGGGGCAATATCCCAAATACTGTCTGACAGCAGGTTTAAGTCGTGCTCGTCGTGACTGTTTAACGCTCCTGATATGGGCCCGAATCCGTCGAAGATCAAGTCTCCGCGGATATCGGCTGTGTAATTCAAGTTGCCGAACCTGACCTGATGGCCAGGGGCGTAGCTGTCGATCTGCTCAAGATGGCCAAGCGAGTTGGCCCGCAGTGCGAAGCCGCCAAACATGAAGATCTGTCCGAGGAGAAAAGTCTTGCCCTGGACTGTGTTGTTGAAGGTTGAGGGAGCCATCGAGCCTTACAACGACGACACAGAGGAACTCTCAATGAAAGCACCAATGTCGGTGTCAAAACCGGCGAATCTCGGATAGGGGGTCCCGAACTGTGCGTCTAAGGCGGATGGTAACAGGAGGCAGGGGACACGATGTTTTACCCAGGTTCGTGCCCTCTCGATGGAGGTAATACCCTACTTCCTACTTGATTGATCTTGATGATATGAGTATTACAAGAGTTGATCTACCACGAGATCGTAGAGGCTAAACCCTAGAAGCTAGCCTATGGTATGATTGTTGTCCTACGGACTAAACCCTCCAGTTTATATAGACACCGGAGGGGGCTAGGGTTACACAGAGTCTGTTACAGAGAAAGAGATCTAACATCCGAATCACCAAGCTTGCCTTCCATGCAAAGGAGAGTCCCATCCGGACACGGGACGAAGTCTTCAATCTTGTATCTTCATAGTCCAATAGTCCGACCAAGGTACATAGTCTGGCTGTCCGGACACCCCCTAATCCAGGACTCCCTCAGATACAAGGAGCGCAAGAGAGACATGTACGAGATAGTGGAATTAAGAGTGTGCGGGTGTATAAAACTATCTGGAGGCTAGTCGATCAATGTTTGTGAGAGAAATACGAGTCAGGGGTGCGAAAGCGAGAGTTTTGTGTGTGTGTGTGTGTGTGAGAGAGAGAGAGAGAGAGACGGTAGTCGGGAAGGGGAGTGGAAGCAGGAGTTGTGTGTGTGTGAGAGAGAGGGAGAGAATGAGAGGGGGAGAGTTTGTCAGATCGGTAAACAAATGAATATTGCCAGTTTTATAACTGAGATGAAGACGGAAAGGAGACCGCAACAAATGTTGTGTGTGTGGGAGAGAGTAATTTTAGTGGTAGGAGTCATATCTGGAGAGATGTAGGGTGCGTGAGAGAACCCTAGAGAGAAAGACAAAGTGAAAGACGAGTGAGAGTGTGTGTGTGGCGGTGAAAAAGAATGCTTAGGTACCTAGTGATACCAGAGAATGATAGAGACGTGAGAGATAATGAAAACCGTGTAATGTATAGTGATAGGGAGAGTGTGACACTTCTCAAGGGAAACATCGAGATACCATGTTTATAAAAATAGGAGAAACATGAAGTGAGCGTGCAGGTGAGCTGGAGAAAAGAGAGTGATAGCTACATGAAGGAGCATGCGAGAGAGATGGGCGTGAAACGAGATTCAAATATTTAGTTGCGTGTATAGAAAATGCCAGCATAAAAGGGATTCAAATATTTGAATTCAAGATGATGATATATGTAATTCATACTCAAACCATAATTGATCTATCAAACCTGGATACTCATATGAATTCACATGCATCTATGTTATTTAATATGTTGATATTACTGATCCATACATTCTAGTAGAACATAATTTGGTTTAAATTTTTTGAATTCAACCTTATGATTTTGAGATCCTTGTATATGTAAATCATATTATATATATATATATATATATATATATATATATATATATATATATATATATATATATATATATAAAGGAGCAAAATTCTTTGTTGTGCTATTGAAAGTATATATAAAAAATGATGTATATAGAATTTTATTCCAATCGAGAATGGATCCTGCACGAACAAAACTAGAATACAAAATGGATTGGAATTGAGTTGGCACGGTAAACGTGCAAGCTTTTTCTCAAAAAATTGAACGAAGCGGCCAAACTCGCAGTAACCGCCCGAAACCAAAATATGGGAGATGGAGATTACCGCCTGTCCCTGACATGCAAAACATGTTGGCTCGATTTCAATAGGTCTTGATAGGGGCAGGTTTGTAATTTCACTCAAACGTGACATAACCGCCTCTCACACGGATTCATACACGGTGGGCACCAAAACACAATGTCTGCTCGGCCGAAATCGCCTCTCACCCGAATTCATACACGGTGGGCGCGAAAACAAACTCTCCTTGGCTGAAATCTCCATCGGCAAATATTCGGTGTGTGTGAGATTACCGTCCTATTCCCAACCGACTAATATTGTTGTGATGTAGGAAATTTTAAATAGGGGCTAAGTTTGTAAATTTCCTCTCATTTGAGACAAGCACCTTGAAGACATGGTTCCCCCTTCCTCTCTCCCTCCATTTCCCCACTCGTACTCTGTGGGTGCCAAAACACCCTCTCCACCCCAGCCTTCTCCGTCCGCCACCCCATTCACCGTCGTCCTCCTCCACCATGCCAGAGCTGATACCCCGACACCGTCGTCCATTACAAGAGACCGACCTCTCTCATCCACGGCTTTGGACTAGGATCCTTGCATCCCGTCCTCTCGCTTAATCCCCGCCGTTGTCCACCTTGTTGGCGCCACTCCTACGACCGTCTCATCCATCACGCTGGGATATTTCCCCCGCTGCTTGTTGGGGAACGTAGCAATAATTCAAAATTTTTTCTATGTGTCACCAAGATAAATCTAGGAGATGCTAGCAACGAGAGATAGAGGGAGTGCATCTTCATACCCTTGAAGATCGCTAAGCGGAAGCGTTACGAGAACGCGGTTGATGGAGTCATACTCGTGACGATTCAAATAACGAAAGATCCGATCTAGTGCCGAACGGCCGGCGCCTCTGCGTTCAACACACGTACAGCCCAGGGACGTCTCCTCCTTCTTGATCCAGCAAGGGGAGAGGAGAAGTTGAGGGAGAGCTCCGGCAGCACGACGGCATGGTGGTGGAGCTTGTGGTTCTCCTGCAGGGCTTCGCCAAGCACTACAGAGGAGGAGGAGGAGGGAGGGGCTGCACCAGGGGAAGGGTCGTTGCTACCCTCTCTCTCCCTCACTATATATAGGGGGAAGGGGGGAGGAGGAGGCGCCCTAGGGTTTACCCAGGGGAGGGGCGGCGGCCACAGGGGAAACCCTAGATGGGTTTGGGCGCCCCCACCCCTAGGAAACTTGCCCCCAAGCCAGGAGGGGTGGCTTCCCTAGGGGAGGCGCCCCCACCTCTTCAGGTTACGTGAGATGGGGTGGGAGGGGTGCACAGCCCCTTAGTGGGCTGATATGCCCCCTCCCCTTGGCCCATAAGGCCCCCAACGCTTGCCGGGGCCTCCGAAACCCCTTTCGGACACGCTGGTCGTCACCCGGTACCCCTGGAACAATTCCGGACTCCAATACCCTTCGTCCAATATATCGATCTTCACCTCCGGATCATTCTGGAGTTCCTCGTCATGTCCGGGATGTCATTCGAGACTCCTAACAACCTTCGGTAACCACATACTATTCCCATTACAACTCTAGCGTCACCGAACCTTAAGTGTGTAGACCCTACGAGTTCGGGAACCATGCAGACATGACCGAGACATCTCTTCGGCCAATAACCAACAACGAGATCTAGATACCCATGTTGGCTCCCACATGTTCCACGATGATCTCATTGGATGAACCACGATGTCGGGGATTCAATCAATCCCGTATACAATTCCCTTTGTCCATCGGTATGTTACTTGCCCGAGATTTGATCGTCGGTATCCCTATACCTTGTTCAATCTCGTAACCGGCAAGTCTCTTTACTCATTCAGTAACGCATGTCCCCTGACTAACTCCTTAGTCACATTGAGCTCATTATGATGCTCCATTCCTGAGTGGGCCCAGAGATACCTCTCCGTCATACGGAGTGACAAATCCTAGTCTCGATTCGTGCCAACCCAACAAACACTTTTAGAGATACATGTAGTGCACCTTTATAGCCACCCAATTACGTTGTGACGTTTGGTACACCCAAAGCATTCCTACGGTATCCGGGAGTTGCACAATCTCGTGGTCTAAGGAAATGATACTTGACATTAGAAAAGCTCTTAGCAAACAAACTACACGATCTTGTGCTATGCTTAGGATTGGGTCTTGTCCATCACATCATTCTCCTAATGATGTGATCCCGTTATCAATGACAGCCAATGTCCATGGTCAGGAAACCATAACCATCTATTGATCAAAGAGCTAGTCAAGTATAGGCTCACTAGGGAAATGTTGTGGTCTATGTATTCACACATGTATTACAGTTTCCGGTTAATACAATTATAACATGAACAATAGACAATTATCATGAACAAGGAAATATAATAATAACCATTTTATTATTGCCTCTAGGGCATATTTCCAACACCGCCACCGTCCACCCTCCTAGGTTTGCTTCCACGCTGCCGAAAACCATCGCTACCGCAACACCGTCAAATTCTCAGCAGATGCATACACGACGCGACACCAGAGGCGATACTCTTTCGTATTTTCTCAACTTATTTATCGCAACAAGAAAATAGATCGTCCCTGCTTTACCGTGATTTCTTGTTCGTCACTTAGGATCTTACTTGTTACTCCCTTCGTTCCAAAATAGATGACTCAACTTTGTACCAACTTTAGTACAAAGTTGGGTCATCTATTTTGGAACAGAGGGAGTAGTTGAAAGCAAACATTGGTTGCGAAGTTGCCTTTGTCCGGTTTGCACCTTCAGATCCGCCATGGCACGCTCAACACTATACTTGCAATGCTTATGGTTTTCTCCTTTTATATTCCACACTAGTTAAATGACAGTAGACTAAATTTCAAAATTGGGTCAGTCAATTATTGAGAGCTTGCCGGAGTTCACCGGAGGGAAGGAAGGGGCTT
>NC_041389.1:688906410-688993887 GCF_002162155.2 Triticum dicoccoides | reverse complement strand
GGGGGGGTCGTGGCCGGTGGTTCGGCCGACGGCTCGTGCGGTGTTCTGTAGGGGAAGAATCAAAGACGAGGAAGAAGAAGGGTTAGGAGATGTAGGATCTTCATCCAACCGCCTGAAATGGTCGACTGACCCAAATGACGAAAGTCACGTGACTTGCATGTGGACATTCCTTTATATTCAGTACCATCATTGTAGCTGCTTAGCACTGCTCCAATCCATCAAGCTAAACAACGTGCCACTCATAATTCCAAACTTGTTGCTCAAATATGAATCTGATATGATGCTGATATTACTAAAATAGATAACATTTAATTGGTCAGCTAATGTTCCTACTTTACTTTCTAAAAGCATGTGCACCACATATAGAGAGACAACAGGGAGTTGCATTCTTAATGCGCTCTTGTTCATCATGTGTGGGCCCTGCATAATGAACATTTTATTATCCAAAATCTGCTTGCTCTTCTTTAGCATGTTCCTCTTCTATTCTTCTTTAATAAGTAATCTCTCTCTGTTCTAAAATACAAGTCTTTGTATAGATTCCACCATGGACTACATATGGAGCAAAATGAGTGAACCTACACTCTAAAATATATCTGTATACATCTGTATGTGATCCATAGTGGAAATATCTACAAAGACTTATATTTTGGAACGGAGGGAGTATGATAGTAGTACAATATGTTCCTTGTAGTGAAGAGGAGCAGGGACATTTGCAGTGTAGAGGTCTATTCAGTCGGTTGTGATGGACACTTTCAACTCTTCGGGACTCTTTGATTCATAGGATTTTGTAAACATAGGAATAGGAATTGTAGTGGCATGCCCACTTGAATCCTATAAGATTAGCAAGG
This sequence comes from Triticum dicoccoides, assembly GCF_002162155.2. Classification (NCBI taxonomy): domain Eukaryota; kingdom Viridiplantae; phylum Streptophyta; class Magnoliopsida; order Poales; family Poaceae; genus Triticum; species Triticum dicoccoides. The sequence continues at coordinate 688,993,039 of NC_041389.1, read as the reverse complement.
AAATGTGAGGAGTTGTGTCGCCTTTGAGAGTTACACTGATATTAACAGTACCGCACCTTCAGTTGAAGAGAGATGGTATCCGAAGCCTTTCTAGCCGTACCGACAATAATAGCCCATATTTTCCAGCAAGTTCCACTTTCCTGGTTTTACTTGAGATGCTTACGGTTATCCCGTTATATCTACACTATGATCTGTGTAGCTGCTTTGTGTTGCACTATCAGCAGTCCACTCTTGAAGCTAAACAACACACCAATCATAAGTCCAAAGCTTACTTCTTTAGATACGAATTGTCATATGATACGTCTCCAACGTATCTACTTTTCCAAACACTTTTGCCCTTGTTTTGGACTCTAACTTGCACGATTTGAATGGAACTAACCCGGACTGACGTTGTTTTCAGCAGAATTGCCATGGTGTTATTTTTGTGCAGAAATAAAAGTTCTTAGAATGGCCTGAAACTCCATGGAGTCACGTTTTGAAATTTTGTTGAAAGAATCAATGTAAGGGGGCCCACACCCTGTCCACGAGGGTGCAGGGCACGCCCACCCCCCTGGGGCGCGCCCCCTGCCTCGTGGGCCCCCTGGACCTCCACCAACCTCAATTCCCACTCCATATATTCACGTTTAGGGAGAAAAAAAATGAGAGAGAAGGATTCATCGCATTTCATGATACGGAGCCGCCGCCAAGCCCTAATCTTCTTCGGGAGGGCCGCTACCTCTTGAGCACTGTGTTCGTTTTCTCTTGAAGAGGAAAGGTGATGCAGCAAAGTAGCGTAAGTATTTCCCTCAATTTTTGAGAACCAAGGTATCAATCCAGTAGGAGGCTCCTCAAAAGTCCCTCGTACCTACACAAACAAACAAGAACCTCGCAACCAACGCGATAAAGGGGTTGTCAATCCCTTCACAGCAACTTGCAAGTGAGATCTGATAGAGATAAGAAGATAAAATAAATATTTTTTGTATTTTTTGGAAAGTAAAGATGCAAATAAAAGTAGATGGGAAACTTATATGATAGAAGATAGACCCGGGGCCCATAGGTTTCACTAGTGGCTTCTCTCAAGATAGCATAAGTATTACGGTGGGTGAAAAATTACTGTCGAGCAATTGATAGAAAAGTGCATAGTTATGAGAATATCTAGGCATGATCATGTATATAGGCATCACGTCCGTGACAAGTAGACCGACTCCTACCTGCATCTACTACTATTACTCTACACATCGACCGACTCCTGCCTGCATCTAGAGTATTAAGTTCATGAAGAATAGAGTAGCGCATTAAGAAAGATGACATGATGTAGAGGAATAAACTCAAGCAATATGATATAAACCCCATCTTTTTATCCTTGATGGCAACAATACAATACATGCATTGCTGCCCCTGCTATCACTGGGAAAGGACACCGCAAGATTGAACCCAAAGCTAAGCACTTCTCCTATTGCAAGAAGATCAATCTAGTAGGCCAAACCAAACTGATAATTCGAAGAGACTTGCAAAGATAACCAATCATACATAAAAGAATTCAGAGGAGATTCAAATATTTATCATAGATAAACTTTATCATAAACCCACAATTCATCAGATCTCGACAAACACACCACAAAAAGAGTTACATCGAATAGATCTCCAACAAGATCGAGGAGAACTTTGTATTGAGATTCAAAGATAGAGAAGAAGCCATCTAGCTAATAACTATGGACCCGAAGGTCTATGGTAAAGTACTCAAAACTCATCGGAGAGGCCTTGGAGATGATGTAGAGGCCCTCCATGGTCGATTCCCCCTCCGGCGGAGCGCCGGCGAAGGCTCCAAGATGGGATCTCGCGGATACAGAAGGTTGCGGCGGTGGAAATAGTTTTTTGGTGCTCCTGGATATTTTCAGGGTATGGAGGTATATATAGGCGAAGGAGGTAGGCCAGGGGAGCCACGAGGGGCCCACGAGGGTGGGGGCGCGCCCACGCCCTAGGGCACGCCCTCCTGCCTCGTGGCCGCCTCGGCTGCTTCTTGACGTCCACTCCAAGTCCCTTGGATTGCGTTTGTTCCAAAAAGATCACTCCCGAAGGATTCATTCCGTTCGGACTCCGTTTGATATTCCTTTTCTGCGATACACTGAAATAGGCAAAAAAACAACAATTCGGGATGGGCCTCCGGTTAGTAGGTTAGTCCCAACAATGATATGAAAGTGTAAAGTAAAGGCCATAAACATCCAAAATGGGTAATATAATAGCATGGAAGAATAAAAAATTATAGATACATTGGAGACGTATCAAGCATCCGCAAGCTTAATTCCTGCTCGTCCCCGAGTAGGTAAATGATAAAAACAGAATTTTTGATGTGGAATGCTACCTAGCATATTTCTCAATGTAATTTTCTTTATTGTGGCATGAATGTTCAGATCCAAATGATTCAAAATAAAAGTTCATATTGACATAAGAAATAATAATACTTCAAGCATACTAACTAAGCAATCATGTCTTCTCAAAATAACATGGCTAAAGAAAGTTCATCCCTACAAAATCATATAGTTAGGTTATGCTTCATTTTCATCACACAAAATACTCCCATCATGCACAACCCCGGTTTCAGCCAAGCAATTGGTTCATACTTTTTAACGCGCTTTAGCCTTTTCAACTCTCAAGCAATACATGAGCGTGAGCCATGGATATAGCACTATGAGTGGAATAGAATATGATGACGGAGATTGTGTGGAGAAGACAAAAAAGGGGAAAGTCTCACATTGACGAGGCTAATCAACGGGCTATGGAGATGCCCATCAATTGATGTCAACATGAGGAGTAGGGATTGCCATGCAACGGATGCACTAGAGCTATAAATGTATGAAAGCTCTACAAAAGAAACTAGGGTCTTTTACATCTGTGTCCCTAACTCGAACCCACTACTCACATTTGCCCCTAATTCGAAAGCCTGCTCAAAAATGCCCCTCCGCCGTTAGGTGCGCTTACAGAAATACCCTTCCGCTCCGTTTCCGTCTGGTCAAAGGGGTTTGACCGTTTACGGGGCGTTTACTGGACATTTTGCCCCTAGCTTCACATGTCACTTACATGTGGGACCCGAACAAAACAGAGAAATAAAAAAGAAAAGGGAAAAATCACCCACCTCTCTCCCCTACCTCACAGCCTTTCTCTCTCACCTCCGGCGAGCTTCGGCTACCCTGGACCGGGCGCTGCCGATGCTAGCTCCCCATGCACCGCTGCCCTGTCTCCATCCCATCCTCCCTCTCCCTCCCCCCTCCCCCTCCCTTTCTTCCTCCCTCCTTGTGCAGAGATTCGCCGCCGCTGCCTTCTTCTACGCAGGGCCAATGGCCTCCTCGGGCTCAACCTCCATGTCCAGGAGCTTTGCCAAGATCTCTGTGCCTTCTGCACAGATCGAATTGATGCGGCGCACCTTCATTAGTCCGCGCCATTGCTGTCTTCTTTGCCTCCGGCCAGCCGCCATCTTGCCCCGATCTGTTACCGTGGGCTGCCGTGTTCCAGTGCGCCCCCCTCTGCCTCGCTCCCCGTGCGCCGCCGTGTTCGCCACCATGCGTCCCCTCTGCCTCACTCCCGTGCGCCATCGTGTTCGCCATCCTGCGTCCTCGCTTGGACCAGCGCCGACGCCGCCCAATTTCTGCCGGCCAAACCGCTGCCAGTGGCCCCACCACCATGTGGGGCTGTTAGATTAGGGTTAATCTTTTTTTGCGAGTTAAATTAGGGTTAATCCATGATGTGGGTATTAATTAGTTAATTAATGTGTTAATGGCATATTAAATCAATCTAAAATAATCAATCCAAAATAACTAACCTATGACAAGTGGACCCATTCCCTTGTTGACCCAGTCAACTGCTGACCATTTGACCTTGACAGTGGGTCCTACATGTCGGTGAAAAAAGGAGGCAGGGGCAAAATGTCCAGAAAACATCAAGTAAATGGTCAAACCCCTTTGACCTAACGGAAACGGAACATAAGGGCAATTCTGTAAGGGGAACTAATGGCGGAGGGGCATTTTTGAGAAGGCTTTGGAATTAGGGGTAAATCTGAGTAGGTGGTTCGAGTTAGGGACAGAAATGCAAATGGCCGAAGAAACTAAGTGGGTGTGCATCCAACTTTCTAGCTCACGAAGACCTAGGGCATTTGAGGAAGCCCATCGTTGGAATATACAAGCCAAGTTCTATAATGAAAAATTCCCACTAGTATATGAAAGTGACAACATAAGAGACTCTCTATATGAAGAACATGGTGGTACTTTGAAGCACAAGTGTGGAAAAGGATAGTAACATTTTCCCCCTTTATATTTTTGGGCCTTTCTTTTTTTATTTGGCCTTTTTGGCCTTTTTTTATTTGGCCTTTTTTAATAAGGGACAATGCTCTAATAATGATGATCATCACACTTCTATTTATTTACAACTCATGAATTACAACTCGAAACTAGAACAAGATATGACTCTATATGAATGCCTTCGGCGGTGTACCGGGATGGGCAATGAATCAAGAGTGACATGTATGAAAAAAATTATGCATGGTGGCTTTGCCACAAATAAAATGTCAACTACATGATCATGCAAGGCAATATGACAATGATGATGCGTGTCATGATACGGAACGGTGGAAAGTTGCATGGCAATATATCTCGGAATGGCTATGGAAATGCCATAATAGGTAGGTATGGTGGCTTTTTTGAGGAAGATATAAGGAGGTTTATGTGTGATAGAGCTTATCGTATCACGGGGTTTGGATGCACCGGTGAAGTTTGCACCAACTCTCAAGGTGAGAAAGGGCAATGCACGGTACCGAAGAGGCTAGCAATGATGGAAAGGTAAGAGTGCGTATAATCCATGGACTCACAGTAGTCATAAAGAACTCATATACTTATTGAAAAAGTTTTATTAGACCTCGAAGCAAAGTACTACTACGCATGCTCCTAGGGGGGAGGTTGGTATGAGTTAACCATCGCGCGCCCCTGACCTCCACACATAAGGAAGGCACTCAAAAGAGCACTCCATGCAATAAATTTGTTACACAACTTTTACCATACGTGCATGCTACGGGACTTGCCAACTTCAGCACAAGTATTCCTCAATTTCATAATCACCCAACTAGCATGACTCTAATATTACCACCTTTATATCTCAAAACAATTATCAAGCATCAAATTGATCATAGCATCCAATTCACTTCCTATGATAGTTTTTATTATACCCAACTTGGATGCCCATCATTCTAGGATCAATTTTATAACCATAGCAAATACCATGCTGTTCTAAAAGACTCTCAAAATATAAATAAGTGAAGCATGACAGATCAATAATTTCTACAAAATAAAACCACCGCCGTGCTCTAAAAGATATAAGTGAAGCACATAGAGCAAAATTGTTTAGCTCAAAAGATATAAGTGAAGCACATAGAGTATTCTAATAAATTCCAAATCATGTGTGTCTCTCACAAAGGGTGTGTAAAGCAAGGATTATTGTGGTAAACTAAAAATCAAAGACTCATATCATACAAGAAGCTCCAAGCAAAACACATATCATGTGGTGAATAAAATTAGCTCCAAGTAAAGTTACCGATAAACGAAGACGAAAGAGGGGATGCCTTCCGGGGCATCCCCAAGCTTAGGCTTTTTGTTGTCCTTGGATATCTTGGGGTGCCATGGGCATCCCCAAGCTTAGGATATTTCCACTCCTTATTCCATACTCCATCAAATCTTTACCCAAATCTTGAAAACTTCACAACGCAAAACTCAATAGGAAATCTCATGAGCTCCGTTAGTGAAAGAAAGAAAAACCACCACATAAGGTACTGTAATGAACTCATTCTTTATTTATATTGGTGTTAAGCCTACTGTGTTCCAACTTCTCTATGGTTCATACCCCCCAATACTAGCCATAGATGCATCAAAATAAGCAAACAACACACGAAAAACAGAATCTGTCAAAAACAGAACAATCTGTAACTTTCGAATACTTCTGGAACTATAAAAATACTACCAAAATATGAAGTCCTAGGCAATTTGTCTATTGATCTACTGCAAAAACAATATACTAAAAATCATGTGATTTATTAAAATTATTCTCGTGCATGCAAAAGTTTCTGTTTTTCAGCAGAATCAAATTAACTATCACCCAAGTTGATCCTATAGGTTCTACTTGGCACAAACACTAATTAAAACATAAAACCACATCTAAACAGAGGCTAGATGATTTATTTATTACTAAACAGAAGTAAAAAGCAAGGAACAAAAATAAAATTGGGTTGCCTCCCAACAAGCCCTATCGTTTAACGCCCCTAGCTAGGCATAAAAGAGAGAATATATCTAAGTATTGCCATCTTTGGTATTGAACTCATAAGTGGCTCGCATAATAGATTCATAAGGTAATTTGATTTTCTTTCTAGGAAAGTGTTCCATGCCTTTCCTTAATGGAAATTGGAATCTAATATTTCCTTCCTTCATATCAATAATTGCACCAATCGTTCTAAGGAAAGGTCTACCAAGAATAATAGGACATGAAAGATTGCAATCTATATCAAGAACAATAAATATCTATGGGCACATAATTCCTATTTGCAACAATAAGCACATCATTGATCCTTCCCATAGGTTTCTTAATAGTGGAATCCGCAAGGTGCAAGTTTAAAGAGCAATCATCAAAATCACGGAACCTAGCACATCACATAAAGTTTTTGGAATCGTGGAAACACTAGCACCCAAATCACACAAAACATAGCATTCATGATCTGTAATTTTAATTTTAATAGTAGGTTCCCACTCATGATAAAGTTTTCTAGGGATAGAAACTTCCAATTCAAGTTTTTCTTCATAAGATTGCATCAAAGCATCAACGATATGTTTGGTAAAAGCCTTATTTTGACTATAAGCATGAGGAGAATTCAACACGGATTGCAACAAGGAAATACAATCTACTAAAGAACAATCATCATAATTAAATTCCTTGTAATCCAAGATAGTGGGTTCATTGCTAAGTAAAGTTTTGACCTCTCCAATCCCAGTTTTACCTATTTTAGCATCAAGATCTAAAAACTACAAATCATTGGGACGCCTTTTAACTAAAGTTGACTCATCTCCAGTCCCATCATTATCAAGATTCATATTGCAAAACAAAGACTTAATAGGAGACACATCAATAACTTTTAGATCTTCATCATTATTTTCATGGAAACTAGAAGAACACACTTTTACAAAGCAATCTTTCTTAGCACGCATCCTAGCGGTTCTTTCTTTGCACTCATCAATGGAAATTCTCATGGCTTTGAGATACTCATTGATATCATGCTTAGGTGGAATAGATCTAAGTTTCAAAGAATCAACATCAAGAGAAATTCTATCAATGTTCCTAGCCAATTCATCAACTTTAAGCAATTTTTCTTCAAGCAAAGCATTGAAATTCTTTTGAGAGATCATAAATTCTTTAACACTATTCTCAAATACAGAGGGAATCTTATTAAAATTTCCATAAGAATTTTTGTAGGAATTACCATAATTATTAGGGGAATTACTAGGAAACAACCTAGGATTAAAGTTTCCTCTATAAGCATTCTTACCAAAATTATTCCTACCAACAAAATTAACATCCATAGATTCATTATTATTCTCAACCAAAGTAGACAAAGGCATATCATTAGGATCAATAGGATCACTCTTAGTAGCAAACAATTTCATAAGTTCATCCATCTTTCCACTCAAAACATTAATTTCTTCTATGGCATGAACCTTTTTACTAGTAGATCTTTCGGTATGCCATTGAGAATAATTAACCATAATATTTTCTAGGAGTTTAGTAGCTTCTCCTAAAGTGATTTCCATAAAAGTGCCTCCCGCGGCCCGAATCTAAAAGATTTCTAGAAGCAAAATTCAATCCGACATATTTTTTTGTATAATCATCCATAAATTCAAACCATGTGTAGGGCAATTGCGAATCATTAATTTCATTATCTCCCAAGATTGGGCAACATGCTCATGATCAAGTTGTTTAAAATTCATAATATCGTTTCTAAGAGAGATGATCTTAGCGGGAGGAAAATACTTAGAGATAAAAGCAGCTTTGCACTTATTCCATGAATCAATACTATTTTTAGGCAAAGATGAAAACCTAGTTTTAGCACGATCTCTAAGTGAAAACGGAAATAACTTCAATTTAACAATATCATTATCCGTGTCTTTCTTCTTTTGCATATCACACAAATCAACAAAGTTGTTTAGATGAGTAGCTGCATCTTCACTAGGAAGGCCGGAGAATTGATCTTTCATAACAAGATTCAACAAAGCAGCATTGATTTCACAAGATTCAGCATCATTAAGAGGAGCAATCGGGTTGCTAAGGAAATCATTATTGTTGGTATTGGAAAAGTCACACAATTTAGTATTATCTTGAGCCATCGTGACAAGCAATCCAACACACAAGCACAAAAGAGGCAAGTGAAAAAGAGAGGCGAACGGAAAAGAGAGGGCGAATAAAACGGCAAGGGTGAAGTGGGGGAGAGGAAAACGAGAGGCAAATGGCAAATAATGTAATGCGAAGGATATGAGTTTGTGATGGGTACTTGGTATGTCTTGACTTGAGCGAAGACCTCCCCGACAACGGCGCCAGAAATCCTTCTTGCTACCTGTTGAGCACTGCGTTGGTTTTCCCTTGAAGAGGAAAGGGTGATGCAGCAAAGTAGCATACGTATTTCCCTCAGTTTTTGAGAACCAAGGTACCAATCCAGTAGGAGGCTCCTCAAAATTCCCTCATACCTACACAAACAAACAAGAACCTCGCAACCAACGCGATAAAGGGGTTGTCAATCCCTTCATGGTAACTTCCAAAAGTGAGATCTGATAGAGATAATAAGATAAGATAAATATTTTTGGTATTTTTTGGAAAGTAAAGATGCAAATAAAAGTAGATGGGAAACTTATATGATAAAAGATAGACCCGGGGGCCATAGGTTTCACTAGTGGCTTCACTCAAGATAGCATAAGTATTACGGTGGGTGAACAAATTACTGTCGAGCAATTGATAGAAAAGTGCGTAGTTATGAGAATATCTAGGCATGATCATGTATATAGGCATCACGTCTGTCACAAGTAGACCGACTCCTGCCTGCATCTACTACTATTACTCCACACATCGACCGACTCCTGCCTACATCTACTACTATTACTCCACACATCGACCCACTCCTGCCTGCATCTAGAGTATTAAGTTCATGAAGAACAGAGTAACACATTAAGAAAGATGACATGATGTAGAGGAATAAACTCAAGCAATATGATATAAACCCCATCTTTTTATCCTCGATGGCAACAATACAATACATGCCTTGCTGCCCCTGCTGTCATTGGGAAAGGACACCGCAAATTTGAACCCAAAGCTAAGCACTTCTCCTATTGCAAGAAAGATCAATCTAGTAGGCCAAACCAAACTGATAATTTGAAGAGACTTGCAAAGATAACCAATCATACATAAAAGAATTCAGAGGAGATTCAAATATTTATCATAGATAAATTGACCATAAACCCACAATTCATCGGATCTCCACAAACACACTGCAAAAAGAGTTACATCAAATAGATCTCCAAGAAGATCGAGGAGAACTTTGTATTGAGCTTCAAAGAGAGAGAAGAAGCCATCTAGATAATAACTATGGACCCGAAGGTCTATGGTAAACTACTCACAACTCATCGGAGAGGCCTTGGAGATGATGTAGAGGCACTCCATGGTCGATTCTCCCTCCAGCAGAGCACCGACGAAGGCTCCAAGATGGGATCTCGCGGATACAGAAGGTTGCAGCGGTGGAAATAGTTTTTCGTGGTGCTCCTGGATGTTTTCAGGGTATGGATGTATATATAGGCGAAGGAGGTAGGTCAGGGGAGCCACGAGGGGCCCACGAGGGTGGGGGGCGCGCCCTCCTGCCTCGTGGCTGCCTCGGCTGCTTCTTGACGTCCACTCCAAGTCTCTTGGATTGCGTTTGTTCCAAAAAGATCGCTCCCGAAGGTTTCATTCCGTTTGGACTCCGTTTGATATTCCTTTTCTGCGAAACACTAAAATAGGAAAAAACCAGCAATTCAGGCTGGGCCTCCGGTTAGTAGGTTAGTCCCAAAAATGATATAAAAGTGTAAAGTAAAGCCCATAAACATCCAAAATGGGTAATATAATAGCATGGAACAATAAAAAATTATAGATACATTATTGGAGATGTATCAAGGGCTGATCTGGAGTCCGTTCGGGGCTCCGGAGAGGGGAATCTGTCGCCATCATCATCATGAACCATCCTCCATCACCAATTTCATGATTTTCACCTCCGTGCATGAGTAATCCCATCGTAGGTTTGCTGGACGATGATGGGTTGGATGAGATTTACCATGTAATCGAGTTAGTTTTGGTAGGGTTTGATCCCTAGTATCCATTATGTTCTAAGATTGATGTTGCTATGACTTTGCCATGCTTAATGCTTGTCACTAGGGCTCAAGTGCCATGATTTAAGATCTGAATCTATTATGTTTTCATGAATATATGTGAGTTCTTGATCCTATCTTGCAAGTCGATAGTCACCTACTACGTGTTATGATCCGGCAAACCCCGGAGTGACAATAGTCGGGACACTTCCCGGTGATGACCGTAGTTTGAGGAGTTCATGTATTCACTAAGTGTTAATACTTTGGTCCGGTACTCTATTAAAAGGAGGCCTTAATATCCCTTAGTTTCCAATAGGACCCCACTGCCACGGGAGGGTAGGACAAAAGATGTCATGCAAGTTCTTTTCCATAAGCATGTATGACTATATTCGAAATACATGCCTACATTACATTGATGAACTGGAGCTAGTTCTGTGTCACCCTATGTTATAACTGTTGCATGATGAATTGCATCCAACGTAATTATCCATCATTGATCCATTGCCTATGAGCTTCTCACATATTGATCTTTGCTTAATTACTTCTCCGTTGCCACTGTTACGATTACTACAAAACTGCTACTGTTCCTTTTGCCACCGTTACCGTTACCTCCATACTACTTTGCTACTAAATACTTTGCTGCAGATATTAAGTCTTTTAGATGTGGTTGAATTGACAACTCAGCAGCTAATACTTGAGAATATTCTTTGTCTCCCCTTGTGTCGAATCAATAAATTTGGGTTGAATACTCTACCCTCGAAACTGTTGTGATCCCCTATACTTGTGGGTTATCAAGACATTTTTCTGGCACCGTTGCCGGGGAGTATAGCTCTATTCTTTGAGTCACTTGGGATTTATATCTGTTGATCACTATGAGGAATTTGAAAGATGAAAGAACCAAGATTTTTTCCTCCACTATGAGGGGAGGTAAGGAACTGCCATCTAGCTAACTCTGCACTTGATTCACCTTCTGTTATGAGTAAACTTGCGATACCTGCACCTACTATTGATTCTGATATGTCGCATGTTATTGATGATGACACTTTTACTATGCATGATGCTTTTGATGAAACTACTTCTCTGCTTGATAATAATATGCCATTAGGTGAATTTCTTGATGAACAACTTGCTAGGGTTAGAGAGAATGAAATTATTGAAACTGATGATATTAATGAAAGTGATGATGAAGATTCTCCCCCTAGATATGAATTGCCTGTTGTGCCTGAGGGTTATGTTATGGATGAAGAAACTGCTAGAGACCTTTTTGCTTGCAATGATAGATATGATTTTAAGAAACTGTTAGCTAAGCTGAAAGAAAAGTCTCTCAATGCTAGAATGAAATATGACCCTGTTGATACGTCTCCAACGTATCTATAATTTATGAATTATTCATGCTATTATATTATCCATCTAGGATGTTTTATATGCATTTATATGCTATTTTATATGATTTTTGGGACTAACCTATTAACCAAGAGCCGAGTGCCAGTTTCTGTTTTCTCCTTGTTTTTGAGTTTTACAGAAAAGGAATACCAAACAGAGTCCAATTGATGTGCCAATTTTTGATGAATTTTTATGGACCAAAAGAAGCCCCTGGAGTGCAAGAGTTGGGCCAGAAGAGTCTCGGGTTGCCCACGAGGGTGGGGGGCATGCCCACCCCCCTGGGGCGCACCCCCTGCCTCGTGGACAGCTTGGAGACCCCCCTGACTTGAAATCAACGCCAACCTCTCCTATAAATATAGAAACCTTCGGGAAATAACCTAGATCAAAAGTTCTGCTGCCGCAAGCCTTTGTAGCCACAAGAAATCAATCTAGGCCCTCTCTGGCACCCTGCCGGAGGGGGCCATCATCACCGTAGGCCATGGAGGAGGATCCCGGAGGGGCCATCATCGCCATGAAGACCAAGGACCAGAGGGAGAACCTCTCCCCATCCAGGGGAGAGGCCATGGAGGAGGAAGCACAAGGGAGAGGACCTCTCGTCCTCTCTCTCGGTGGTGCCGGAGTGCCATCGGGAGGGGAATCATCGCCGCGATGATCGTCTTCACCAACATCACCATCATCATCACCATCCTCATCTTTTTTGCGCAGTCCACTCTTCCGCACCCCGCTGTAATCCCTACTTGAACATGGTGCTTTATGCCACATATTATGATCCAATGATGTTTTGAGTAGATATCTTTTGTCTTTTGGTAGATTGGTGATCTAGATTGGTATGAGTTGTATGTTTTATTTTGGTGCTATCCTATTGTGCCCTCCGTGTGGCGCAAGCGTGAGGGATTCCTGCTGTAGGGCGTTGCAATACGTTCATGATTCGCTTATAGTGGGTTGCTTGAGTGACAGAAGCATAAACCCGAGTAAGGGGGTTGTGGCGTATGGGATAAATGGGACTTGATGCTTTAATGCTATGGTTGGGTTTTACCTTAATGATCTTTAGTAGTTGTGGATGCTTGCTAGAGTTCCAATCATAAGTACATATGATCCAAGAAGAGAAAGCACGTTAGCTTATGCCTCTCCCTCATATGAAATTGCAATGACGACTACCGATCTTGTTAACAATTGCCTAGGATAATTCCGCACACCGATCCATCATTATTCCACACTCGCTATTTGTAATATTTAGTATTATATTCTAAGTTTATGATAATAGTACTTTTATATTTTAGCTCTTTGATATCATGCAAAGTTATCCTCTTCATACCCACAACATAATTTTATTTCTCGTATCTAGTTGGAAGCAAACGTTCAGTGTACGAAGAGTCGTATCAGTGGCAGATCGGACTTGAGAGAATATTGATCTTACCTTTAGCTCCTTGTGGGTTCGACACTCCATACTTTTCACTTCCACCTTTGGAATTTGCTACGATTATTCCCTGCACTTGGGGATTATCAAGCTCTTTTCTGGCGCCGTTGCCGGGGAGCAATAGCATGGGGTTGATATTCTCGTGTGTGCTTGTGTGCTTTCTTCACTAAGTAGATTTTGTTTTTCCTTTTTGTTTCTGTTTAGTTGTGGGTGAAACATACAAATATTTTTAAAGAATGAAAATACAAACAAAAAAATTACTTGCCTCTCATGCCTAAAAAAAGATTTTCAGAAAGAGAAGTGATTGGAAAGTTATGCATTGAAGAAGTGAGGGTCGACCTTGAGCACTTGTGTTCATGCTCACGGAAACAATGTAGATTTTTTCATGGAAGTTTCTCTGTAAATAATTTTCCCCTTATGTATATCCATTGTATTATAAAAATAATGTGCCAAGCTTTGGTTTTAGGATGATTAGATCGCTTGTTTACTATGTGCAAAACAAAAACAGAAACTTTGGATGCAGAGCGTGATTTTACATTTTTTACTGGAAGGTTAAATGGGTCTGAAACTTTTTGCACATTACTTCAGTACAAAATTTTCAAATTTTCATATTTATTTAATAATTTTTGGAGTTACAGAAGTTTACTAAACTTCCAGATTACTACAGACTGTCCTGTTTTTGATAGATTAAGTTTTTCGCGTGTTGTTTGCTTATTTTGATGAATCTATGGCTAGTATCGGGGGGTATGAACCATAGAGAAGTTGGAATAAAGTAGGTTTAACACCAACATAAATAAAGAATGAGTTCATTACAATACCTTAAAGTGGTAGTTTGCTTTATTACACTAACGGATCTCACAAAGTTTTTGTTAAGTTTTTGTGGATGAAGTGTTCGAAGAACGAGGAGTTACCGATGTGAGAAGAATAAAGAAAGGAAAGAGTTCAAGCTTGGGGATGACCAAGGCACCCCAAGTAAATATTTCAAAGGATACTCAAGCATCTAAGCTTGGGGATGCCCCAGTTGGCATCCCATCTTTCTTCTTCAACAAATATCGATATACCTCGGTTTTTGTTTTGTTCACATGATTTGTGTCCTTTGTGTTTTTATTTTGCTTGAAGAACCATGATAGTATGAGATAGCCCTTCATTGATTTATAGAATACTTCATGTGCTTCACTTTTTTTAGAAATGGAGGAGGACCCCCGGCCTCTGAATCTGGACGATGCATGCAGCCACTTTATTAATTATTCACACAAGACCTTACAAAGTCATACAATAGTAAGACTAAAGCCACCATCTAGGAAACATCTGTCACTAATCCTATCCAGTTGATGAAGGGATGCTGATAGTCTGGGCCTAATACCAGACAGACCTCGCAGCCAAACCTAACATCTAAGACCTGAGGTCCCAACCAGGACGCCTGCCGGGTATGGGGCACCCACTAGTCTGGCGCACTCCTCAACCAGGACGCCTGCCGGGTATGAGGCTGCCGCAGCCACCTGCCACCAATCCATCTTCAGTGTTGTACTACTGCATCAACCTTGCCCGGTCTAGATACCGTCAACGCCACCATGACGCAAGACAGCACCACCTCCCTGCGCGAGTCCATTTCCGCGCATCGGATGTCGAGTCTCCACGGTGCCATGCTGCCGAGATCCGCCATGAGCAATGTGTAAGCTGAAGCACTGCTCCACCAAAAAAGCCTTCAACTGGTCCCTCGGTCCGTGTACACCTCCATGAATGATGCCCCCAAGAGAGAAACGACACCATAGCACCACCGTCATCTGATCTACTGATCTAGGGTTTGCCCCGAAGGTAGCATAGAGTGGCCTTGAACTTCTCCACGGTGATGCCTTCAAGAAGAGAACAACGCTGACAGCGCCGCCACCGCCGGACTTGCCAGCTAGCCAAGAGCAGGTTTTCACCAAGATCTGTTCCAAGATCCTCCCTAAAGCATCTCGTGCACGGACTGCCGCCATCTCTGCCGGGGACTGGACGAAAGGGATCCAGACCGCCGCCACCTGACTGGCCATGGTACCACCACGGTGCCTACAACCGGCACCGTCAGGCCCACCACGCTCGCATGTAGAAGCACACCGAAACTACCGGCCCACCCATGCCCATACGGGCAAGACAAGAATGGCGATCTCGGCCACCGCCAAAGGGGAGATTCCGCCGCGGGGAGGTTGCGCCGCTGTTGACGCCGCCGTCACGCATGTCGTAGGGATCCCACCGCTCCTTGCCGTCGGATCTCCGTCGAACGATGCGCCGCCATCACCTGGAAAGATCGACACCACCGCGCGAGGGATGAGGCCCCTCCACCACCATCATAGGCCAGGCTTCGCCGGTGAGACCTCAGGCGGCGGCTGGATGGAGGAGGCGAGGGGAGGGGGCCTAGGGCCGGCGGCACAATCGTCCCCCATGTCGCCTAGGGTTGGAGACGCGGTGGTGGGTGCGGGGGTCTCGTTTAGCTTAGGACAACATCCTTCATGTGCTTCAATTAAATCTTTTAAGTATGATCTTATAGAATTGCTCTTTTTGCTTCACTTAAATCATTCGAGTATGGTTTTATAGAATGCTTCGTGTGCTTCACTTATATATTTTGAGATTGGATATTGGTTAGTCTATATTAATTGTAGAATTCTCCATGAACTTCACTTATATCTTTTGGAGTATGAATAATACTATCATCTAAAGCAGGTTTGGAAGAGTGTCAACTTTAGGAATTAGTGATCCCACTATTCCGAATGAGAAGAGTTTTGCTTATGTGGAGAGTAGTAAAATTTCTATGCTTGTAGATCATGAAAATAATGCTTTATGTGATGGTTATATTGTTGAATTCATTCATGATGCTACTGAAAATTATTATGACGGAGTAATTTATGCTTGTAGGAGTTGCAATAATACCAAGTTTCCTCTCTATGTGCTTAAAGTTTTGAAGTTATACTTGTTTTGCCTTCCTATGCTAGTTGATTCTTGTTCATATAAATTATGTGCTCACAAAATCCCTAGGCATAGGAAGTGGGTTATATTTAAATGTGCTAGTCATATTCTTCATGATGCTCTCTCTCTATGTTTCAATTCTTTTCTTTTATGAGAGCATCATTCAAATCATCATGCCTAGCTAAAAGGCATTAAAGAAAAGCGCTTGTTGGGAGACAACCCTATATCTTCCCTTGCTGTCTTTGTGTGTTTACATGATTAAGCTACTGTATTAATCATGTTCTATAGCTTTCTTTTCAATAAATTTCCAAGTAAGACCTTTGGGAAGACTTGGGTGAAAGTTAATGTGATCTTGCTGTAAAAAACAGAAACTTTGCGCTCACGGGATTAGCTTCCATTTTTTACAGAAGAGTGATTTGAGTTGATTATTTTTGGAGAAGATTAATAGACAAATTCCTCATGTCCACCAATTTATTTCATAATTTTTGGAGTAGCATAAGTATGGTTGTTGTTCAGATCATTACAGACTGTTCTGTTTCTGACAGATTCTGTTTTCAATGCATAGTTTGCTTGTTTTCTAGTTTCTATGGCTTATATTTCTCAATATAAATTGTAGAAATGATATGGTACAGTAGGAATTGTGTGAGAAAAATTATGAACCTTGTCTTTGACAGTACCAAAGTGAATGGTTTACTCTTTATCATACTAACCTATCTCACGAAGTTCCGTTAAGTTTTGTGTGATTGAAGTTTTCAAGATTTGGGTGAGATATTGATATGGGGAGAATAAGGAGCGGAAAGACCCTAAGCTTGGGGATGCCCAAGGCATCCCAAGGTAATATTCAAGGAAGACTCAAGAGCCTAAGCTTGGGGATGCCCCGGAAGGCATCCCCTCTTTCGTCTTCAAAACTATCGGTATACTTTACTCGGAGCTATATTTTTATTCATCACATGATATGTGTTTTGCTTGGAGCGTATTTTCAATTTTACTTGCTGTTTGAATAAAATCATTGGATCTGAAATCTTGAATGAAAAAGAATCCTCCCATGGCTAGTTAATTATTTGACTACTCAGTGTTCTGAACTTATATCTTTTTGGAGTAGTTTGTCATTTACTCACGCGCTTCACGTATATACTATGAGTAAATGGTTGAATGAATTGAATATCATAAATCTGAATTTATATATGTTTCATATGCTTATACCATGGGGAGTAGTGACTTCACACGTAATAAGTATAGGTAGTAAACTTATTGAAAGTTAGCAAACACAGAGTTGGTCACTTGAACAATTCATGAAAGAATAATGAAGGAAGAGAGATTTCACATATAAATATACTATCTTGGACATCTTTTGTAATTGTGAGCACTCATTAAAATATGACATACTAAAAGGTTGACGTTGGACAAGGAAGACAACGTAATGGGTTATGTTTTCTTATATCCGAAATAAAGTATATTGTCTTGGTTCATCCAACATGTTGATCTTGCCTTTCCCTGTCATGCTAGCCAAACTCCTTGCACCAAGTAGAAATACTACTTGTGCTTCCAAACATCCCTTAAACTAGTTTTGCCATGGGAGTCCTCCATACCTGCCTATGGATTGAGTAAGATCCTTCAAGTAAGTTTTCATTGGTGCATGCAATAAAAATTGCTCTCTAAATATGTATGATCTATTAGTGCAAAGAAAATAAGCTTTATACGAACTTGTTATAGGGAAGAAATAAAAGCGACGGACTGCATAATAAAGGTCTCTACCACAAGAGGCAATATAAAGTGATGTTCTTTTGCATTAAGATTTTGTGCATCCAACCTTAAAATCGCATGACAATCTCTACTTCCCACTGCGAAGGGACTATCTTTTACTTTTATCTTCTACCCTTATACAGGAGTCATGGTGATCATCACCTTTCCTTTTTACACTTTTTCCTTTGGCAAGCACTTTGTGTTGGAGTGATCCGGATATATATATCCACTTGGATGTAGGTTTTCATAAAGTATTATTGTTGACATTATCCTTGAGGTAAAAGGTTGGGAGGCAAAACTGTAATCCCCTATCTTTCTCTATGTCCGATTAAAACTTTGAACCCATAAATATCACATGAGTGTTAGCAATTGTGAAAGACTATATGTTAGTTGAGTATGTGGGATTTGCTAAATCAAAGCTCTTACATAGACCCTTCCTGAAAATAAGATGAATTGCAATTGTTTGATGACTAAGAGCAATGTTTGTTAGTTTTCAGAAAGTTTATGATCTATACTTTAACATGTGAATAGCTTGTTACTTGATCATGAAAAGTTTTATGAGATGAGCTACTGTTATGACATATAATGATGCTAGAAAAGGTGATTGAAATTATCATTGATCAAACGTGTGCACCTGCTAGCATTCACACTTCATAAATTATTTCTTTTATCATTTACCTACTCGAGGACGAGTAGGAATTAAGCTTGGGGATGCTGATACGTCTCCAACATATCTATAATTATGAAGTATTCATGCTATTATATTATCCATCTAGGATGTTTTGTATGCATTTATATGCTATTTTATATGATTTTGGGACTAACCTATTAACCTAGAGCCCAGTGCCAGTTTCTGTTTTCTCCTTGTTTTTGAGTTCTACAAAAAAGGAATACCAAACGGAGTCCAATTAACGTGCCAATTTTTGATGAATTTTTATGGACCAAAAGAAGCCCTTGGAGTGCAAGAGTTGTGCCAAAAGAGTCCCGGGATGCTCACGAGGGTGGGCGGCGCGCCCCTCTGCCTTGTGGACAGCCCGGAGACCCCCCTGACTTGAAATCAACACCAACCTCTCCTATAAATATAGAAACCTTCAGGAATAGCCTAGATCGGAAGTTCCACCACCGCAAGCCTCTGTACCCACGATAAATCAATCTAGGCCCTCTCTGGCACCCTGCCGGAGGGGGCTATCATCACCGAAGGCCATGGAGGAGGATCCTGGAGGGGCCATCATCGCCATGAAGGCCAAGGACCAGAGGGAGAACCTCTCCCCATCCAGGGGGGAGGCCATGGAGGAGGAAGCACAAGGGGGAGGACCTCTCCTCCTCTCTCTTAGTGGCGCCGGAGTGCCATCGTGAGGGGAATCATCGCCGCGGTGATCGTCTTCACCAACATCACCATCATAATCACCATCATCATCACCATCCTCATCTTGTTTACGCGGTCCACTCTCCCGCACCCCGCTGTAATCCCTACTTGAACATGGTGCTTTATGCCAGATATTATGATCCAGTGATGTGTTGCCATCCTATGATGTTTTGAGTAGATATCTTTTGTCTTTGGGTTGATTGATGATCTATATTGGTACGAGTTGTATGTTTTATTTTGGTGCTGTCCTATTGTTCCCTCCATGTCGCGCAAGCGTGAGGGATTATTGCTGTAGGGTGTTGCAATACATTCATGATTTGCTTATAGTGGGTTGCTTGAGTGAGAGAATCATAAGCCCGAGTAAGGGGGTTGTGGCGTATGGGATAAAGGGGACTTGATGCTTTAATGCTATAGTTGGGTTTTACCTTAATGATCTTTAGTAGTTGCGGATGCTTGCTAGAGTTCCAATCATAAGTTCATATGATCCAAGAAAATAAAGTATGTTAGCTTATGCCTCTCCCTCATATGAAATTGCAATGACGACTACCGGTCTTGTTAACAATTGCTTAGGATAATTCTGAAACCGATCCATCGTTATTCCACTCTCGCTATTTATAATATTTAGTATTATATTCTAACTTTATGATAACAGTACCTAATTTTATATTTTAGCTCTCCAATATCATGCAAAGTTATCCTCTTCATACCCACAACGTAGTTTTATTTCTCATATCTAGTTGGAAGCAAACATTCGGTGTACGAAGAGTAATATTAGTGGCAGATAGGACTTGAGAGAATATTGATCTTACCTTTAGCTCCTCGTGGGTTCAACACTCAATAATTATCACTTCCACCTTTGGAAATTGCTACGATGATTCCCTGCACTTGGGGATTATCACCTGCTTTTGCTATTTCACCTATCTGTGTTACTGATAAGGATTATGAATTCTCTATCAATCCCGAGTTAATTACTTTGGTTGAATGTGATCCTTTTCATGGCTATGAATCTGAGCATATCTTTCTAAATTTAATGATATAGCCACACTATTTACTCATGAGGAAAAAATTCGCTATTATTATATCCTTAAATTGTTTCCTTCCTCATTAAAGGGTGATGCTAAGATATGGTTTAATTCTCTTGCTCCTTGTTGTATGCGTAGTCCCCAGGATATGATTTATTACTTCTCTGCAAAATATTTCCCCGCTCATAAGAAACAAGCTGCCTTAAGGGAAATATTTAATTTTGCGCAAATCAAAGAAGAGAGTCTCCCACAAGATTGGGGGATGCTTCTCCGATTACTTAATGCTTTGCCTAATCATCCTCTCAAGAAAAATGAAATACTTGACATCTTTTATAATGGACTAACTGATGCTTCCAGAGACCACCTGGATAGTAGTGCTGGTTGTGTTTTTAGGTGAAGAACTGTTGAGCAAACTGAATTGCTATTGAATAATATATTGAGTAATAATAATGATGTTAGAGTCATGACTAGAGGTGGTAGAATGACAAGAGGTATTCTATTTCTGAACCAACTCCTAAGCCAACTCCGAAGAAAAGGGGTATTCTATTTCTCAGTCCTGAAGATATGCAAGAGGCAAAGAAATCTATGAAGCAAAAGGGTATTAAAGCTGAAGATGTTAAAAATTTACCACCTAGTGAAGAAATACATGGTCTTGATAACCCGACATAGGTAGTAAAGGTAAATTCTCTCTATAGATTTGATAAAAGTGATATTCCTCGTAATAAGTCTGCTAGTCAATGCTTGGATGAGTTTGATAATTTTATCGTTAAACAAGAAAACTTCAATGCTTATGTTGGTAGACAATTGAAACGTAATGCTTATATGGTTGAACACTTGAGTGATTATATGTCTAGAGTTAAAGGTGATCTTAAGCTTATTAGTAAACATGCCTCAATGGTTACCACTCAAGTAGAACAAATGCTGAAGGCACAAGATGATTTGCTAAGTGAATTAAATAATAAGAATAATGATAATGCTGTTAGAGTCATGACTAGAGGTGGTAGAATGACCTAGGAACCTTTGTATCCTGTCGGGGAAACTGATCCACGAACACCTATGGGACCGGCGGACCGAGCCCCTTTCGGTTCGGCGGGGGGCGGAGATCGCACGAAGAGCGGATCGAGGCGAAGCACACGAGCAGTTTACCCAGCTTCAGAGCTCTCCGGAGAGATAACACTCCTACTGCTGCATGTCTGAGTGTATTGAGTTCTTGCTCGGGAGCGCTGAGTGCTACAGTACACACTAGCTGCTAACGAGACCGAGCGTGAGTGTTTTTCTGCCTTCGAATCTCCCTCTACGTTGCGCATGGGCCTCCTTTTATATGCTAAAGGGGTCTCCGACAGGTGGCAACGTAGACAAGGGTAAAAATGGAAAAGGAATTGCGGTTGGTACAACTACCTGTACAGTGTATCATACCTAACCCTGACGGCAGGGGACAAAGGCATTAAATGCCCGTCTATGTCGACCAAATAGTGCAAAAAGGGACCGTCAGGGACGCCACCGCTTGCCACGATGGCAATCTTGTCAGCGTCGCTTGCCACCGCGCACCGCTGGCCGCACAGCCTCTTGCCACGCGCGCCTGGAAAGGCCCCAGGGCGACATGTTGGTGGATGTGCTGGAGCGCGGGTACAGAGTGGTAGTTTGCCGCGGCAAGCGCCTTGCCGCAGTCGTTGTCTTATCACGTCCAGAAGCTTGTCGCTCACCGGGCCTTGCCGGGACGCGTGGCGCGTCGCGGCAAGTTCCTTGAGATGCCTTGGTTGGCCTTCCCGGCAAGCTCCTCTTGCCGGGGCCTTGTCTCCTTGGCTTGAATACTTTGTTCTTGAATGGCTCCAAAGGAACCACGGAGGACCTTGGCGGTTACCCGGCAAGCCTTGCCGCGGGGTGCTGCAACTGCCCGTGCACAAGTTTGGGATACTAGGGTACCCCTACTCTAGTACACCGACAGGAGCCCCCGGGCCTGGGCCACACACGGTGCCGAGCGCTGTTGGGCCAGGCCCAAAACAGGGCACGGGCACACGCGGCCTGGGTTACGCCGTATCTCACTCTGTATCCATCGCGCCCTCCTCGAATCGGCACGCGCTGAATGTGGCGTCGTGGGAGAGATCGTGGGTGGTTTCTTTATTCGGAAAGACGGAACGTCTGCCCCCTCCCCCTTTATAAGCAGGGGAAACAGGGGCAGTTCGCCCATCTCGCCGGTTGCTATTCCGATCTCAAAAATCTCCGCCGCTCCCCCCTTCTTCCCAAAGCTGAAAGAGAGCAGCGCTCCGCCCCCCATCGCCACCGGCACCACCAACACCGTCGATCTCTCTCACCACCTCCGCCATGGCTCCGAAAGCCGGGAAGGTTGTGAAGTCGGCCGAGGCGCAGTGGCTCGCGGCGCTGCGAAAGGAGCGGGCAACCTTCCCCCCTCAGCTCGCCGCGAAGGAGCTGAGGGAGTATTACTACCTCTTCTGGTCGACGGAGACGCGAGCGCATCTGCGCACGAAGGTACTCTCAGCTCCCGCTTCGGAACTGGCTCCGAATGGATATCCCTTCTTCGCGTTGTTCTTCTACTGCGGGCTCTGCCCGCCTTTCTCTGATTTTTTCTGTGACATTATGAACACCTACGGGTTCCGCCTCCTTGACTTCACCCCCAACGCCGTTCTGACCATGGCAGTTTTCGCACATCTCTGCGAAAACTTTGTCGGAGTCTATCCAAATGTAGCTCTTTTTCGCCACTTCTTTATGCCCGAAGTCGAGAGAGGGGAGCCTTTATCCAGCGGAATCGCCTGGATCTCGAGAACTGGCAAGAAGGAAGCTTATCTGGAGGGAGAGCTCCGCAGCAAGTGGGATGAATGGAGAGCAGACTGGTGTTGGATTGTCGAGGAGAACCCGCAGCCATTTACCGCCCAGCGCCAAACCCCAGTAGCGCGCGACAACGATTGGAGCAACGTGGCCGCGGAAGAGGATAGGCTGAAGATTGCTGTCACCCGGATCCTACGCCTCAGGCTTGCCGGGCTCACCGTAGGCGCCGTTGGCGCAGATTTTCTTCGCTGCCGCATCGCCCCCCTGCAGGAGAGGAGGAGACCCGCCTGGGAGTTCCAGAATGCGGCAGATATCATGAGGCTGCGCCCGGGCCTCAACTTCAACTTCACTGTCCTGGAACTGGACGCGATGCTCCTGGAACTGTTCAAGCACGATACTCAACATCCCGAAGTGTTCAGGTTGCCGAGGGGTGTCGTTCCGCTATGCAACAACTCCTCGCTCGACCGCATCCGTGCAATGATGCCGCTGTGCGATTCGCATGGAATTGTCCCAACTTGGCAAGAGCCTGCAGACGACGTCGTGCAGGAGTTCTTTGACGGCTTGGTAGAAATGCCGGTCCGCTCCGATGAACAGAAGAGCCTTACTTGCGACACCACCGATGCGGAGATGCAGCGCATCGCCACTAGGCTGGAAGAGGCGGCGGCAGCCGCTGCCGCGGGCGAGTTTGGATTCACCATGGAGGAGGCAGAGGCAGCAGAGGCGGCAAGCCTTGCCGAGCGAGAGGAGCTTGCTGGCGAGATAGAGCTTGTCGGGCCTGAAGCTGAGTCGAGCGAGCCCGCCGAGGGCGCGAGCGACTCGTTGAAGATCGACTCCTTCTCTTTCTCACCTTCAGACAGCTCACCGCAAGCGGAGCCCCTAGCTCCACCAAGAAGGCATCTCCGCAAGGCCGGGGACGTAGCGGGGCGGCAGACGGGTCAACAGCCATCGCGCCGCGCGACGCGCTCCACCGTGGCAAGCACTGTTGCCGCGGGAGCACCTCACGCCGCTGCGGCAACTGGAGTGGGGCCCTCCCGGACCACCGCTTCTGCTCCCACCAAGCGGCTAAGGGAACCTACTCCTCCGCCTTGTCGCGCCGAAGGTGGGCCGGACTTCGACCTCTCCGCGTTCAGCTCCGACGAAGAAGAGGAAGAGTAAGATTCTTTGCTGTACTTGTAGTTCTTCAATTCTTGCTGTTTTGTCTTGTATCTGATTTGCTTTACTCCGAACCCATTCCTTTTCAGGACTCTGGCCCAGAGAGCGGCGAAGAGAGCCAAGGTCCCGGTGATTGTCATCGAGGACGAACCCACCGCGACAGCAGGGGGTGTGTCCGAGACCACCTTGCCGGACCCGGCAACTATTCCCCAAAGCAGCCCCCAGCGCAGCCCCCAGCGTAAGTATATGGTTTACTTCCTGCTGTTAGGCGCGCATGGGTGCTCTTTCTTTGCTGACATCTGACTATTGGTTTGCGTAGGAGCAGAGCAGTCTCACCAGGAGTGCCCGAAAGCCGCTCCCGACATGCCATCTGCTTCGACTACACCGCCAAGGGAGGATTCCCCGGCAAGGGAGAATTCTCCGGCAAGGGGCAGTTCTCCGGCAAGGGACAGCACCAGCGACCCCCTGGTGGTGGAGACCACGACTGTAGATCCTAGTACAGATAATCCTCTTGCTTGAAAACTTCCCTTGGGTTCTTCTTCTTCTGATTTTCTTTTTGAATATTTGCTTGACTTTTCTTCCTTTTCCGGTCGTCAGGTCCATCTGCCACGGAGCCGATGGAAACCGAGGCCGCCGGCGAGGAGAATGCGCGCGGCAATACCGACGACGCCGCTGTCACCGAAGAAGAAGCCGGCGCTGATGATCCCGCCGGCGGAGAGGCCGCCAAAGCTGCCGCCGCAGAAGCTGGCGAGGGGTTCGGCGATCGCACTGACGGCCCCGAGGCCGCAGGAGCGTCAGGTGCTACACCGACCGCCGATCCCTCCGCCGCTGCTGCAGCGTCAGGCTCCAAAGAGCCCCAGCCCGGCGCCTATTTGAAGGCCGGCGATGGCGTCTTCATCAAGCTCCCCTGGGCATCGAGCTCCAGGGCACCGATCGAAGGAGAAATCTTTGATGAAGAGTTGCTCGCCTCCGCTGGGCTGACGCTGGTCGACGCGCCGAGCAGCAGCAGCGGCGAGCCTGAGGAGGAGCAGCTGCTGCGGAAGCTGTTGTCGCTCTATCGCGCCCGACAGGCCAAGCTGGTATCCCGAGAAGCGCTTGTCGCGAAGGCGGGAGTGGACATCGAGAAGCGCGCGGAGGAGCTCCGGGGCCTCAACCAGGAAGCTCTCCGGTCCCTGGCAGAGGGGCGGGAGCAACTCGCCGAGGAGCATAAAGCCTTCCTCCTCGAGAAGGCTGAAGTTGAAGAGCAACAGCGGCTTGCTGCCGAGAAGCTGTCTGCGCAGGAAGGCGAGTTGGCGCAGCGGAAGGTTAACCTTGACAGCCAGGAAGAGGAGCTTGCCGCGCGCGAGCAAACATTCGGTGGGGCTCTCAAGGAAGCAGAGGATGCTGCCGCAGCTGCCGAGGCCGCCAAGAAGGAGCTGGAGACGAAGGTGGCGCAGCTGGAGGCCGATCTCAAGGTGAGCGGCGAGGAGCTTGCTGCGCTCAAGCGTGAGCGCGAGAAGGATGCCTACACCCTTGGCGAGCTGCAGGGTCGTCTCGCCGAGAGGAGCAAGGAGCTTAGCGCCGCCAAGGACTCCAACGCAGATCTTGAGTTGAAGCTGACTACTTTGACCAAGACGCTGGATGGTGCCAGGGAGCAGGAGGTGGCCTTGAAGGAGAAGATCAAGGCCGACGAGGCGCTGCTGGCGAGTGCTGCTGCCGCCCAGAACACTTTTAGGGAGAATGTGGAGCACTGGACCGAGGGTCTCGTGGATGTTGCCGCAGCCATCGACAGGGAGCTGGCGCAGCTGGGGATGGAGGATCTCGGGTATTCCTCCGATGAGCACCTCCAACCCAGCGCCAAGCTCAGCTTGTTCTTCAAAGGCGTGGCGACGGCTCTCCAGCGACTCCGGGAGAAGATCCCAAAGCAGCTAGCCGACGAGTCGCGCAAGATCTGCGCGGGAGCTCTTCAAAAGGTGCTCGTGAAGGTGGCCTTCCGCAACCCAGGCCTCAACCTCACCAACGTCCTCAGGACCTTGCCGCCGGATGCTGATCTGGAGGCGCTCAAGACCCTTGTCGCACCCATTGTGGACAAGGTGAGCGGGATCAAGAGGGTTGAGGGCGATCGCATAGATTAGGCCGCCCGTTTTCTCTTTTTCTTGTCGCTGCTGGTCATGTTATGAGAACAATCTGTTAGAGCTGCGACAAGCTATCTTGTAATATGACGCTATTTCGGGTAGCGATTGCTATGTTATTTCCTTTACTTGATTCCTTCCTTTATATGTTTTTGCCCTACGCTTTTAGGGAACTTGTCGGCGCAGGCACCTTAGCCGCGAGCGCTGAGTGCGGGATGTCAGCAGCCTGCTGGCGGTGCCGCTACCGACAAGAAACCTTGTCGCAACTAGTCGCAGCTCACTTAAGTTGTTGAGCGGACTCGAAACAAAGAAAGGGTGCAACTAGCTACGAGTTGGTTCCTCCACGCACAGGTTTTCCATACAAAGCACGGTCGTTCGAACTGATTGCTCAAACTTTAGCAACTTAGCTTTTCTGTCGTTTGCTTCTCGGTAAGGCGAAACTTCCTTGAACGACGCTTGGTCCACACCATTATCTTCTCCTTTCCCCCCGGCAAACTTGTGGGCGAGGGAACCTTCCTTTCTTTGAGAAAGAGAAAGAAGAGAGAATAAAGATATGGAGCCTTATGGCTCGTTATTGCTTACCGGGGGTAGGCGCTGCACAAAGTGTCAGATAAAGCATGCCAAAAAAAAGTAGAAAGCATGAAATTGACAAGATGCGCGGAGCACATGAGCTTTACTTATGCACGGGGTCTGCGCCCGGCTTCGTACAAAGGATTACATGCAACATCAGCAAGACTTGTACAAAAGGTGGTTGCCGGAACAGGTTCCGGCAACCGCGCCTTACGGGTAAAACTTACGAAGATGCTCAATGTTCCAAGAGTTGCTCACCGGGATGCCATCTTCGGTCTCAAGGCGGACATTCAGAGGCTTGCATGACTCGACGGGTGGTTCTGCCGCATTGACTTCCCGCACCCACTGCTTGAGCTGGCGGTGTGAAGTATGCAAAGAAGCACCACCATCAATGCACAGGACCTCTGTGGCTTTCTGGAACTCCTGCTCATCGGTCTCGTCATCATCCATATCTTCATCGTTGTCGTCATCTTCATCCTTGTCGCGGCCGCGGGGAGGTCTGTCTCCTTGCCACTGCTTGGCCTTGCTGCGGCGTCCTCCTCGGCCGGGTCGTTTCTTGCCGGCTCCTCCAGCACCTTCCTGGGCCTTCTCCTTGTCACGTCGCTCGTATTCAGCCTTTTGCTTCTCGACAAGCTGCTCGACCTTCTTGCAGCTCGGGAGGTCATGGCCCTTGGTGCGGTGGATCTTGCAGTACTGCTTGTTGGTGCCGTCCTGCTTGTCGGCGACCGCCACAGCCTGGTAGTTGGTGCCTGTGGCAATCTCCTCGCCGGAGCTACCAGCTTTGGCTTTCTTGGCGCCACCTCCGTTGCCGGACTGCTCAACGACTAGCACATCTTTGCCTTTCTTCTTCCTATTGTTCCGCCGCCGGTTTTTCTTTGCCGGGGCAGCCTCCTCACTATCAGATCCTCCTGCTTCTGTATTCTCTCCGGGGAGTTTCCTCCCTTCCTCAGCACGTGCACACTTGTCGGCCAAGGCATATAGCTCACTGACGTCTCTGATCTTGCACATCGCCATCTCCTCCCGCATCCTGCGGTTTCGCACGTTCTGATGGAACGCGCTGATTACCGCGGCAGGGTGGACATCTGGGATGTTGTGCTGTACGCGGCTGAATCTCTAAATGTACTTGCGCAGGGGCTCTCCTTCCTTCTGGGCGAGCAGATGAAGGTCGCTCTCTTGGCCATGAGGCTTGTGGCCGCCTATAAAGGCGCCGACAAACTGATGGCATAGGTCTGCCCAGGAGGATATGGAGTTGTCCGTCAAGTGCATGAGCCAGGATCTGACATTGGGCTTGAGCACCAGTGGGAAGTAGTGGCCAGGATCTTGTCGTCCCGCCCCCCGGCAGCTTACACCGCGATGGTGTAGATGTTGAGGAACTCCGACGGATGCAACTTGCCGTCGTACTTCTCTGGTACGTCTGGCTTGAAATTCTTCGTGCTGGGCCACTGGACTTGCCGCAGCTCACGAGTGAACGCAGGGCAACCTACCGCGTACGGCAAGTCACCTGGTTCCTCTGGTGCATGCATGTCGACAGAGGGCCCAGCGCACTGGTCCGATTGATGCCGCGCTTCTCTTCGGCGCTCGATGCGAGTACGAGCATCTTCTTGCTGTCCTTCGTGAAGAACTTGGCGCTGATCGCGACGAGCTCGTGGATCTGATGATGCGGTGGAGTCGCTGTCGAGGTGGATCCGGCGAGTCGGCGATCTTGGCCTTCGGGGTGGAGAGTGCATGATGGTTGCACCCCACCGGTTTCGTCGCCATCGGCTCATGCCCGGTAGTCCTCCCGCGGCAGCGATGTACTCGGCTGCCGCGGAGTGTCGCCGTTGGCGAAGCCGATGAGACTCTGAATGGTGGCCCTCCATTCATCGATCTTGTCTGCCGTTGGAGGGTAATCCAGGAGCAATTGAGCTCGCGCCAAAGCTTCTGCTGGAGTGGTGGGCGGCAGTGGCGAACGGCGCGAGGAGCGGGATATGCTCGGACTTCTAACTATGTTAGAAGGAGAAGTATCCCGTCCAGGTGACCGTGTCTCGTTCGTGCCAGCATGTTGGCGTGCATGCTGGTCTTGAGCACCCCGAGATCCACCAGCTCGATCTTGGTCCAACGAACGTATGGCCCTGCGAATACCATGACGCGGTCGGTCCTGCGCCTCCTGAGATGGGCGCGGTGCATGTACGTACGCCGAGGTCTGCGCAACCTTGTCCTTGGACCTGGCAGCACCGTGGGCTCCCTCGTCGATGCCGGTTCTTCCGCTGGCGTCTATCCCACCACCCATTTGCTCCGGTGGTGGTGGGATCGACGTGGACGGAACAGCTGCCGCCGAAGCCTTCTTCTTCGGTGGCATGTCGATGAAGAAGATGAAGATCTAGCTCGTGTGGATGTCGGATCAGGTTCACACAACCTCGACGCCCCCTACCTGGTGCACCAAAGATGTCGGGGAAACTGATCCACGAACACCTATGGGACCGACAGACTGAGCCCCTTTCGGTTCGGCGGGGGGCGGAGATCGCACGAAGAGCGGATCGAGGCGAAGCACACGAGCACTTTACCCAGCTTCGGAGCTCTCCGGAGAGATAACACTCCTACTGCTGCATGTCTGAGTGTATTGAGTTCTTGCTCAGGAGCGTTGAGTGCTACAGTAGACACTAGCCGCTAACGAGACCGAGCGTGAGTGTTTTTCTGCCTTCGAATCTCCCTCTACGTTGCGCATGGGCGTCCTTTTATATGCTAAAGGGGTCTCCGACAGGTGGCAACGTAGACAAGGGTAAAAATGGAAAAGGAATTGCGGTTGGTACAACTACCTGTATAGTGTATCATACCTAACCCTGACGGCAGGGGACAAAGGCATTAAATGCCCGTCTACGTCGCCCAAATAGTGCAAAAAAGGGACCGTCAGGGATGCCACCGCTTGCCACGATGGCAATCTTGTCAGCGTCGCTTGCCATCGCGCACCGCTGGCCGCACAGCCTCTTGCCATGCGTGCCTGGAAAGGCCCCAGGGCGACACGTTGGTGGATGTGCTGGAGCGCGGGTACAGAGTGGTAGTTTGCCGCGGCAAGCGCCTTGCCGCGGTCGTTGTCTTGTCGCGTCTGGAAGCTTGTCGCTCACCGGGCCTTGCCGGGACACATGGCGCGTCGCTGCAAGTTCCTTGAGATGCCTTTGTTGGCCTTCCCGGCAAGCTCCTCTTGCCGGGGCCTTGTCTCCTTGGCTTGAATACTTTGTTCTTGAATGGCTCCAAAGGAACCACGGAGGACCTTGGCGGTCATCCGGCAAGCCTTGCCGTGGGGTGCTGCAACTGCCCGTGCACAAGTTCGGGATACTAGGGTACCCCTACTCTAGTACACCGACATATCCTGAGGGCGATCCTAAGAGAGGTGAGAAAGATTCTCAGAGAACTAATGTTGATGCACCTAGTCCTTCTAAGAAAAACAAAAAGAAAAATGATAGGACTTTGCATGCTTCTAGTGAACCTGTTATAGACACACCTGAGAATCCCAATGATATTTCAATTTCTGATGCTGAAATGCAATCTGGTAATGAACATGAACCTAGTGATAATGTTAATGATGATGTTCATGTTGATACTCAACCTAGCAATAATAATGAGGTAGAGATTGAACCGGCTGTTGATCTTGATAACCCACAGTCAAAGAATCAAAGTTATGATAAGAGAGACTTCGTTGCTAGGAAGCACGATAAAGAAAGAGAACCATGGGTTCAGAAGCCCATGCCATTTCCTCCTAAGCCATCCAATAAAAAGGATGATGAGGATTTTGAGCGCTTTGCTGAAATCATTAGACCTATCTTTTTGCGTATGTGTTTGACTGATATGCTTAAAATGAATCCTTATGCTAAGTATATGAAAGATATTGTTAAAAATAAAAGAAAGATACCGGAAGATGAAATTTCCACCATGCTTTCTAATTACACTTTTAAGGGTGGAATACCAAAGAAACTAGGAGATCCAGGAGTACCAACTATACCATGCTCCATTAAAAGAAACTATGTTAAAACTGCTTTTTGTGATCTTGGAGCCGATGTTAGTGTTATGCCTCTCTCTTTGTATCATAGACTTGATTTGAATAAGTTGACACCTACTGAAATCTATTTGCAAATGGCCGATAAATCTACCGCTATACCCGTCGGTATTTGTGAGGAT
Source organism: Triticum dicoccoides (assembly GCF_002162155.2). NCBI lineage: Eukaryota > Viridiplantae > Streptophyta > Magnoliopsida > Poales > Poaceae > Triticum > Triticum dicoccoides. The sequence continues at coordinate 688,962,008 of NC_041389.1, read as the reverse complement.
GTGCCTATTGTGGTTGCAAATGTTACTATTTTAACGGGCTTTGTTATTCTTGATATTCCCGAGGATGACAGTATGTCGATCATCCTTGGTAGACCCTTTTTGAATACTGCAGGGGCTGTTATTGATTGCAACAAAGGCAATGTCACTTTTCATGTTAATGGTAATGAGCATACGGTACAATTTCTGAAGAAATAATCTCAAGTTCATAGTATCAATTCTATTGGAAAATTTTCAACTATTACTTTTGGAGGTTTTGAATTCCCCCTTCCTACTATAAAAAAGAAATATGATATTCTTATTGTTGGGGACATGCATATCCCCATTGAGGTAACCTAGTGTTATTCGAAAATTCTCCGGTTTTATGTTATCCGAAAGAGGTTTGTTAACAAGACTTGATCAACCTTGTTAGTGGATTCCTTTTGATGAGCATGAGATGGATGAAGTTAGAAAGCACAACCTTCTATACCCTCCTTCTACTTTCTGTTATTTAGATTAAATAAGGCAATAATAGTATTTTCTATCTGTTTTCTGAATTATCTGTGCAATAAAAAATTCCCCAAAAATAAAAGTTCTCCAAATGCCCTGAAAATGGAATATGATTTTTTTGTAGAACATTTAAGAATTTCTGGCACTTAGAACACACCAGGGGGACCCACCATTTAGCCATGAGGGCACAGGGCGCGCCCCTGCCTCGTGGGCCCCATGTGGCCTCCTCCACTTATTCCAGCACCCACACACTTCGTCTACCTCCAGAAAAATCATACCGTAGCTCAAACCCATGTTCTAGCTCGTTATGCTGCCATTTTCGATCTCCTTGCTCAAAGCTCCTGATGTCTACTACACAACCTTCTTCTTGTAGACGTTGTTGGGCCTCCAAGCAGAGGTTTGTAGGATAGTAGCAAATTTCCCTCAAGTGGATGACCTAAGTTTTATCAATCCGTGGGAGGCGTAGGATGAAGATGGTCTCTCTCAAGCAAGCCTGCAACCAAATAACAAAGAGTCTCTTGTGTCCCAAACACAGCCAATACAATGGTAAATTGTATAGGTGCACTAGTTCGGCGAAGAGATGGTGATACAAGTGCAATATGGATGGTAGATTAAGGTTTTTGTAATCTGAAATTATAAATACAGCAAGGTAACAAGTGGTAAAAGCGGGTGAAAACGGTAATGCAGTGCAAGGAAACAAGGCCTAGGGTTCATACTTTCACTAGTGCAAGTTCACTCAACAATAATAACATAATTGTATCATATAACTATCCCTCAATGTGCAACAAAGAGTCACTCCAAAGTCACTAATAGCAGAGAAAAAACAAAGAGATTATTGTAGGGGGTCCACGGGTGGGGCCACCTTCCCCAAGGGACTTAATGGGCTGAACAAGGGTGGGAACCAGCCCCCTAGTGGGATGGTGCGCTCCCCAAGGGCCCAAGGAGCCTAGGGTTGGAAACCCGAGGGGGTGGGGGCGCCTCCCACCAAACTTGGGGGGCAAGTCCCCCCTTGGCCGCCCCCCTTGTAGATGGGATCTAGGGGGGCCGGCCCCCTCCCCCTTCCCCTATAAATAGTTGGGGGGGAGGGCTACTACACCCCTTCCCCTGGCGCAGCCCCTCCCTCCTCCAACACCTCCTCCTCCTCCTTAGAGCTTGGCGAAGCCCTGCAGGAAAACCGCAAGCTCCACCACCATGTTGTCGTGCTGCCGGAGCTCTCCCTCAACTTCTCATCTCCCCTTGCTGGATCAAGAAGGAGGAGACGTCCCCGGGCTGTATGTGTGTTGAACACGGAGGCGCCATCCGTTCGGCGCTAGATCGGATCTTCCGCAATTTGAATCGCCGCGAGTACGACTCCATCAACCGCGTTCTTCTAACGCTTCTGCTTAGCGATAGTCAAGGGTATGAAGATGCACTCCCTTTCTCTCTCATTGCTAGCATCTCCTAGATTGATCTTGGTGACACGTAGGAAAATTTTGAATTATTACTACGTTCCCCAACAGTGGCATCATGAGCTAGGTCTATGCGTAGATTCTATGGACGAGTAGAACACAAGTAGTTGTGGGCGATGATTTGTTCAATTTGCTTACCGTTACTAGTCCTATCTTGAATCAGCGGCATTGTGGGATGAAGCGGCCCGGACCAACCTTAAACGTACGCTTACGTGAGACAGGTTCCACCGACTGACATGCACTTGTTGCATAAGGTGGCTAGCGGGTGTCTCTCTCTCCCACTTTAGTCGGATCGGATTTGATGAAAAGGGTCCTTATGAAGGGTAAATAGCAATTGGCATATCACTTTTGTGGTTTTTGCGTAGGTAAGAAACGTTCTTGCTAGAAACCCATAGCAGCCACGTAAAAACATGCAACAACAATTAGAGGACGTCTAACTTGTTTTTTTGCAGGGTATGCTTTGTGATGTGATATGGCCAAAAGGATGTGATGAATGATATATGTGATGTATGAGATTGATCATGTTCTTGTAATAGGAATCACGACATGCATGTCGATGAGTATGACAACCGGCAGGAGCCATAGGAGTTGTCTTAATTTATTGTATGACCTGCATGTCAATGAAAACGCCATGTAATTACTTACTTTATTGCTAACCGTTAGCCATAGTAGTAGAAGTAATAGTTGGCGAGACAACTTCATGAAGACATGATGATGGAGATCATGGTGTCATGCCGGTGACGAAGGTGATCATGCCGCGCTCAAAGATGGAGATCAAAGGCACAAGATGATATTGGCCATATCATGTCACTTTATGATTTGCATGTGATGTTTGTCATGTTTACATCTTTTTTGCTTAGAATGATGGTAGTATAAATAAGATGATCCCTCACTAAAATTTCAAGAGATGTGTTTCCCCTAACTGTGCACCATTGCGAAGGTTCGTTGTTTCGAAGCACCACATGATGATCGGGTGTGATAGATTCTAACGTTCGCATACAACGGGTGTAAGCCAGATTTACACATGCAAACCACTTAGGTTGACTTGATGAGCCTAGCATGTACAGACATGGCCTCGGAACATGAGAGACCGAAAGGTCGAACCTGAGTCGTATAGCAGATACGATCAACATGGAGATGTTCATCGATGATGACTAGTCCGTCTCACATGCAAACTCTATGCACTCCACAAAAGTTGACATGCTTATAAGAGACATTTTTATCGTGACTAGTGCAATCATCATTAGTACTATGGATATTCAAAGAGTTCATACTAACAACATTGCAATCATGCTCATCATTCAAAGATTTAGTGCCAAACATTTTAATGCATTCTTCTTCTAACACTTTTGCACAATTATCGGAATCCTTATTTTCATGAAAGATGTTAAACAGATGAAGCATATGAGGCACCCTCAATTCCATTTTTTTGTAGTTTTCTTTTATAAACTAAACTAGTGATAAAACAAGAAACAAAAAGATTCGATTGCAAGATCTAAAGATATACCTTCAAGCACCAACCTCCCCAACAACGGCGCCATAAAAGAGCTTGATGTCTACTACACAACCTTCTTCTTGTAGATGTTGTTGGGCCTCCAAGTGCAGAGGTTTGTAGGACAGTTACAAATTTCCCTCAAGTGGATGACCTAAGGTTTATCAATCCGTGGGAGGCGTAGGATGAATATGGTCTCTCTCAAGCAAGCCTGCAACCAAATAACAAAGAGTCTCTTGTGTCCCCAACACACCCAATACAATGGTAAATTGTATAGGTGCACTATTTCAGCGAAGAGATGGTGATACAAGTGTAATATGGATGGTAGATATAGGTTTTTGTAATCTGAAATTATAAAAACAGCAAGGTAACAAGTGGTAAAAGTGGGCAAAAACGGTATTGCAATGCAAGGGAACAAGGCCTAGGGTTCATACTTTCACTAGTGCAAGTTCACTCAACAATAATAACATAATTGTATCATATAACTATCCCTCAATGTGCAACAAAGAGTCACTCCAAAGTCACTAATAGCGGAGAACAAAAAAAGAGATTATTGTATGGTATGAAACCACCTCAAAGTTATTCTTGCTGATCAATCCATTGGGCTATTCCTATAAGTGTCACAAACAACCCTAGAGTTCGTAGTAAAATAACACCTTAAGACACACATCAACCAAAACCCTAATGTCACCTAGATACTCCAATGTCACCACAAGTGTCTGTGGGTATGATTATACGATATGCATCATACATTCTCAGATTCATCTATTCAACCAACACAAAGAACTTCAAAGAGTGCCCCAAAGTTTCTACCGGAGAATCAAGACGAAAATGTGTGCCAACCCCTATGCATAAGTTCACAAGGTCACTGAACCCGCAAGTTGATCACCAAAACATACATCAAGTAGATCACATGAATATTCCATTGTCACCACAGATAAGCACACGCAAGACATACATCAAGTGTTCTCAAATCCTTAAAGACTCAATCCGATAAGATAACTTCAAAGGGAAAACTCAATCCATTACAAGAGAGTAGAGGGGGAGAAACATCATAAGATGCAACTATAATAGCAAAGCTCGCGGTACATCAAGATCATGCCAAATGAAGAACATGAGAGAGAGAGAGATGAAACACATAGCTACAGATACATACCCTCAGCCCTGAGGGTGAACTACTTCCTCCTCATCATGGAGAGCACCGGGATGATGAAGATAGCTACCGGTGATGGATTTCCCCTCTAGCAGGGTGCCGGAACAGGGCCCCGAGAGGTTTTTTGTGGCTACAGAGGCTTGCGGTGGCGGAACTCCCGATCTAGGTTTCTTTATGGAAGTTTGGGTATTTATAGGAGGTTTGGCGTCGAGAACAAGATAAGGGAACCCTCGAGGAGTCCACAAGGCACAGGGGCGTGCCCCTGAGGGTGGGCACGCCCCCACCCTCATGGACCCCACGGGACTCCTCTTCGATAACTTTTTGTTCCAGTATTTTTTATATTTTCCAAAAAAAATCTCCGTTGATTTTCAACGCATTCCGAGAACTTCTATTTTTGCACAAAAACAACACCACGGTAGTTCTGCTGAAAACAGCATCAGTCGGGGTTAGTTCTAACCAAATCATACCAAAAGCATGTAAAAATATTATAAACATGGCATGAATACATCAAAAATTATAGATACGTCGGAGACGTATCAACTCCATCCACAAAACTGATTTGGGGGATTGTTATTCGGTATGTGACTCCTCCAATGGTCCAATTAGTTTTTGTTATAGTGCTTTATTTATTGGAAATTTTTGCTGCTGAGCTGACCCTGTTGTTGAGCTTGCATGTCAAATTTATATGGTCCAAAGTAGTTTTAATGCATGATATAGCCTCTAGGCACTTGTGGGAGTAGTTGCTATCAATCTTGTTGAGTTTGGTTCACTTTTATTTTGAGTCACTAAAAATTTTAGAAATTTTTCAGAGAAAGAAAATGATGAAGAAATTGTTGAGAGGCTCCTCGAGCTGAAGCTCGAAGGATAAGGAGAATGAAGAGAATAAAAAGCCCAAGTACAATCTTCCTTGCACTGCGGAGGTTCAGCCGTGCGAATGGCCTTGTGATGTATTCTTGAGAGCCGTCAAAATTCACGATGACTTTTATTATTTGGCTGACAATGCAGGCCTCACCGACTTCCTCCACAACCTATGTGAACAGTATCTCCTACTCACTAACATTTTCGTGCAAAATTTTTACTTCCATTCTAGAAAATCACCACCTTTAGTGGAGTTTTATTTATATGATGACTTTAAGGAGATGTCACTATATGATTTTTGCGTAGTTTGCAAGCCACCCTTTGTGGGAAGCATCAAGGAACCACATCCTAGTGATCTGGATGGATTTATTAATCAAATTGTTGTAGGGGAAACGAGAAAAGTTTCAGATGCAAGGACTACTAGTATACATTTTCCCGTTCTATGTTACTTTGCAATATTTGCTAGTAGATGCTTAATTGGTCGTGGGAACAGTGGGAACCTTAGTGCTCCAGACCTTGCTATTTTGTGCCATGCTTTATTTTGTGATACAACCTTCAGTTTAGGCGCCATTGTTGCTAAATGGTTAAGTCTGAACCGTACAAAAGGCCCCATCTTTGGAGGTATCTTTTCTTCACTCCTTGCTAAACACTTTGAGATACCTATTAGGCATCATGAGAAAGAGGAAAAGTTGTTGCCCACTATTTTGCTAGACTATAAGAGTATGGTAGCACATGACTTTATTTTTAAAAACAAGAAGAAGATACTTAAGTATAACTTCATATTTGCTAAAACTAAGTGTGAGACTATTATCTTGCCTGCACCCTCTTTGTTTAACATACTTTCAGGCACGTACCTCATCCTGCCCAAGGACATTTATGCATACTGGGAGCTGACACAAGTCCTAGAGCCTAAGCCTGAGCCACCACTTGACCCATATCAAGAGTCTGTTTATCAGTGGGATCCGGAGGAGCTTGCTAACCAGTGGCACCCTGAGGACCCTCCTCAGTACACCGGAGAGGGTCTCTTCGATCCATGGGCATAGACCAACTTAGGCAAAAAGCCTAAGCTTGGGGGAGTACGTATTTCTCACTGACATTACATTCATGTTCACACACTCATTCTAGTTGTCGGTGCTCATACTTTTTCATTGTACTATCCATGCTAGTTTATTTTCTTTTCTTGCTTTCTTCTCGTGTGTTTGAAAAACCTTGAGAAAAACCAAAAAATAAGTTGTAGCTGTTAGTTAGTCTACTTTCCATGCTTGTAGTAGTAATATTAAAAGAAAACCCAAAAAGATTTCCCGTTCTTCTTTTGCTTGTTGGGAGCTTTCCCGTGTAAATAGTTTTATTTTCTTTGAAGTTCTTGTCTTTTATTTGGAGGTCGAGAGGAGAAGGCCATGATGAAAATGTTGAGTGGCTCTCATATGCATTATTGTTGATCTAACCAAGAGCCCATATTACCCTGTCTTCTCCTTTGAATTAAATTCTTGCAGATTCCAGCTTAGTCCAATGCACGTGCACTATTATTATCATCCACACTGTTCGGTCGTGCAAGTGAAAGGCAATAATGACGATATATGATGAAATGATTGAGATGGGAGAAGCTGGTATGAACTCGACCTATCTTGTTTTTATAAATAAGATTAGTTCATCGTTCCTGATTCATCCTATTATGAATGAAACATGCTTCCAATGACAATTAGAGATTATAGTTGCTCATGCCATGCTTAATTAGCTAGGAGTTTATAATGGTTTACCTTGCGTGCCAACATGCTATTAAAATGGTTGTGTTGTGGTATGATAGGGTGGTATCCTCTTTTGAATGATTCTAGTGGCTTGTCTTGGCACATGTTCACGCATGTAGTTGAAACAAAATCAACATAGCCATCACAATATTATGTTCATGGTGATTTATGTCCTACTCATGCTTGCACTCATTGTTGGTTAATCTTAATGCATGTTCATGACTGTTGTCGCTCTCTAGTTGGTCGCTTCCCAATCTCCTTCTAGCCTTCACTTGTACTAAGCGGGAATATTGCTTGTGCATCCACTTCCATAAACCCCAAAGTTGATCCATACGAGTCCACCATACCTTCCTATATGCGGTATTTACCTGCCGTTCCAAGTAAATTTGTATGTGCCAAACTCCAAACCTTCAAATGAAATTCTGTTTTGTATGCTCGAATAGCTCATTTATCAACTAGGGTTGTCTATATCTTCCATGCTAGGTGGGTTATTCTCACGATGAGTGGACTCTGCTCATCATTCATGAGAAAATGGCTGGTAACCGGGATGCTCGGTCCCATGCTCAAATCAAATCAAAATAATTGCAAACAAAACAACCTCAGGATTGTTGTGAGTTGGACGGTACCCGTTGTTTCGGGCCAGCCATGGAATGTGCTTGTTGGTAGTGGGGGAGTATAAACTTTACCATTCAGTTTGGGAACCGCCTATAATGTATGTAGCATGGAGGATATCGAGATCTCTTGGTTGTTATGTTGACAATGAAAGTATGCCACTCAAAATTTTATTTATCTCTGTTTCAAAACTCGAGCTCTGGCACCTCTGCAAATCCCTGCTTCCCTCTACGAAGGGCCTATCTATTTACTTTTATGTTGAGTCATCATCCTCTTATTAAAAAGCACCAGTTGGAGAGCACCGCTGTCATTTGCATGCATTACTATTAATTTTCATTGAGTATGACTGTGACTGGATCTCTGTTGCCATGAATTACAATGTCTAGTCAGTCCTTGATCTTCAGGGGTGCTCTTCATTTATATTTTGCGGTCTCAGAAAGGGCTAGCGAGATACCATCTTGTTATATCATATTATGATTGTTTTGAGAAAGTGTTGTCATCCGAGATTTATTATTATTGCTTGCTAGTTGATTATGCCATTGATATGAGTAAATGTGAGACCTAAGTGTTATTGTGAATATGGTTAGTTCATAATATTTGCTGAAAACTTGAATGCTGGCTTTACATATTTGCAATAACATGATCAAACAGAGTTTGTAAAAGTTTTTATTTATCACTTTCAGTTTATCAACTGAATTGCTTGAGGACATGCAAAGGTTTAAGCTTAGGGGAGTTGAAACGTCTCCAATGTATCTACTTTTCCAAACACTTTTTCCCTTGTTTTGGGCTCTAACTTGCATGACTTGAATGGAACTAACCCAAACTGACGCTGTTTTCAGCAGAATTGCCATGGTGTTATTTTTGTGCAGAAATAAAAGTTCTCGGAATGACCTAAAACTCCACGGAGTCATGTTTTGGAATTAATAAAAAATATTGGCGATAGAATCAATGTAAGGGGGCCCACACTCTGTCTACGAGGGTGCAAGGCGCGCCCACCCCCCTGGGGTGCGCCCCCTACCTCATGGGCCCCCTGTACCTCCACCGACCTCAACTCCAACTCCATATATTCACATTCGGGGAGAGAAGGATTCAACGCGTTTTACGATACGGAGCCACCGCCAAGCCCTAATCTTCTTCAGGAGGGCTGATCTGGAGTCCGTTCGGGGCTCCGGAGAGGGGAATCCGTCGCCATTGTCATCATCAACCATTCTCCATCACCATTTCATGATGCTCACCTCCGTGCGTGAGTAATCCCATCGTAGACTTTCTGGACGATGATGGGTTGGATGCGATTTACCATGTAATCGAGTTAGTTTTGTTAGGGTTTGATCCCTAGTATCCATTATGTTCTAAGATTGATGTTGCTATGACTTTGCCATGCTTAATGCTTGTCACTAGGGCCCGAGTGCCATGATTTCAGATCTGAACCTTTTTTGTTTTCATGAATATATGTGAGTTCTTGATCCTTTTTTGCAAGTTAATAGTCACCTACTACGTGTTATGATCCGGCAAACCCCGGAGTGACAATAGTCGGGACACTTCCCGGTGATGACCGTAGTTTGAGGAGTTCATGTATTCATTAAGTGTTAATGCTTTGGTTCGATACTCTATTAAAAGGAGGCCTTAATATCCCTTAGTGTCCAATAGGACCCCGCTGCCACAGGAGGGTAGGACAAAAGATGTCATGCAAGTTCTTTTCCATAAGCACGTATGACTATATTCGGAATACAATGCCTACATTACATTGATGAACTAGAGCTAGTTCTGTGTCAACCTATGTTATAACTGTTGCATGATGAATTGCATCCGACGTAATTATCCATCATTGATCCATTGCCTATGAGCTTTTCGCATATTGATCTTTGCTTAGTTACTTCTCTGTTGCCACTGTTACGATTTCTACAAAATTGCTACTGTTACTTTTGCCACCATTACCGTTACCTCCATACTACTTTGATACTAAATACTTTGCTACAGATATTAAGTCTTTCAGGTGTGGTTGAATTGACAACTCAGCTGCTAATACTTGAGAATATTCTTTGGCTCCCCTTGTGTCGAATCAATAAATTTGGGTTGAATACTCTACCCTCGAAAACGGTTGTGATCCCCTATACTTGTGGTTTATCATGATATGATACTGATATTAGTTAATAGACACACATTTAATTTGTCAGCTAATGCTCCCACTTTATTTTCCAAATGCATGTGGCCACATATGGAGAGACAACATGGAATTGCATTTCTTTGGGCGCTATGATTCATCATGAGTGTGCAACCAACATTGTATGCAAAGACACGGAACCTCAAGAATATGGTTCCTCTTCTGTTCTTTAACATGTTCCTCTTTTGTTATTCTGTATTTAGTATGTATAGTATGTTCCTTGTCAGGAAGGGGAGCAGGGACATCTGTAGTAAACGGCTGATAGAGCTGGCCTGTACGTGATCGATAGGCTTTCAATTAGTACTGGCAATACAACACCATATTTTCCATCCAGTTCCACTTTCCTGATTTATATATGCTAGTTATGGTGTACGCCTTTTATGTACACTATGATCTGCCTAGTTGTTGTGTGCTCTTGTGATCATGGTTTGGCAATAAACTCTCTATACAGTATATTATGAACCTATCATCTGCCTACCACTACAAAAAAAACACTTCCGTGATGATACGTGTTTGTCACAGTAGGTTGCATTTTCTGTCATGCATGTACATCCATGACGATTTTATGATAGAATCAAGATAGTCATACGTGTGCTGTCGTAGAAGTGTTCCATGACATTAAAATTATCATCACGGAAGTGTCCACTTCCATGATGATAAATCACGCGTCACAGAAGTGCTTTCGTCAAGGGTGACCGACATGTGGCATCCATCGTAACGGAACGCCGTTAAGCTATCGGGTCCGGTTTTGGATCCGATAACCCGTTAACAGCCCCGACCAATGGGGATTTTCTACGTGTAAAATCATCATTGCCTGGAGGAAACACGTGTCGGCTCATCATTGGGATAGATGTCATCCACTCATTGGACCCAAGGCGCCTATGATACGTTGACACTTGGCACGGCACAACAAAGGCCCATTCCCGTGAAAAGGCCGGCTCGTTTGACTTGCTCAAAAGGTGGCGGGCCCGCCCACGGAAAGCCTGTTAACGACCAGTCCGCATATTGCTACCTCTTGAGCACTGCATTGGATTTCCCCGAAGAGGAGAGGATGATGCAGTAAAGTAGCGTAAGTATTTCCCTCAGTTTTTGAGAACCAAGGTATCAATACAGTAGGAGACCACGCACAAGTCCCTCCTACCTACACAAAACAATAGCTACTCGCAACCAACGCGATTAGGGGTTGTCAATCCCTTCACGGTCACTTACAAGGGTGAGATCTGATAGAGATGATAAATAATATTTTTGGTATTTTTGATAGATAGATGCAAAGTGAAAAGTAAAAGGCAAAGTAAAAACAAAGCAAGTAAATAAAGAGATAGAGATTGATATGATGAGAATAGACCCGGGGGCCATAGGTTTCACTAGTGGCTTCTCTCAAGAGCATAAATATTCTACAGTGGGTGAACAAATTATTGTTGAGCAATTGACAGAATTGAGCTTAGTTATGAGCATATCTAGGCAATGATCATGTATATAGGCATCACGTCCGAGACAAGTAGATCGAAATGATTCTGCATCTACTACTATTACTCCACTCATCGATCGCTATCCAGCATGCATCTAGAGTATTGAGTTAAAAATAGAGTAATGCCTTAAGCAAGATGACATGATGTAGAGGGATAAATTCATGCAATATGATAAAAACCCCATCTTGTTATCCTCGATGGCAACAATACAATACGTGCCTTGCAACCCTTTCTGTCACTGGGTAAGGACACCGCAAGATCGAACCCAAAGCTAAGCACTTCTCCCATTGCAAGAACTACCAATCTAGTTGGCCAAACCAAACGGATAATTCGAAGAGACTTGCAAATATAACTCAATCATACATAAAAGAATTCAGAGAAGATTCAAATATTTTCCATAGATAATACTGGATCATAAACCCACAATTCATCGGTCTCAACAAACACACCGCAAAAAGAAGATTACATCGAATAGTTCTCCACAAGAGAGGGGGAGAACATTCTATTGAGATCCAAAAAGAGAGAAGAAGCCATCTAGCTACTAGCTATGGACCCGAAGGTATGAAGTAAACTACTCACACTTCATCGGAGGGGCTATGGTGTTGATGTAGAAGCCCTCCGTGGTAGATGCCCCCTCCGGGCGGAGCTCCGGAATAGGCCCCAAGATGGGATCTCGTGGATACAGAAGGTTACGACGGTGGAATTAGGTTTTTGGCTCCGTATTTGATCTGTCGGGGGTACGTAGGCATATATAGGAGGAAGGAGTACATCGGTGGAGCAACAGGGGGCCCACGAGGTAGGGGGGCATGCCCAGGGGGGTGCCCTCCACCCTCGTGACCGCCTCTGGCACTTCTTGGAGTAGGGTCCAAGTCTCCTGGATCACGTTCAGTGAGAAAATCACGTTCCCGAAGGTTTCATTCCGTTTGGACTCCATTTGATATTCCGTTTCTTCGAAACACTAAAATAGAAAAAAAAACAGCAATTCTGGGCTGGGCCTCCGGTTAATAGGTTAGTCCCAAATATAATATAAAAGTGGAAAATAAAGCCCAATATAGTCCAAAACAGTAGATAAAGTAGCATGGAGCAATCAAAAATTATAGATACATTGGAGACATATCGGGCATCTCCAAGCTTAATTCCTGCTCGTCCTCGAGTAGGTAAATGATTAAAAGGAATTTTTGATGCGGAGTGATACTTTGGCATAATTTCAATATAAATCTTCTTAATTGTGATATGAATATTCAGATCTGAAAGATTCAAGACAAAAGTTCATATTGACACAAAAATAATAATACTTCAAGCATACTAATCAAAGCAATCATGTCTTCTCAAAATAGCATGGCAAAAGAAAGTTCATCCCTACAAAATCATATAGTTAGGCTATGCTTCATTTTCGTCACACAAAGATTTTCCCAACTTCTATACCCCCGATGACAAGCCAACCAATTGTTTCATACTCAAATAATCTCAAATTCTTTCAACCTTCACGCAATACATGAGCGCGAGCCATGGATATAGCACTATGGGTGGAATAGAATATGATGATGGGGATTTTGTGGAGAAGACAAAAAAGGAGAAAGTCCTAGGATAATCAACGGGCTATGGAGATGCCCATCGATTGATGTTAACATGAGGAGTAGGGATTTCCATGCAACGGATGCACTAGAGCTATGAATGCTCAACAAAAGAAAACTAGTGGGTGTGCATCCAACTCGCTTGCTCATGAAGACCTAGGGCATTTGAGGAAGCCCATCGTAGGAATATACAAGCCAAGTTCTATAATGAAAAATTCCCACTAGTATAAAAAGACAACTTATGAGACTCACTACATCAAGAACAAGGTGCTACTTTGAAGCACAATATATGAGACTCACTACATGAAGAACAAGGTGCTACTTTGAAGCACAAGTGTGGAAAAAGAGATAGTAGCATTGCCCCTTTTTTTTGGGCCTTTCCTTTTTTTCTTTTTGCCTTTCTCTTTTTTCTTTTTCTTTTTGGGCAATGTTCTAAAATTGATGATCATCACACTTCTATTGATTACAACATAAGGATTACAACTCGAAACTTAGAACAAGATATGACTCTATATGAATGCCTCCGGCGGTGTACCAGGATGGTGCAATGAATCAAGAGTGACATGTATGAAAAATAATGCATGGTGGCCTTGCCACAAATACGATGGCAATATGACAAAAGTAATGTATGTCATGATGATGATGGTGGAAGTTGCATGGCAATATATCTCGGAATGGCTATGGAAATGCCATAATAGGTAGGTATGGTGGCTGTTTTGACGAAGATATAAGGAGGTTTATGTGTGATAGAGCGTATCGTATCACGGGGTTTGGATGCACCGGCGAAGTTTGCACCAACTCTCAAGGTGAGAAAGGGCAATGTACGGTACCGAAGAGGCTAGCAAAGGCGGAAAGGTGAGAGTGCGTATAATCCATGGACTCAACATTAGTCAAAAGAACTCATATACTTATTGCAAAAATTTAGAAGCCATCAAAAATCAAGTACTACGCACATGCTCCTAGGGGGATAGATTGGTAGGAAAAGACCATCGCTCATCCTCGACCGCCACTCATAAGGATGCACAAGCCAGGTACACTTCATGTTTCAAATTTGTTACACAACTTTAACCATACGTGCATGCTACGGGACTTGCAAACTTCAACACAAGCATTTCTCAAATTCACAATCACCCAACTAGCACGACTTTGATATTATCACCTCCATGTCTCAAAACAATTATCAAGCATCAAACTTATCTTGGTATTCAATTCACTCAAAAGAAAGTTTCACATATCTTGTACACTAAGTATATTAACATTAAGCAAACTACCAAGCTATTAATGACTCTCAAAATAATCTAAGTGAAGCATGAGAGATCAATAGTTTCTTTAAAACAAATCCACCACCGTGCTCTAAAAGATATAAGTGAAGCACTAGAGCAAAAATTATCACGCTCAAAAGATATAAGTGAAGCACTATGAGCAAAACTATCAAGCTCAAAAGATATAAGTGAAGCACATAGAGTATTCTAACATATTCCAAATCATGTATGGCTCTCTCAAAAGGTGTGTACAACAAGGATGATTTTGGTAAACTAACAAGCGAAAACACAAATAATACAAGACGCTCCAAGCAAAACACATATCATGTGGTGAATAAAAATATAGCTCCAAGTAAATTACCGATGGAAGTGGACGAAAGAGGGGATGCCTTCCGGGGCATCCCCAAGCTTTGACTTTTTGGTGTCCTTCGATTATCTTGGGGTTGCCATGGGCATCCTCAAGCTTAGGCTCTTGCCACTCCTTGTTCCATAATCCATCAAAAGAATTCACCCAAAACTTGAAAACTTCACAACACAAAACTCAACAGAAATCTCGTGAGCTCCGTTAGAGAAAGAAAACAAAAGACTACTTCAAGGTACTGTAATGAACTCATTCTTTATTTATATTGGTTTTAAACCTACTGTATTCTAACTTCTCTATGGATTATAAACTATTTTACTAACCATAGATTCATCAAAATAAGCAAACAACACACGTAAAACAGAATCTGTCCAGAACAGAACAGTCTGTAGCAATCTGTAACTAACGCAAACTTCTGGAAATCTAAAAATTCTACCAAAATAGGAAGTCCTGGAAAATTTGTTTATTGAACAGAATCAAAAAGAATCAACGCAAAATCACGTTCCTGTGATTTAACAAAATTATATTCGTGCGCGCAAGGTTTCTGTTTTTCAGCAGAATCAAATCAACTATCATCATAGGTTATCCTATAGGTTCTACTTGGCACAAACACTAATTAAAGACAAAACCACATCCAAACAGATGCTAGATGGATTATTTATTCCTAAACAGAAGCAAAAACAAAAAACACAAAATAAAATTGGGTTGCCTCCCAACAAGCGCTATCGTTTAACGCCCCTAGCTAGGCATAAAAGCAAGGATAGATCTAATGCGTGCCATAATAATAAGATAGATCTTGAAAACTCATCTCATATTCTCTACGTTCAGCGGCAAGTTTTCTTTGAGGCAAGCAAAAGTAATCAAAAGGGCTAAATTTAGTGGGACAGATGTCCCCAAGATCAATCATAGGAGGAACGGGTTCCTCCCTTGGCCCTTCATAGTGCACAACTATTTCGTCACTAAAATCATTCTTTTGGCAAAATTTTGTGAGCCTATACTCAAGAGAGTAACCTAGCTCATTGTTACGAAGAGCAAAATCATTATTAAGTTCATTGATGCAATCAACTAAGACATTGATAGGAACCTTTTTTCTAAGGTTTTCATTAAAAGCAACGTAGTCCGAAGATTGAAAACGCCTAATTCCTCTTGATCATAGAGGATCGCCTCTATGGGAGGACGACCTGCGTCCACCCTATAGTGCGCAAAAATTTCTTTGGCCTCTCTTATGATAAATCTAAACTCATGAGCCAAGAAGATAGTGACAACACGCTTAATAGAAGAATGCTCAATATTGGAGAATTCTAGGAAAATTCTTTGTATGCAAGGATGCATATGCATAAATTGTCTTTCAAGTTCAACCACAAGCATAGCGATAGCATCCGCAAGACTACTAGTTCTGTGAAGAATAGAACAACCCGTGGAAGGTAAAGCACCGGCACAAGTAAAGAAATCTTGAATAACACCTTTGCCAATGATGTTACCACTACCGATTTGAAACTTTTTAGTATGCAGGATAGGAGGTTCATCGGCCGGAGCCTCGAGATTTTCTGTGTTATCATTATTGTCCATATCGACGATAATCTCCCCAATTTCAGACATAGCGGCAGCAGGAGCAAGGCGGAAGAAAGCAAATGAAAAAGGGAAAAGAGGAGAAGATTGGGAAAGAGAGGGCGAATGAAACGGCAAGGGTGAAGTGGGGGAGAGGAAAACGAGAGGCAAATAATGTAATGCGAGAGATAGGAATTGTGATGGGTACTTGGTATTGTTGACTTGCTTGCGTGAGCCTCCCCAACAACGGCGCCAGAAATTCTTCTTGCTACCTCTTGAGCACTGCGTTGGATTTCCCCGAAGAGGAGAGGATGATGCAGTAAAGTAGCGTAAGTATTTCCCTCAGTTTTTGAGAACCAAGGTATCAATCCAGTAGGAGACCATGCACAAGTCCCTCATACCTACACAAAATGATAGCTACTCACAACCAACGTGATTAGGGGTTGTCAATCCCTTCACGGTCTCTTACGAGGGTGAGATCTGAAGGAGATGATAAATAATTTTTTTGGTATTTTTGATAGATAGATGCAAAGAGAAAAGTAAAAGGCAAAGTAAAAACAAAGCAAGTAAATAAAGCGATAGAGATTGATATGATGAGAATAGACCCTGGGGCCATAATTTTCACTAGTGGCTTCTCCCAAGAGCATAAATATTCTACAGTGGGTGAACAAATTACTGTTGAGCAATTGACAGAATTGAGCATAGTTATGAGCATATCTAGGCAATGATCATGTATATAGGCATCACGTCCGAGACAAGTAGATCGAAACGATTCTGCATCTACTACTATTACTCCACTCATCGACCGCTATCCAGCATGCATCTATAGTATTGTGTTGATGTAGAAGCCCTCCGTGGTAGATGCCCCCTCCGGCGGAGCTCCGGAACAGGCCCCAAGATGGGATCTCGTGGATACAAAAGGTTACGACGGTGGAATTAGGTTTTTGGCTCCGTATTTGATCTGTCGGGGGTACGTAGGCATATATAGGAGGAAGGAGTACGTCGGTGGAGCAACAGGGGGCCCACGAGGTAGGGGGGGCGCCCAGGGGGGGTGCCCTCCACCCTCGTGACCGCCTCTGGCACTTCTTAGAGTAGGGTCCAAGTCTCCTGTATCACGTTCGGTGAGAAAATCACGTTCCCGAAGGTTTCATTCCGTTTGGACTCCGTTTGATATTCCGTTTCTTCAAAACACTGAAATAGGCAAAAAAAACAGCAATTCTGGGTTGGGCCTCCGGTTAATAGGTTAGTCCCAAAAATAATATAAAAGTGGAAAATAAAGCCCAATATAGTCCAAAACAGTAGATAAAGTAGCATGGAGCAATCAAAAATTATAGATACGTTGGAGACGTATCACATATAGCCCATTTACAACCCGCTAACCCAGGGCCCGTTACGCCCTATCCGAATTAGGCCCAGTAGCGTCATCTGGGCCGTCCAATATGATTCCAGCCTGTTTTAACTTCCGGCCCATGTGTGGCCCATGACATCTTTCGACCCATATGAGGCCCTTTGTAACTCTTGTCCCATTAACGGCCTGTGGTGAAATTGGCCCGTAATGAACAGTGTATCACTTTATACCCATAACGGCCCATTATTCCACTGGGCCGTTTCCAGCCCAAGTTATCTTTCGGCCTTCTCAGGGCCCATTTATTCTTGGGCTCATTTGCAGCATTCGGTTACTTATGGCCCATTACTATCATTTTCTGCTTGTGGGCAAATTCATCCCGTCGTTACAGTCGGTCCGTTTGTGGACCGTTAATACGTTGGGCCGTTTTCATGTAAAAAACCCGTTGGGCTGTTTTCATACAATTATCAAATACGGCCTATTAACGGCCCGTTATGGTCCACGAATAGTATGGCTCATGATTGGCGAAATGATTATACGCCCCATAGAAGGCCCATGGATCCTACGGCCCGTAGAAGGCCATGGACCCTACGACCCGTAGAAGGCGCATGGGTCCTACGACCCGTACAGAAGGCTAATGGATCCTACGCCTGTAGAAGGCCCATGGATCATACGGCCCACAGGAGGCCCATGGTTACAACAGTCCGTGTGCTGCCATGATTATTTTGGCCTAGTTACGAAAAATAGGCTATTGTGGCCACTAGAAAAACACAGAAAAAGAACTGCAGTGACTACAAGCAAACAACTAAACAAGACAATGAGGAAATAAATAAGCAAGCAATTAGCGCTAGCCTATTACGGCCATTACACATATTACATCCACTGGGCATCAAAGTTCGCCACCAGTGCAAATATAGGGAACAAAGCAGCATATTACATACACTGGCCGTCAAAATTGCCCACCAGTGCAAATAAACACGGCAGCAAAACAAGAGCATAACTGAAACAACTTCAGAAGAGCTCAAGAAACGTTATCCTAGGTATCCACCATGCTGGCAATAAGCTTAGCAAGCTTATTAGCTTTGTCCTATTTAGCAATAAAATCCTCCAACGCTTGCTGTTGCACCAGAAAATATGCATCTAAATGCTCCAGGGACTTCCGCAGTCCTTCCGCTTCTTGTCGTAACACAGCTGATCGATGTCTTTCAGCTTGTAGTTGAGACTCAAGAAATCTAATTGATTCAGACAGTGAGTTTGAATAGCTTGTGCAAGCAGTAGTCGCCAGTAACTCGAACACTAAACCAAGACAGGACTTTGGGGTTGTCTCACTGTCTTCAAGATAGTCTGCCTTACCTATTTTATCAGCTTTGTTGGAGACCAACAAGGATGTGTCACTATCCTGAACCTTATCTGCATTACTTCCTTTACCATTGCTTAATAAGGCACTCTTCCCCAATATTCTGTCAGCATTCTAAAAGAAGAAACAAGTAGACACATAACAGGTTTAGCATGTACTAGTATATGAAACTCATTTTGGTGAACCAGTTCATTAGTAAGGTGGACAAGATTAAACTACCAATTCTTCTATTGCCAAGTACTAGTACATAATAAAAGCATCAAACAAGCATATATGTATGTCCTATGGTCACTGCATTGTCTTGCCAAATAAAAATAGAGATACGGTTCAAATCATATCAGTTCAAGACAAAGCAGCAGTGAAAGAATACAAAGCATGGGAAACTACACGGCACAACAAGATTTCAGATGGGTACCATGGGTCTACATGTACAACAACACTATTGGCTCTGTTGTGATGCTAGTAATATGCGTGATATGAGAAGTCAACTGTATACACAATTGAAATTGAAATCAACAAAGCTATTGATAAGAGCAAACGTGTTAAAGAAATATGCATGAACATACCTGTTGTTCCATTGGAGTTTCGATTGGATCCTTCAATTTAAAAATAAGTTTGTACGAGTAAATACAGTGATACAAGAGCAAAGCAGTATGCACGATAGCTATCATAGTTAAAAAAGGCGAGCCTAGGCTCTAGGCGTTGGCAAAACGCATTGCGCATAACTACACTTAATCTGTACATAACTGTGCATAAGCATGCGCTTTGGTCAGTAAAGCGCAAGGCGGTGGAAAAACGCACAATTAACGCCTAGCGCTTTTTTGAACTATGATAGCAATGGAATCTTAAATTAGAAAAATTGTTCTTCAGGTTTAGGCACTTGTTCTACATGAACAGAGTACAGTAAGACGCAAGAATATAGTACTTAAAAATAGAAAATGAGATCATAGACCTTACCACATTCTTGGTTGGGGACCAGTACAGAACAAGGCGTTCCCAGTCATCGTCCAGCAAATGTGTCTCAGGAGAACATAAGGGAATTTGATGAGTTTCTTCGCCGGTGAAGTACGTTTTCTTCAGGTAATTCCGATACTGCCACCAAGCATTCTTGAAGATAGCAGAGGTATTAGCACAGGTTACCTCATCCCGAGTTTCCAAATCGGTCCTTCTCTATAGAGAAAAATGGGAAAATTTTATGTATTATAACCATCATGGAGGTAGGATGTATGTGACAAAGCAAAGTAATTGCCATGAATAACATTACTTACACATAACTCCTGGACAAACACCTGCAACTGGCATTTTCCTTCATCTTCAGTATAATATTTCCAAGATGGGAAGATACACACATACGGTTTAACAATATCAAATGTGATAGCTGCTAAACTACAACTAGTTGGTTATGCTTCCTCCACAGGAATAGGTGTACTAACTGGTGGAGTTGGGGTTCTCCATGGTAGTACTGGCCCTTTGGGCACTGGAGCTGCCTTACTAACTGCTCTTGTTTGGGAGCTCTGTGGTGGAGATGGTGCTGTGTCAACAGGAACTGGGTTACTATCTGCTGGGGTTGGGGTTAGATTGGGTGAAGCTGGTTCTTTGTCCATCGCAATAGGGGTACAATTTGCGAGAGTTCGGGTTATGTGTGGTAGGGCTGGTTCTTGTGCATGTACAACTGGGGTGCTACCTCCACCAAGAGGTAGCACTATTTTATTTGAAGACAGTATTTTTAGTCCGCTAGGTACTGGCATCACCTGCTCCAATTCAAATGGCTGATAAACAGGAAAAATAGTTGAATGTACAGATATTGTATGAGAGACAGATGCAGTAGATAGTGTGGAAAAAAGGCATGAAATAGTTGACATGTATATTGTTTAACTAAAATGAATAGCATGACATAATTTCACATATATAATGTCTATCTAAACTGAATAGCATAGCATAACATAATTCAAAGATATGATGAATAACTAAATAGGATCGCATGACATAATTCACCTACATGGTATCTAAGTAATCAGGATCACATCATTTAATTCACATATGTGATTTATATGCTAAACAGAGGGCATTCGATATGATGTCTGAACTAAAAACATGGTGTTGAATATTGTGTATATGATGTCTAAACTATGCAATGCAAGACACCATATGCATGATATGAACAGTATAATCGTGCCAAGTTTGAGCATACACCTCGCTGGGGGAATAGGACTGGTCATCTGTATCCATCTTTGAGGAGCTATCGGGACCCAACAAGAGATCTGTTTCGACAGGTAGCACTATCTGCTCTCAAGGCCTTGTTTTCACTCCAGATTTTTCCATCTCCCACCCAAATGGCTGATTCATAGGAAGAGTAGTTTAATGTACAAACATTATCGACAAATGGAAATGTAATGAAGAAAAGGATGGGCAAGATATCATTCAAATATATGATGCCTGGTTAAACAGGATGGCATTGCACATTTCACATATATTATGGCTGGCTAAAAGACATGAGACTGCATAATTCCCATATATGATATAGAAACTAAACAGGTGGCATTACAGAACATGTCTAAACTAAGCAGATGACATATATGATGTCAAAAGTAGGCACTGCAGGGCAACATATGCATGATATGACTAACATCATCATGGCAAGATAGAGCAAACACCTTGGGGGGTAAATAGGAGTGGTCAGCGGCGTCTGAATCCGCCTCGGAACAGATATCTTCCTCTGGATTACAATCTGGAGAGGGGTGGGGAGGGTTTGCCATTGAACCCACCATGGAGCAATGTCTGCATGACATTGTATTGCTGCGCAAAACTCTTCTCTTTTTCTCTACATGTTTAGCATGTCTGTGTACAATATCTGACATGCATACAAAAAAATATGGTGAGACTATGTAAGGAGAGCATGGAGAAATTTAGAGTGATGGTAACAACCAGTGGATGGATCAAAAAATAATGGTAGCAGGCTCATGATTGCTTTAAATTAATAAAAAGATAGATGATGATTGCTTTACTATTTGTTTCCCACCCAAGATGAACAATGATAACCCACAAGTGTAGGGGATCGCAACAGCTTTCGAGGGTGAAGTACAACCCAAATTTATTGATTTGACACAAGGGGAGCCAAAGAATATTCTTGAGTATTAGCAGTTGAGTTGTCAATTCAACCACACCTGGATAACTTAGTATCTGCAGCAAAGTGTTTAGTAGCAAAAGTGGTATGATAGTAATGGTAATAGTAGCAACAGTAAAGGTAACTGTTTTTGGGTTTTTGTAGTAGTTGTAACAGCAGCAACGGAAAAGTAAATAAGCAAAGAACAATATGTGAAAACTAGAAGGCAATGGATCACTGATGGAAATTATGCCGGATGCGATTCCTCATGCAATAGTTATAACATAGGGTGATATGGAACTAGCTCCAATTCATCAATGTAATGTAGGCATGTATTCCGTAAATAGTCATGCGTGCTTATGGAAAAGAACTTGCATGGCATCTTTTGTCCTACCCTCCCGTTGCAGCGGGGTCCTAGTGGAAACTATGGGATATTAATGCCTCCTTTTAATAGAGAACCGGACCAAAGCATTAACACATAGTGAATACATGAACTCCTCAAACTACAGTCATCACCGAGAAGTATCCCGATTATTGTCACTTCGGGGTTGTCGGATCATAACACATAATAGGTGACTATAGACTTGCAAGATAGGATCAAGAACACACATATATTCATGAAAATAGGTTCAGATCTGAAATCATGGCACTCGGGCCCTAGTGACAAGCATTAAGCATAGCAAAGTCATAGCAACATCAATCTCAGAACATAGTGGATACTAGGGATCAAACCCTAACAAAACTAACTTGATTACATGGTAAATCTCATCCAACCCATCACCGTCCAGCAAGCCAACGATGGAATTACTCATGGACGGCGGTGAGCATCATGAAATTGGTGATGGAGGATGGTTGATGATGACGACGGCAACGAATCCCCCTCTCCGGAGCCTCAAACGGACTCCAGATCAGCCCTCCCAAGATAGATTAGGGCTTAGCGGCGGCTCCGTGTCGTGAAACGCGATGAAACTTTCTCCTTGATTTTTTCTCCCCGAGATGGTATATATGGAGGTGGAGTTGAGGTCGCAGGAGGTACAGGGGGCCCACGAGATAGGAGGGCACGCTCTAGGGGGGGGGCACCCCCTGTCTTGTGGACAGCCCATGGGCCCCCTGGCCTTGATTCTTTCACCAAAAATTCTTATTAAATCTAAAAAGTGCCTTCGTGGATTTCCAGGACATTTCGAGAACTTTTCTTTTCTACACATAAAACAACATCATGGCAGTTCTGCTGAAAACAGCGTCAGTCCGGGTTAGTTTCATTCAAATCATGCAAGTTAGAGTCCAAAAAAAGGGCAAAAGTGTTTGGAAAAGTAGATACGTTGGAGACGTATCAACTCCCCCAAGCTTAAACCTTTGCTTGTCCTCAAGCAATTCAGTTGATAAACTGAAAGTGATAAAGAAAAACTTTTACAAACTCTGTTTGCTCTTGTTGTTGTAAACATGAAAAGCCAGCATTCAAGTTTCAGCAAATATTATGAACTAACCATACTCACAATAACACATAGGTCTCACAATTACTCATATCAATAGCATAATCAGCTAGCGAGTCATAGTAATAAAACTCGGATGACAACACTTTCTCAAAATAATCATAACATGATATAACAAAATGGTATCTCGCTAGCCCTTTCTGAGACCGCAAAACATAAATGCAGAGCACCTTTAAAGATCAAAGACTGACTAAACATTGTAATTCATCGTAAAAGAGATCCAGTCAAGTCATACCCATTATAAATCAGTAATAATGAATGCAAATGACAGTGTGCTCTCGAGCGGGTGCTTTTAATAAGAAGGGTGATGACTCAACATAAAAAGTAAATAGATAGGCCCTTCGTAGAGGGAAGCAGGGATTTGTAGAGGTGCCAGAGCTCGATTTTAAAATAGAGATTGAATAACATTTTGAGCGGCATACTTTCACTATCAATGCAACAACTATGAGATGTCTGTATCTTCCATAATACATGCATTATAGGTAGTTCCCAAACAGAATGGTAAAGGTTTATACTCCCCCAACCACCAACAAGCATCAATCCATGGCTTGCTCGAAACAACGAGTGCATCCAACATACAACAGCCCTGGGGGAGTTTTGTTTAATTATTTTGATTTGCTTTGATCTTTTTGGATCATGGGACTGGGCATCCCGGTTACCGGCCCTTTCTCGTGAATGAGGAGCGGAGTCCACTCCTCGTGAGAATAACCCACCTAGCATGGAAGATATAGGCAGCCCTAGTTGTAACATGAGCTGCTCGAGCATACAAAACAGAATTTCATTTGAAGGTTTGGAGTTTGGCACATACAAATTTACTTGGAACGGCAGGTACATACCGCATATAGGAAGGTATAGTGGACTCATATGGAACAACTTTGGGGTTTAACGAGTTTGGATGCACAAGAAGTATTCCCGCTTAGTACAGGTGAAGGCTAGCAAAAGACTGGGAAGCGACCAACTGAGAGAGCGACAACAGTCATAAGCACGCATTAAAATTAATTCACACCGAATACAAGCATGAGTAGGATATAATCCACCATGAACATAAATATCATGAAGGCTATGTTGATTAGATTCAACTACATGCGTGAACATGTGCCAAGTCGAGTCACTCAATTCATTCAAAGGAGGATACCATCCCATCATATCACATCATAATCATTCTAATAGCATGTTGGCACGCAAGGTAAACCATTATAACTCATAGCTAATCAAGCATGGCACAAGCAACTATAATCTCTAATTGTCACTGCAAATATGTTTACTTCATAATAGCTGACTCAGGAACGATGAATCATCATATTTACAAAAACAAGAGAGGTCGAGTTCATACCAGCTTTTCTCATCCCAATAAGTCCATCATATATCGTCATTATTGCCTTTCACTTGCACGACCGAGCAAATGTATAATAATAATAGTGCACGTGCATTGGACTAAGCTGGAATCTGCAAGCATTCAACTCAAGAGAGAAGACAAGTAATATGGGCTCTAAATACAAATAATCAATCATGCATATGAGAGCCACTAAGCATTTTCAATATGGTCTTCTCGACCCCCAAAAGAAAGAAAAGAAAATAAAACTATTTACACGGGAGAGCTCCCAGCAAGTAAAAGAAGAACGAGAAATATTTTTGGGTTTTCATTTTAATTTCTACTACAAGCAAGGAAATTAAACTAACTATTTTTTTTTGGTTTTTCTTAAGGTTTATCAAACACACAAGAAGAAAACTAGAAAAAGAAATTTAAACTAACATGGATAATATAATGAAAGAGTATGAGCACCGACGTCTAGTGTGTGAACGTGAATGTAAAGTTGGTGAGAAATACGTACTCCCCCAAGCTTAGGCTTTTGGCCTAAGTTGGTCTAATACCAAGGACCGCCTGGCTGATATTCATGACTGAAACTGGGGTAGTACTGAGATGCAGAGGTGACCGCCTCCTGAGCAGCAGCGTGTTGGCGAGCTGCCTCCATTCCCCTCTCATATTCAGTGGCTTCTTCCCTGGTGAAAGCATATCTTCCTTTTGCCTGATAATCAAAAAGGTATGGAGGAGGAAGAGTAACAGGGACGATGTTGCGTCTGTCATAGATTAGTCGATAATGGAGGAATTGTTCATTCCTCTCAAGAAATTGATGATCAAACATAGCTTCTTTATCTAAATAAACAAGAGGTACAATCATATCCCCCTCTCGTGGAGCTATATTAAGAAAATTTGCCACACGGGTTGTATAAATTCCTCTAAAGAAATTTCCCCTTTTACTATTATTCTGCAACCTACGTGCAACTATTGCCCCCAAGTTATAACCTCTATAACTTGACACAGCACTCTTGAGGACACAAAGATTAGGAACACACATGTGACAAACTTCGTTCTTACCGTCAATGCATCTACCAATAAAGAGAGCAAAGTAATGTATAGCAGGAAAGTGAATGCTCCCTATGGTAGCTTGTGTTACGTCCCTAGATTCTCCCACAGTAATACTAGCAAGAAAATTTCTAACTTCAGATTTGGGAGGATCATTAATATTACCCCACTGCGGGAGTTTGCAAGCAGTTGTAAAATCCTCTAAATCCATGGTATAAGATGTATCATAAATATCAAACATAACACTAGGAGAATTACGCGAAGAAATATATTCGAACCTCCGCACAAAGGAATCAGTCAATTGATAATATTGAGGACACTTATCTTGTAAGAAGTCCTCCAGCTCGGCATTATGCACATACGCGTCAAATTCCTCCTTGAATCCTGCTTCAACCATAAAATCATTGGATGGCCACTCGCAAGCCCGTACATTTGCGTCCCTTGGCAAATTGACATCTTGTTCACGTATAGCAATCCTGGGCCCTTTCTTTGCTGAGGAACCACCTTGGTACATTCTTCTAAGCATATTTCTTTTTCTAAAAATTTCTGGAATTTTAGTAACTTCAAAATGAAAGTGGATAAAACTAAACAAGATTGATAGCCACTACTCCTACAAGTGCCTAGAGCCTATATCATGCATTGGAATTGCTTGGGACCTCAAAAATTTAACATGCAAGCTCAAGAATATGGTCACCTATGCAGCAAAAATTTGCAATGAATAAAGCACTAGAGCAAAAACTAATTGGACCAACGGAGGAGTCACATACTAAGCAACAATCTCCCAAAGCAGTATTGCGAATGGAGCTTTGAGCTAAGAGATTGAAAATCGCAGCAAAACGAGCTAGAACTCGGGCTTGACCTAGATGGGGATTTTTTGGGGTAGAAGATGAGGTGTGACGGTGCTGGCATAAGTGGAGGGGAGCCACCAGGGGCCCATAAAACAGGGGGGCGCGCCCTACAGGGGGGGGCCTCCTCTCTCGTGGCATGGTGCTTTGCCCTCCTGCAGTGTTTTCAGTGCCTAAAATCCTCAAATATTCCAGAAAAAATCATACTAAATTTGCAGGGCATTTGGAGCACTTTTATTTTCGGACTATTTTTTAATGCACGGATAAATGAGAAAACAGATAGATAATACTATTTTTGCTTTATTTATTCTAAATAACAGAAAGTAAAAAGAGGGTATAGAAGGTTGTGCTTTCTAGTTTCATCCATCTTGTGATCATCAAAATGAATCCACTAACAAGGTCGATCAAGTCTTGTTAACAAACTCATTCCGAATAACACGAAACCGGAGAAATTTCGAATAACACTAAGTTACCTCAACGGGGATATGAAAATCCCCAACAATAAGAATATCATACTTTTTCTTGACAGTAGGAAGAGGAAATTCAAAACCTCCAAAAATGATAGTTGGAACTTTTTCAATAGAATTGATGGTATGAACTTGAGATTGTTTCCTCGGAAAAGTGTACCATATGCTCATTACCATTAACATGAAAAGTGACATTGCCTTTGTTGCAATCAATAACAGCCCCTGCAGTATTAAGAAAAGGTCTACCAAGGATAATAGACATACTATCGTCCTCGGGAATATCAAGAATAACAAAGTCCGTTAAGATATAGCAGTTGATTTATCGGCCATTTGCAAAGATATTTCAGTAGGTGTCATTTTATTCAATTCAAGTCTACGATATAAAGAGAGAGGCATAACACTAACACCGGCTCCAAGATCACATAAAGCAGTTCTAACATAGTTTCTTTTAATGGAGTATGGTATAGTTGGAACACCAGGATCTCCAAGTTTCTTTGGTATTCCACCCTTAAAAGTGTAATTAGCAAGCATGGTGGAAATTTCAGCTTCCGGTATCTTTCTTTTATTTGTGATGATATCCTTCATATATTTAGCATAAGGATTTAATTTAAGCATATCAGTTAAGTGCATATGTAAGAAAATAGGTCTAATCATTTCAGCAAAGCGCTCAAAATCCTCATTGTCGTGGAATTAACACGTCAGATGTCCTAGTGTAAGGACTTAGTCAAGAGGCCAATGCATCTATGTGGTAGCTTGAGAGGGGTTGAGCGGAATCGAGAGACGCAACACAGGACAAGGGTTTAGATAGCTTCGGGCCCCGGGAAACATCATCCGGTAAAAACCCTACATGCTGTTTGAGGCTAGATCTCATTATCATCACGAGGGAGTCGCCGTAAACCGGCTCTCCTCTAGTTGTGTCTAGCCCTAGAGATTGTTTCTTGCTTGTCCCTCTTTGGGGAGCCCTGCCCCTCTTTATATAAGTTAAAGGGGCGGGTTACATGTAGAGTCCATCTCGGACTAAGACTTAAACTATTTTGACTTCCTTTCCTGGGCTTCTTAACGTCTGTCGGTTTAACATTGTCTGCCGGTTTAACAACGTCTGCCGGTTTAACATTGTCAGTTGGTTTAACAACGTCTGCCGGTTTAACAATGTCTGCTGGTTTAACATTGTCTTAACACCTGCCGGTGCTACCATCTGTCTTAACTCTGCCGGTTTAACACTTGCTGGTTTACCGTCTGTCTTTAGCCATCTGTCTTAACTCTGCCGGTTTAACACCCACCGCTTTACCAAGCCCCAGCCGGATTATGACTCCGGCCGGGTCATACCGCGGGGTATATCCCCGACATTAGCCCCCAGTTTAACTTGGATTTATCCATGTTAAACTGACTCTGATCATCCTCAAGTCCTTGTCACTTCCTTCTTCTAGAAAATCCAGTTTAACAGGCCAACTTCATAATCAATCTGCTGACATTGGTTTCTCATAGAAAATATATTGTGAAGAATAACTTCTTTGACTCAGCTCCCAATGACTTAACAAAAATAATGGTCCTTGAAATCCTCATCTGATCTTCAGTCGGTTTAATAATGTAGAACTTGCCGGTTTATAAATATTGATAGCACCGGGTCATACTTGTAGTTAACATCTAGCTTGAAAATATACCTCTTATATGACTATCACTTGTAGCCCTCAAGTCTTAAGAAGGTAGTATAGCAACAACTTAAGACTTGCTTCAATATAAATACCACAATCTTGAAGAAATCCAGTTTGTTCATCTCAATCACTAGTCAGAATTGAGTATTCCACATATGTAGCCCCCAAGTGCCGGGTTGTCATGCTTGCAGCAACCTGGGACTTGTAATTTCCTGATGCTCATAAAAATTTCAACCAGTGTAGCCCCCAAGGGCCGGGTCATTATGCAATAATGAGCAGGGACTTTGTAAATATAATCTTGTAAACTTTAAACAGCAATGTGTAGCCCCCAAGGGCCGGCTCAGTAAGATAATATTGAGCTGGGACTTTGATGTATACTTCAATGAAAATAACATCATATGATGTAACCCCCATCATGGGGCTTGAATTCACGTCCACAAGGTTAAGAGCCTTGTGCTTTACCAACTGAGCAGTGGACCCTTCAATATAATGAATAAAAAGCTTTGTACCTTGAATTGTTTGACAGGAGCAATTGGTAGCCCCTAAGGGCCGGCTCATTATAATGTGATGAGTCGGGTCTTCAATAAGATGAACAAAGAATGACTTTGCATTAGCCCCCAAGTATCATGGTGCATGCTTGCAGCGACATGAGACTTGCATATTTGATGTAATCTCAACTTAAATAATGTAGCCCCCAAGTGCCGGGTTGTAAGCCTGCAGCAACTCAGGACTATTCCTTCAATTGTAGAATAGAAATCATATCCATTGATAATATGATAGCCATTGCGCTAAAGCGACTTTATAAACCTTAATCATAATACTGGTTATTGATAACCATAATAGAAATCCAGCCATGTTGGCTATTTGAATAATATACCCAATGATTTATAAGCGCATAATTCCAATGGCGCAATCCAAATATATGCTGGCGACTTATAGTCCAAATCCAGGCCGGGTCAATAAACACCGGATCATAAGTGATTATGTACTAACAACTTGTAGCTGAAAGTCAAGCCAGGTTAATGAACACCGGGTTAATTTGATGACCGATAGTCATGCCGGGTCAATAGACACCGGTTCAACATAAAATTTATCAAAAGAGAAAAATCTTGACAAAAGCAAATAAAATCGTGTAGTCGAGGCTTTTTGATGGCTGCCAGGCCCAAATTCGAGGCTTTTTGTGGGCTGCCAGGCCACTGAGTTGAACCATTTAACAAAGCCTTTTAAGATGGACCTCCAACTAACCAATCACCGTTTTAACTTTGACAAGTGCAGGGTCTCAATGAGAGTAACTGTCAAACGTTTGGAGGGTCGTGCCAGGATGACCTGGATAGGAGTGTCTTACTTGATGAAGGCAGGTTAACCCGGGGTTTTAGGTAAATATACCAGGCTTCCAAGCCGTGGGTCGATACCCAGCTACAAGGGTCCATTCAAACTCCTTGGT
Organism: Triticum dicoccoides; assembly: GCF_002162155.2. Taxonomy (NCBI): domain Eukaryota; kingdom Viridiplantae; phylum Streptophyta; class Magnoliopsida; order Poales; family Poaceae; genus Triticum; species Triticum dicoccoides. Next base: position 688,931,771 of record NC_041389.1, on the reverse strand, counting down.
ATTTTACACAAGGAGCCCCCAAGAAACGTGATGAGCTGTGCTCATTGGGTGCCTATGTTTGAGTTGTGCATAGCATCCAGACTCTCTTTGGCCCCTTGGGTGTGAAGCTCCCAAGCTATGTTGTGGCGTGATAGCCGGTTTAATAGGTAGTACTCCGCTTTGTCAGCTGAAGCCCCCATGTAACCAATAATATGATAAGCCAATAAGGCGGGATACCCATGTTTGAACCGTGCATCATGGCAATAGGTCCTCTTCGACAACTTTTAATTTTTTGCAAGAGATATATTCTTCTTGAACCGGGATTTTGAACCGGATTTGAGAGCTTGAAAGCTTCATGATAGATAAATTTCCTTTGAACCGGATTGGAAACCGGATATTTGAAGAGCTTCAACGCTTTATGAGAGAGAGAGAGGTGTCTCTTGAACCAGAATCCTTTTTGATGATCCAGAACTTCTTCCTTAAACCGGGATTTTTGCAACTGTCATATCCTTTCTAAGGCAGAAATTCTCTGAATAACAGTAGCTTCCGAGACCGGGTTATCTTTCCCGTCAACATCCTGGGGCACTTGAATTTGTTGAAACTGACAAGACTTGCCGAGTCATATCATCGTAGCCCCCGAGTCTTAAGATGACTCAAGGAGTTGTCTTGAGATTCACCGTACTTGACCATAGCAGAAGCTTTATATCATTTGTGTTGATAACGCAATGTGAATCCACAGAAGGTTGAGGTAACTGCAGCGGGTTGTAAATGATCCCATTGGATTTGTGTCAGTAACCTGGCCAGTGGGTCATCCACGCTGATTGTTGAAATAACCCAAACTGCATTGGCAATGATTCATACTCCAATTCAGTGAGCCATCCGCTTGATGTATTGATGGAAATCAGTCTGCGAGGATAGCGACTTTAAGCGCTTCTGTTGAGCGAAACATCACGGATAAATGTCAATGCGAAACAATGATGTCATGCACTCCGTATCCACGGTATAACTCCTCTTTAGCGATGAATAACTATCCTGATATATTTGAATGACAGATAAACTTTTTGTCTCCACCGAAAACATGGAACCGTTGTCGTGTGTATAAAAAGATTAAAAGGAGAAGAATTGTTCTTGAAGGAATTCAACATGCATTGATAACATAAATAAAGTGGATAGCACCTGGTATTTCCCTGAGACGTCGAACCAGTCATATATGCTGGTGGTGAGATGCAGAAGCTTCAGCGGTACAGAGCAGACCCATCGAGTCAGGGTTTTTCTTTTTCTCTCTCTCTCCTTTTGTTTTTCAGCCAAAGTGAACGCAGGGGAAGCTGGACTCCTTTAGCGGAGCGAGCGGCAAGAGCTTGCGGAACCAGAGTTGTTTGCAGCAGAGGCGGGTCGCGCGGTGGTGGTGCGACGGGACTTGGCAAACCACGGCAATGGCATGCGCGGCTCAATGACGGCCCATGGCAGAGCCGACAGTAGCTGGCGTGAAACGCGGTCGGAGCGATGGAGGCTGCAGCTCAATGCGGCGGCGGGTCGCTCGGGGATGGCGTGGATGCAGGTGATCCGGCGACGCGGCTGTTTGAAGACACGCATCGTCCGTGGCGGTTCGGCGCGGAGGCAGTAGCGGAGCTTGCTATCGGGGCCGGCTCATAGGTGACGTTTGGTCAGGTGCTGCGACCTCTCAGGCAGGCAGACCACGGATCGGCACGAATCCGTGTGCGGGCGACTCGACGGAGGCGACGGGTTGGATGCCAACATGTACTGAAGCAAATCCGAATTTTAGTTGGCTCCGTGTCCGGGTCATAGGCTGTTCCCTTTTTTTATATATATGGAGTCTGATTAGTAATGATGATATACACCTCCCTGGCTCCTTCCTCCATGTAGCGGCTTTGACTTGTCTTGTTGTGCACATATTCTTGAGTAAAGAAGGAAAATCCCCTGGGAATCCATAATGTACCCACAAAACTTGCCTTTTGGAGCCGTGACAGGGTCTCTGCTGATTCTGTTTCATGGAGGTGACCCAGTGCGGTTTGCATGTTTTGTATTGTATATGAGAGATTTGATTGATGTACAGATCCATGTGACCTTCTCCGGGTGATTGGACAGTAGGAAACGTAGGATGCCACCGGACACGTGGCCGCCTGCGGCATGTAATTAGAGCCGAGCCCTAAAATCCCTTTTTTTGACTGATGAACTCGGAGTTGACATAGATCCTTCTGACGTTGGATCTCCTTAATCCGGCCGATCACCAGCTTATCGATCCCTTGAAAATCTCCCTCCAAGAACTCAACACCACCGTGCGCAGGCCCCACGGTGGGCGCCAACTATCGTGGAATTAACACGTCAGATGTCTTAGGTTGGAAAAAGCGGTAGGCGTAAGCGAGGCGGTTGGCCTTCGCCTAGTGCCTAGGCGCGGCCTAGGCGGTAATATAGTTTTTACTCGTAGTGTATTTGGGATTATTATATGGGTGTTGATATTAGTTTACGGCATATAGATAAGTTAATTACCGTCTACTACCATTGGAATATAACCTGTTTGCCATACTAGTGCAGTATGTGGCATGATTTCTTGCTTGCGTAGGCAATTCCTTGCTTGCCCTGCCTAGACCTCCATTTATGCCCTAGGCGAGGCGTTTAGCCATTGCCTAGCGCCTAGGCGTGCCTAAGCGCCTCCTAGGCACTGCCTTTTCCAACAGAGTGGCCTAGTGTAAGGACTTAGTCGCGAGGCCAACGCATCTATGTGGTAGCTTGAGAGGGGTTGAGCGGAATCGAGAAGCAACATAGGACAAGGGTTTAGACAGCTTCGGGCCTCGGGAAACATCATCCGGTAAAAACCCTACATGCTGTTTGAGGCTAGATCTCATTATCATCATGAAGGAGTCGCCGTAAACCGGCTCTCCTCTAGTTGTGTCTAGCCCTAGAGATTGTTTCTTGCTTGTCCCTCTTTGGGGAGCCCTGCCCCTCTTTATATAAGTTAAAGGGGCGGGTTACATGTAGAGTCCATCTCGGACTAAGACTTAAACTATTTTGACTTCCTTTCCTGGGCTTCTTAACGTCTGTCGGTTTAACATTGTCTGCCGGTTTAACAATGTCTGCCGGTTTAACATTGTCTGCCGGTTTAACATTGTCAGCCCGTTCAACAACGTCTGCCGGTTTAACAACGTCTTCCGGTTTAACATTGTCTTAACACCTGCTGGTGCTACCATCTGTCTTAACTCTGCCAGTTTAACACTTGCCGGTTTACCGTCTGTCTTTAGCCATCTGTCTTAACTCTACCGGTTTAACACCCACCGGTTTACCAAGCCCCGGCCGGATTACGACTCCGGCCGGGTCATACCGCGGGGTATATCCCCGACACTCATCATCCTTTGACTTGGATAGTTTAGGAGGAAAGGGCATGGGTTTCTGAACCCATGGTTCTCTTTCTTTACCATGCTTCCTAGCAATAAAATCTCTCTTATCATAACATTGATTCTTTGATTGTGGGTTATCAAGATAAACAACAGGTTCAATCTCTACATCAGTGTCTTTGCTAGGTTGAGCATCAATGTGAACATTATCATTAACATTATCACTAGGTTCCTGTTCATCACCTGATTGTGTTTCAGCATCACAGATAGAAATATCATTTGGATTCTCAGGTGTGTCTACAGTAGGTTCACTAGAAGCATGCAACGTTCTATCGTTTTTCTTCTTCTTCTTTTTAGAAGAACTAGGTGCCTCTAAATTATTTCTCTGAGAATCTTGCTCGATTCTCTTAGGGTGGCCTTCAGAATACAAAGGTTCCTGAGTCATTCTACCAGTTCTAGTAACCACTCTAACGGCAAAGTCATTTTTATTATTCAATTCATCAAGCAAATCGTTTTGAGCTTTGAGTACTTGCTCAGCTTGAGTAGCAACCATAGAAGCATATTTGCTAACGCGGTGAAGTTCATCTTTAACTCTAGCCATATTATCACCTATGCGTCCTATCTCGAAAGCATTATTCTTTAACTCTCTACCAACATAAGCATTAAAACTTTCTTGTCTAGCCATAAAGTCATCAAATTCATCTAAGCATGGGCTATGATATTTAGTAGAGGGTATTTCAACTTTATGGTATCTATAGAGAGAATTTACCTTCACTACCTGTGTCGGGTTATCAAGACAATGTAGTTCTTCAGGTGGTATATTCAGACCATGTATTTCTTCAATAGGAGGTAAATTCTTAACATCTTCAACTTTAATACCTTTTTCTTTCATTGATTTCTTTGCCTCTTGCATATCTTCAGGACTGAGAAATAAAACACCTCTCTTCTTCGGAGTGGGTTTAGGAATAGGCTCAGGAGTTGGCTCAATTGGTTCAGGAATTACTTTAGGAACTGGCTCGGGAAGAGTCCGATTATTTTCATTAGTCAACATATTATTCAATAGTATTTCAGCTTCGTCGACTGTTCTTTCCCTGAAAACACAACCAGCACAACTATCCAAGTGGTCCTTGGAAGCATCGGTTAGTCCATTATAAAAGATATCAAGTATTTCATTTTTTCTTAAGAGGATGATCAGGAAAATCATTAAGTAACCGGAGAAGCCTCCCCCAAGCTTGTGGGAGACTCTCTTCTTTGACTTGCACAAAATTATATATTTCCCGCAAGGCAACTTGTTTCTTATGAGCAGGAAAATATTTAGCAGGAAAGTAATAAATCATATCCTGGGGACTACGCACACAACCAGGAGCAAGAGAATTATACCAAGTCTTAGCATCGCCCTTTAATGAGAACGGAAATATCTTAAGGATATATAAATAGCGAGACTTCTCATCATGAGTAAATAGGGTGGCTATATCATTCAACTTGGTAAGATGTGCCACAACAGTTTCAGATTCAAGGCCATAAAAAGGATCAGATTCAACTAAAGTAATAATATCAGGATCAACAGAGAATTCATAATCCTTATCAGTAACACAGATAGGTGAAGTAGCAAAAGCAGGATCGGGTTTCATTCTAGCATTAAGAGACTGCTGCTTCCATTTAGCTAATAATTTCTTAAGATAATTTCTATCATTGCAATAAAGAATTTCCATAGCACCTTTTTCATTCATAACATAACCCTTAGGAACAACAGGTAAAACATAATCATTGGGGGGACCTTCATCATCGCTATCATCAGTAATAGGATCTTTAGTAATTTCATTCCCCCTAAATCTAGCAAGTTGTTCATCAAGAAATTAACCTAATGGCAAAGTAGTATCACACACAGAAGTAGTTTCATCATGCATAGCAGAAGTGGCATCATCAATAATATGCGACATATCAGAATTCATAGCAGTAGCAGGTTCAGGTGTCGCAAACTTACTCATAACAGAAGGAGAATCTAGTGCAGAGCTAGATGGCAGTTCCTTACCTCCCCTCATAATTGAGGGATAGATCTTGGTCTTAGTGTCTTTCAAGTTCTTCATAGTGACCAACAGATATAAATCCCAAGTGACTCAGAGAATAGAGCTATGCTCCCCGGTAACGGCTCCAGAAATTAGTATTGATAACCCACAAGTGTAGGGGATCACAACAGCTTTCGAGGGTGAAGTACAACCCAAATTTATTGATTCGACACAAGGGGAGCCAAAGAATATTCTTGAGTATTAGCAGTTGAGTTGTCAATTCAACCACACCTACATAACTTAGTATCTGCAGCAAAGTGTTTAGTAGCAAAAGTTGTATGATAGTAATGGTAACAGTAGCAACAGTAAAGGTAAATGTTTTTGGGTTTTTGTAGTAGTTGTAACAGCAGCAACGAAAAAGTAAATAAGCGAAGAACAATATGTGAAAAGCTCGTAGGCAATGGATCAGTGATGGATAATTATGTCGGATGTGATTCCTCATGCAATAGTTATAACATAGGGTGATATAGAACTAGCTACAATTCATCAATGTAATGTAGGCATGTATTCCGTAAATAGTCATACGTGCTTATGGAAAACAACTTGCATGACATCTTTTGTCCAACCCTCCCGTTGCAGTGGGGTCGTAGTGGAAACTAAGGGATATTAAGGCCTCCTTTTAATAGAGAACCGGACCAAAGCATTAACACATAGGGAATACATGAACTCCTCAAACTATGGTCATCACCGAGAAGTATCCCGATTATTGTCACTTCGGGGTTGTCGGATCATAACACATAATAGGTGACTATAGACTTGCAAGATAGGATCAAGAACACACATATATTCATGAAAACATAATAGGTTCAGATCTGAAATCATGGCACTCGGGCCCTAGTGACAAGCATTAAGCATAGCAAAGTCATAGCAACATCAATCTCAGAACATAGTGGATACTAGGGATCAAACCCTAACAAAACTAACTTGATTACATGGTAAATCTCATCCAACCCATCACCGTCCAGCAAGCATACGATGGAATTACTCACGCATGGCGGTGAGCATCATGAAATTGGTGATAGAGGATGGTTGATGATGACGACAGCGACGAATTCCCCTCTCCGGAGCCCCGAACGGACTCCAGATCATCCCTCCCGAGAGAGATTAGGGCTTGGCGGCGGCTCCGTGTCATGAAACGCGATGAAACTTTCTCCTTGATTTTTTTCTCCCCGAGACGGTATATATGGAGTTGGAGTTGAGGTCGGAGGAGGTCCAGGGGCCCACGAGATAGGAGGGCGCGCCCTGGGGGGGCGCCCCCTGTCTCGTGGAGAGCCCGTGGGGCCCCCGGCCTTGATTCTTTTGCCAAAAATTCTTATTAAATTTGAAAAGTGCCTCCGTGGATTTCCAGGACATTCTGAGAACTTTTCTTTTCTACACATAAAACAACATCATGGCAGTTCTGCTGAAAACAGCGTCAGTCCGGGTTAGTTTCATTCAAATCATGCAAGTTAGAGTCCAAAACAAGGGCAAAAGTGTTTGGAAAAGTAGATACGTTGGAGACATATCAAACAACATAGGCATACCCTAGGTGAACCAGATATTAGACAGACATACTATTCATTGATGCCTTGATATGTGCCCCACAACTAATTTAGAACTCAAGTTTGAACATTAATTTGGACCTGACTTGGTGTCCAAGAGGTGAACAGGACAATAAAGTAGCAGGTAATTTTAAGCAATGCATAACATAAGTAGAAACAAAAGAGTGCGACCTCTTGATACGTCTCCAACGTATCTACTTTTCCAAACACTTTTGCCCTTGCTTTGGACTCTAACTTGCATGATTTGAATGAAACTAACCCGGACTGACGCTGTTTTTAGCAGAACTGCCATGATGTTGTTTTATGTGTAGAAAACAAAAGTTCTCGGAATGTCCTGAAAATCCTCGGAGGCAAGTTTCGGAAAATATTAAAAATAATGGCGAAAGAATCAAGACTAGAGGGCCCACACCCTGTCCACAAGGGTGGGGGGCGCGCCCACCCCCTGGGCGTGCCCCCTATCTCGTGGGCCCCCGGAGGCTTCGCCGACCTCAACTCCAACTCCATATATTCCGTCTTGCAGAGAAAAAAATCAGAGAGGAAGTTTCATCACGTTTTACGATACGGAGCCGCCGCCAAGCCCTAATCTCTCTCGGGAGGGCTGATCTAGAGTCCGTTCGGGGCTCCGGGGAGGGGGATTCATCGCTGTCGTCATCATCAACCATCCTCCATCACCAATTTCATGATGCTCACCGCTGTGCGTGAGTAATTCCATCGTAGGCTTGCTGGACGGTGATGTGTTAGATGAGATTTACCATGTAATCAAGTTAGTTTTGTTAGAGTTTGATCCCTAGTATCCACTATGTTTTGAGATTGATGTTGCTATGACTTTGCTATGCTTAATGCTTGTCACTAGGGCCCGAGTGCCATGATTTCAGATCTGAACCTATTATGTTTTCATGAATATATGTGAGTTCTTGATCCTATCTTGAAAGTCTATAGTCACCTATTATGTGTTATGATCCGAGAACCCCGAAGTGACAATAATCGGGATACTTCTCGGTGATGACCGTAGTTTGAGGAGTTCATGTATTCACTATGTGTTAATGCTTTGGTCCGGTTCTCTATTAAAAGGAGGCCTTAATATCCCCTAGTTTCCACTAGGACCCCACTGCCACGGGAGGGTAGGACAAAAGATGTCACACAAGTTGTTTTCCATAAGCACGTATGACTATATTCGAAATACATGCCTACATTACATTGATGAATTAGAGCTAGTTCTGTGTCACCCTATGTTATATCTATTACATGAGGAATCACATCCAACATAATTATCCATCACTGATCCAATGCCTATGAGCTTTTCACATATTGTGCTTCGCTTATTTACTTTTCCGTTGCTATTGTTACAATTACTACAAAACCCAAAAATATTACTTTTGCCACTGTTACCTTTATTATCATACTACTTTGCTACTAAATACTTTGTTGTAGATACTAAGTTATCCAGGTGTGGTTGAATTGACAACTCAACTGCTAATACTCAATCATATTCTTTGGCTCCCCTTATGTCGAATCAATAAATTTGGGTTGAATACTTTACCCTCGAAAGCTGTTGCGATCCCCTACACTTGTGGGTTATCAAGACTAATTTCTGGCGCTGTTGCCGGGGAGCATAGCTCTATTCTCTGAGTCACTTGGGATTTATATCTGTTGATCACTATGAAGAACTTGAAAGATGCAAAACCAAGATTCCGCCCTCAACTACAAGGGGAGATAAGGAACTGCCATCTAGCTCTGCACTAGATTCTCCTTCTATTATGAGTAAGTTTGTGACACTTAAACCTGCTACTGCTATGAATTCTGATATGTCGCATGTTATTGATGATGCCCCTTCTACTATGCATGATACTTATGATGGAACTACTTCTGTGCGTGATACCACTTTGCCATTAGGTGAATTTCTTGATGAACAACTTGCTAGGGTTAGAGAGAATGAAATTATTAAGGATGCTATTATTGATGATAGTGATGATGAGAGTTCTCCCCTTGATTATGAATTACCTGTTGTTCCTTAGGGTTATGTTATGAATGAGGAAGCTGCTAGAGCTATTTTTTCTTGAAAAGATAGATATGATCTTAAAAAATATTAGCTAAATGGAAACAACAGTCTCTTAATGCTAAAATGAAACCTGACCCTGCTTTTGCTACTTCACCTATCTGTGTTACTGATAAGGATTATGAATTCTCTGTTGATCCTGAGATTATTACTTTGGTTGAATCTGATCCTTTTTATGGCCTTGAATCTGGAACTGTTGTGGCACATCTTACCAAGTTGAATGATATAGCCACCCTGTTTACCAATGATGATAATTCTCGCCATTTCTATATCCTCAAGATATTTTCGTTCTCATTAAAGGGTGATGCTAAGACTTGGTTTAATTCTCTTGCTCCTAGTTGTGTGCATAGTCCCTAGTATATGATTTATTACTTCTCTGCTAAATATTTCCCTGCACATAAGAAACAAGCTGCCTTGCGGGAAACATATAATTTTGTGCAAATCGAAGAAGAGAGTCTTCCACAAGCTTGGGGGAGGCTTCTCCGATTACTTAATGCTTTGCCTGATCATCCTCTTAAGAAAAATGAAATACTTGATATCTTTTATAATGGACTAACTGATGCTTCCAAAGACTACTTGGATAGTTGTGCTGGTTGTGTTTCCAGGGAAAGAATACTTGACGAAGCTGAATTACTATTGAATAATATGTTGACTAATGAAAATAATTGGACTCTTCCTAAGCCAATTCCTGAGGCAATTCCTGAACCAATTGAGCCAACTCCTGAGCCTATTCCTAAACCCACTCCGAAGAAGAGAGGTGTTTTATTTCTCAGTCCTGAAGATATGCAAGAGGCAAAGAAATCAATGAAAGAAAAAGGTATAAAAGCTGAAGATGTTAAGAATTTACCACCTATTGAAGAAATACACGGTCTTAATATACCGCCTGTTGAAGAACCACATTGTCTTGATAACCCGACACAGGTAGTAAAGGTAAATTCTCTCTGTAGATATGATAAGGTTGAAATTCCCTCTACTAAATTTCATATCCCATGCTTAGATGAATTTGATGACTTTATAGCTATACAAGAAAGTTTTAATGCTTATGTTGGTAGAGAATTAAAGAATAACACCTTCGAGATAGGACGCGTGAGTGATTATATGGCTAGAGTTAAAGGTGAACTTACACTCATTAGCAAATATGCGTCTATGGTTGCTACTCAAGCTGAGCAAGTACTTAAAGCTCAAAATGATTTGCTTGATGAATTAAATAATAAACCTGACTTTGCTGTTAGAGTGGCTACTAGAACTGGTAGAATGACTCAGGAACCTTTGTACCCTGAAGGCCACCCTAAGAGAATCGAGCAAGATTCTCAGAGAAATAATTTAGAGGCACCTAGTTCTTCCAAAAAGAAGAAGAAGAAAAACGATAGGACTTTGGATGCTTCTAGTGAACCTATTGTAGACACACCTGAGAATCCCAATGATATTTGTATTTCTGACATAGAAACATAATCAGGTGATGAACATGAACCTAGTGATAATGTTAATGATAATGTTCATGTTGATGCTCAAGCTAGAAAAAATAATGAAGTAGAAGTTGAACCTGTTGTTGATCTTGATAACCCACAATCAAAGAATCAACTATATGATAAGAGAGATTTTGTTGCTAGGAAGCACGATAGAGAAAGAGAACCATGGGTTCAGAAACCCATGCCCTTTCCTCCTAAACTATCCAAGACAAAGGATGATGAGGATTTTGAGCGCTTTGCTAAAATGATTAGACCCATTTTCTTATGTATGCGCTTAACTGATATGCTTAAAGTAAATCCTTATGCTAAGTATATGAAGGATACCATTACAAATAAAAGAAAGATACCGGAAGCTGAAATTTCTAGCATGCTTGCTAATTACACTTTTAAGGGTGGAATACCAAAGAAACTTGGAGATCCTGGGGTACCAACTATACTATGCTCCATGAAAAGAAATTATGTTAGAACTGCTTTATGTGATCTTGGAGCCAGTGTTAGTGTTATGCCTCTCTCTTTATATTGTAGACTTGAATTGAATAAGTTGACACCTACTGAAATATCTTTGCAAATGGCTGATAAATCAACTGCTATACCTGTCGGTATATGTGTGGATGTGCCTATTGTGGTTGCAAATGTCCCTATCTTAACAGACTTTGTTATTCTTGATATTCCCGAGGACGATAGTATGTCGATTATCCTCGGTAGACCTTTTTTGAATACTGTAGGGGCTGTTATTGATTGCAACAAAGGCAATGCCACTTTTCATGTTAACGGTAATGAGCATACGGTACACTTTCCGAGGAAACAATCTCAAGTTCATAGCATCAATTCTATTGGAAAAGTTCCAACTATTATTGTTGGAGGTTTTGAATTTCCTCTCCCTACTGTCAAGAAAAAGTATGATATTCTAATTGTTGGGGATTTTCGTATCCCCGTTGAGGTAACTTAGTGTTATTCGAAATTTCTCCGGTTCCGTGTTATTCGGAATGAGTTTGTTAACAAGACTTAATCAACCTTGTTAGTGGATTCATTTTGATGATCATGAGATGGATGAAACTAGAAGGCACAACCTTCTGTCCCCTCTTTTTACTTTCTGTTATTTAGAATAAATAAAGCAAAAATAGTATTATCCGTCTATTTTCTAAATTATTCGTGCAATAAAAAATATCCCGAAAATAAAAGTGCTCCAAATGCCTTGCAAATTTAGTATGATTTTTTATGAAATATTTGAGGATTTTAGGCACTGAAATCACTTTAGGAGGGGCAAGCACCAGACCACAAGAGTGGAGGGCGCGCCCACCCCCCCTGGGCGCCCCCCTGTCTCGTGGGCCCCTGGTGGCCCCCCTGCACTTATGCCAGCACCCACACACTCCATCTTCTTCCCAAAAAAATCCCCATCCAGCTCAAGCACGAGTTCTAGCTCATTTTGCTGCGATTTTCGATCTCCTTGCTCAAAGCTCCATTCACAAAACTGCTTTGGGAGATTGTTGCTTGGTATGTGACTCCTCCATTGATCCAATTAGTTTTTGTTCTAGTGCTTTATTCATTGCAATTTTTTGCTGCATAGGTGACCCTGTTCTTGAGCTTGCATGTCAATATTATGAGGTCCCAAGTAGTTCTAATGCATGATATATGCTCTAGACACTTGTAGGAGTAGTTGCTACCAATCTTGTTTAGTTTTATTCACTTTTATTTTGAAGTTACTAAAATTTCAGAAATTTTTCAGAAAATGAATTATGTCTAGGAGAATGTACCAAGGTGGTTCCTCAGTAAAGAAAGGACCCAAGATTGCTATACGTGAGCAAGACGTTGAACTACCGAGGGACGCAGAAGTACGAGCCTGTGAGTGGCCATCCGATGATTTCATGGTCGAAGCAGGCTTTAAGGAGGAATTTGACGCGTATGTGCGTAATGCCGATTTGGAGGACTTCTTACAAGATAAGTGTCCTCAGTACTATCAATTGACTGATTCATTTGTGCGAAGGTTTAAATATAAATGTACACGTAATTCTCCTAGTGTCCTATTTGATATCTATGATACATCTTATACCATGGACTTAGAGGATTTTACAACTACTTGCAGACTTCCATAGTGGGGCAATATTTATGATCCGCACAAATCTGAATTTAGAGATTTCCTTGCTAGTATCACTGTGGGAGAATCAAGGGACATAGCACAAGCTACCATAGGGAGCATTCATTTTCCTGCTATACATTATTTTGCTCTTTTCATTGGTAGATGCATTAACGGTAAAGATGAAGCATGTCATATGTGTGTCCCTGATCTTTGTGTCCTCAAGAGTATTGTGTTAGGTTGTAAAGATTATAACTTGGGGGAAATAGTTGCACATAGGTTGCATAATAATGGTAGAGCTGGAGATTTATTTCGAGGAATTTATGCGACCCGTGTGGCAAATTATCTTGGTATAGCCCCATGAGAGGGGGATATGATGTTACCTCCTGCTTATTTAGATTATGACGCTATGGTCCATAATCATTTCCTTAAGAGGAATGAACAATTCCTCCAGTGTCGACTAATCTTTGACAGACATAGCGTTGTCCATGTTACTCTTCCTGCTCCCTTCCTTTTTGATTACCAGGCAAAAGGAAGATATGTTGTTACCAGGGAGGAAGCAGTTAAACACGAGGGGAGAGCAGAGGCGGCTCGCCAACATGCCGCAGCTCAGGAGGCATTTGCTGTTGCATCTCAGCACGACCCCAGTTACAACTACGGATATCAGCCAGGCTACCCTTGGCATTAGACCAACTTAGGCCAAAAGCCTAAGCTTGGGGGAGTACGTATTTCTCACCGACTTTACATTCATGTTCACACACTATTCTAGTCGTCGGTGCTCATACTCTTTCATTGTATTATCCATGCTAGTTTAATTTTCTTTTTCTAGCTTTCTTCTTGTGTATTTGATAAACCTTAAGAAAAACCAAAAAAAATAGTTAGTTTATTTTCCATGCTTGTAGTAGAATTAAAATGAAAACCCAAAAAGATTTCTCCTACTTCTTCTTACTTGTTGGGAGCTTTCTCGTGTAAATAGTTTTATTTTCTTTTATTTCTTTTGGGGGTCGAGAGTAGAAGACAGATTGAAAATATTTAGTGGCTCTCATATGCATGATTGTTTATTTAACTTAGAGCCCATATTACTTTGTCTCCTCTCTTGAGTTGAATGCTTGCAGATTCCAACTTAGTCCAATGCACGTGCACTATTATTATTATACACATCATTCGATCATGCAAGTGAAAGGCAATAATGACGATATATGATGGACTGATTGAGATGAGAAAAGCTGGTATGAACTCGACCTCTCTTGTTTTTGTAAATATGATGAGTTCACTGTTCCTAATTCAGCTTATTATGAAGTAAACATATTTGCAATGACATTTAGAGATTATAGTTGCTTGTGTCATGCTTGATTAGCTATGAGTTATAATGGTTTTACCTTGCATGCCAACATGCTATTAGAATGATTATGATGTGGTATGATGGGATGGTATCCTCGTTTAAATAAATTGAGTGACTCGACTTGGCACATGTTCATGCATGTAGTTGAAACAAATCAACATAGCCTTCATGATATTTATGTTCATGGTTGATTACATCCTACTCATGTTTGTATTCGGTGTGAATTGATTTTAATGCATGTTTATGACTGTTGTCGCTCTCTCAGTTGGTCGCTTCCCAGTCTTTTGCTAGACTTCACATGTACTAAGCGGGAATACTGCTTGTGCATCCAAACTCCTTAAATCCCAAAGTTATTCCAATGAGTCCACCATACCTTCCTATATGCGGTATTTACCTGTCGTTCCAAGTAAATTTGTATGTGCCAAACTCCAAACCTTCAAATGAAATTCTGTTTTGTATGCTCGAGCAGCTCATGTTTCGACTAGGGCTGCCTATATCTTCCATGCTAGGTGGGTTATTCTCAAGAGGAGTGGACTCTGCTCCTCATTCACGAGAAAGGGCCGGTAACCGGGATGCCCAGTCCCATGACCCAGAAAGATCAAAGCAAATAAATTTAATTAAACAAAACTCCCCCAGGACTGTTATTAGTTGGAGGCACTCGTTGTTTCGAGCAAGCCATGGATTGATGCTTGTTGGTGGTAGGGGAGTATAAACTTTTACCATTCTGTTTGGGAACTGCCTATAATGCATGTAGTATGGAAGATACAACCATCTCATAGTTGTTGTGTTGACAGTGAAAGTATGCCGCTCAAAATGTTATTCAATCTCTATTTTAAAATCAAGCTCTGGCACCTCTACAAATCCCTACTTCCCTCTGCGAAGGGCCTATCTATTTACTTTTATGTTGAGTCATCATCCCTCTTATTAAAAAGCACCTGCCGGAGAGCACAGTGTCATTTGCATTCATTACTATTGGTTTATATTGGGTATGACTTGACTGGATCTCTTTTACCATGAATTACAATGTTTAGTTAGTCCTTGATCTTTAAAGGTGCTCTGCATTTATGTTTTGCAGTCTCAGAAAGGGCTAGCGAGATACCATTTTGTTATATCATGTTAGGATTGTTTTGAGAAAGTGTTGTCATACGAGTTTTATTATTATGCCTCGCTAGCTGATTATGCCATTGATATGAGTAATTGTGAGACCTAAGTGTTATTGTGAGTATGGTTAGTTCATAGTATTTGCTGAAACCTGAATGCTGGCTTTGCATGTTTACAACAACAAGAGCAAATAGAGTTTGTAAAAGTTTTTCTTTATCACTTTCAGTTTATCAACTGAATTGCTTGAGGACAAGCAAAGGTTTAAGCTTGGGGGAGTTGATACGTCTCCAATGTATCTACTTTCCAAACACATTTGCCCTTGTTTTGGACTCTAACTTGCATGATTTGAATGAAACTAACCCGGACTAACGCTGTTTTCAGCAGAGCTGCCATGATGTTGTTTTATGTGTAGAAAACAAAAGTTCTCGGAATGTCCTGAAAATCCTTGGAGGCAAGTTCCGTAAAATATAAAAAATACTGGTGAAAGAATCAAGACCAGGGGGCCCACACCCAGTCCACGAGTGTGGGGGGCGTGCCCCCCTATCTTGTGGGCCCCCTGAGGCTCCACAAACCTCAACTCCAACTCCATATATTCCGTCTCACGGAGAAAAAAAAATCAGAGAGGAAGTTTCCTCACGTTTTATGATACGGAGCCGCCGCCAAGCCCTAATCTCTCTCGGGAGGGCTGATCTGGAGTCCGTTCGGGGCTCTGGAGAGGGGGGTTTGTCGCCGTCGTCATCATCAACCATCCTCCATCACCAATTTCATGATGCTCACCGCCGTGCATGAGTAATTCCATTGTAGGCTTGCTGGATGGTGATGGGTTAGATGAGATTTACCATGTAATCAAGTTAGTTTTGTTAGGGTTTGATCCCTAGTATCCACTATGTTCTGAGATTGATGCTGCTATGACTTTGCTATGCTTAATGCTTGTCACTAGGGCCCGAGTGCCATGATTTCAGATCTGAACCTATTATGTTTTCATGAATATATGTGAGTTCTTGATCCTATCTTGCAAGTCTATAGTCACCTATTATGTGTTATGATCTGAGAACCCTGAAGTGACAATAATCGGGATACTTCTTGGTGATGACCGTAGTTTGAGGAGTTCATGTATTCACTATGTGTTAATGCTTTGGTCCGGTTCTCTATTAAAAGGAGGCCTTAATATCCCTTAGTTTCCGCTAGGACCCCGCTACCACGGGAGGGTAGGACAAAAGATGTCATGCAAGTTCTTTTCCATAAGCACGCATGACTATATTCGGAATACATGCCTACATTACATTCATGAATTGGAGCTAGTTCTGTGTCACCCTATGTTATAGCTATTACATGAGGAATTGCATCTGACATAATTATCCATCACTGATCCAATGCCTACGAGATTTTCACATATTGTGCTTCGCTTATTTACTTTTCCGTTGCTATTGTTACAATTACTACAAAACCCAAAAATATTACTTTTGCCACTGTTACCTTTATTATCATACTACTTTGCTACTAAATACTTTGCTGCAGATACTAAGTTATCCAGGTGTGGTTGAATTGACAACTCAACTGCTAATACTCAATAATATTCTTTGGCTCCCCTTGTGTCGAATCAATAAATTTGGGTTGAATACTTTACCCTCGAAAGCTGTTGCGATCCCCTACACTTGTGGGTTATCACCTCTCTTGTGGACCCGTATACTCCTCAGGTTCATCTACTGAGTTGATGATGGTGATGCCATTGCAGTGGGTGCCGGCGGCAGGGAAGGAGATCTGAGGCGGCGAAAGATGGTCAGGAGTTGTGATGTCTGGTTTGGTGGATGCTTCTGTCGATGGAGGAGCTCAGGTGAGGTGGACGACATCGCGGCAGGAGAAGGACAAACCACAAAAAGTTCCCTTCGACACCTACCTATAACTGAAGTAATTCTGCAAGGGCCCATTTGGCTTGCATGATTCTTAAAACACAGGGATAGGAAAAACACCGGAATAGGATAGGGATGCACATGGTAAACAGAGCATTTGTAAACACATGATTTTTGCCAACTTGGGTGTTTGGTTTACTGGAATTGGAAGAGCAGAGGAATGCAAAGAAACATGGCCAAAATAAAGTTAAACCATATGAAAGCGTGTACAGTTAGAATGTTATTCTGCCACTAATGCACTTGGTCTTGTTTTAATGCATAGGATTTTGAAAAGTAGGTCAGGGTGGATGTTTTCCTTCATTCCTATCAACAAAATGCATGAATAATTGAATAGTAGAGTGCCATTGGAATACTCCCTATTGCTATGTTTTTCTGTTGAACCAAAATAGCCCTAATGGATCGACATGAATGTATAGTAATAAGTGATGCAACAAGTGTACAACCTCTTTGCCGTAGCCGTGTCGACCTCAGCATCATTGGGTTGGTCGCTGAAGCACTTGTGATGGATCGTTCTGTCATTAGAGCAGCTCCGATGAGCCGTAAGACGGCAAGGCTGAAGCAGCACAAGACAGACATCGTCAATCTCAAGTGGGATTCTAATAGCATCTCCAATAGATGACGTAAAATAGATGTAAAATTTACATCACCAAAAACCACGTGACTACAACAGATGAGGTAAAAACTGTTGACTCTGAACTTAACTGTCGAAACTGAAATTTACTGTGGAATCTGAATGCTATTGTCGAAACTGAACGCAATGGTAGCAGAGAGGCACTTGACATGTAGTTTAGGGAGGGCCTGCAGTTGATCTTCAACCTGCATCCCCCTGATCCGCCAGCCACCACCGGCTGAACCGCCGGCCCCAGTGCCGCCTCGCCGCCCCGAAACAACTCTGCACCGCCGGTCCGCCGCCGCCCCGGCCAGCCCTCTAGCCCTAATGTCTACTACACAACCTTCTTCTTGTAGACGTTGTTGGGCCTGCAAGTGCACAGGTTTGTAGGATAATAGGAAATTTCCCTCAAGTGGATGACCTAAGGTTTATCAATCCGTAGGAGGCGTAGGATGAAGATGGTCTCTCTCAAGCGACCCTGCAACGAAATAACAAAGAGTCTCTTGTGTCCCCAACACATCCAATACAATGGTAAATTGTATAGGTGCACTAGTTCGGCGAAGAGATGGTGATACAAGTGCAAAATAGATATTAGATATAGGTTTTTGTAATCTGAAATTATAAAAACAGCAAGGTAGCGAGCGATAAAAGTGAGCGTAAACGGTATTGCAATGATAGGATACAAGGCCTAGGGTTCATACTTTCACTAGTGCTAGTTCTCTCAACAATAGTAACATAGATAAATCATATCACAAGCCCTCAACATGCAACAAAGAGTCACTCCAAAGCCACTAATAGCAGAGAACAAACATAGAGATTATGGTAGGGTATGAAACCACCTCAAAGTTATTCTTTCGGATCGATCTATTAAAGAGTTCGTACTATAATAACACCTTAAGACACAAATAAACCAAAACCCTAATGTCACCTAGATACTCCACTGTCACCTCAAGTATCCGTGGGCATGATTATACGATATGCATCACACAATCTCAGATTCATCCAACCAACACAAAGTACTTCAAAGAGTGCCCCAAAGTTTCTACCGGAGAGTCAAGAACGTGTGCCAACCCCTATGCATAGGTTCATGGGCGGAACCCGCAAGTTGGTCACCAAAACATACATCAAGTGGCACATGATATCCCATTGTCACCACAGATAAGCATGGCAAGACATACATCAAGTGTTCTCAAATAAAGACTCAATCCGATAAGATAACTTCAAAGGGGAAACTCAATTCATCACAAGAGAGTAGAGGAGGAGAAACATCATAAGATCCAACTACAATAGCAAAGCTCGGGATACATCAAGATTGTGCCATAGAGGGAACACGAGAGAGAACACGAGAGAGAGAGAGAGAGAGAGAGAGAGAGAGAGAGAGAGAGATCAAACACATAGCTACTGGTACATACCCTCAGCCCTGAGGGTGAACTACTCCCTCCTCATCATGGATAGCGCCGGGATGATGAAGATGGCCAGCGGTGATGGGTTCCTCCTCCGGCAGGGTGCCGGAACGGGCTCCCGAGAGGTTTTTGGTGGCTACAGAGGCTTGCGGCGGCGGAACTCCCAATCTATCTTGATATTCAATGGTTTTAGGATACGTAGGCTTATATAGGCAAAAGAAGTCGGTCGGGGGGTCCTCGAGGGGTCCACGAGACAGGGGGGCGTGCCCAGTAGGGGGGCGCCCCCCTATCTCCTAGGCTCCTCGAGGATCTTCTGACGTGCACTCCAAGTCTCCAGGATCCTATTCTTCCCAAAAATAACGCTGCCGAAGGTTTCATTCCATTTGGACTCCGTTTGATATTCCTTTTCCTCGAAATACTAAAATAGGCAATAAAACAGCAATATGGGCAGGGCCTCCGGTTAATAGGTTAGTCCCAAAAGTAATATAAAAGTGTATAATAAAGCCCATAATCATTCAAAACATATAATAAAATAGCATGAATGCTTCATTAATTATAGATATGTTGGAGATGTACCAGCATCCCCAAGCTTAATTCCTACTCGTCCTCGAGTAGGTAAATGATAAAGAAAGAATTTATGAAGTGTGAATGCTAGAAGGTGCACAAGTTTGATCAATGATAATTTCAATTACCTTTACTAGCATCAATATATGTCATAACGGTAGTTCATCTCATAAAACTTTTCATGATAAAGTAACAAGCAATTCACATGTTAAAGCATAGACCATAAACTTTCTTGAAAACTAGCTAACTTCATTCTTAGTCATCAAACAATTACAATTCATCTTATTTTCAGGAAGAGTCTTTGTCAGAGCTTTGATTTAGCAAACTTCACATACTCAACCATCATATAGTCTTCTACAATTGCTAACACTCATGCAATACTTGTGGTTATGAAGTTTTAATCAGACACAGAGAAAGATAGGGGCTTATAATGTTGCCTCCAAACGTATTCACCTTTGGGTGATGTCAACAATAATAGTTCATGCTAATGTACATCCAATTGGATATATATATATATATATATATATATATATATATATATATATATATATATATATATCAGGATCACCCTAACACAAAGTGCTTGCCAAAGGATAAAATGAAAAAGGGAAAGGTGAAGATCACCTTGACTCTTGCATAAAGTAAAAGACATAAAGTAAAAGATAGGCCCTTCGTAGAGGGAAACAAAGGTTATCATGCGCTTTTAGGGTTGGACACACAAAATCTTAATGCAAAAGAACGTCACTTTATATTGCCCCTTGTATATGGACCTTTATTATGCAGTCCGTCGCTTTTATTGCTTCCATAGCAAGTTCGTACAAAGCTTATTTTCTCCACACTAATAAGTCTTGCATATTTAGAGAGAAATTTTTATTGCTTGCACCGATGACAACTTACTTGAAGGATCTTACTCAATCCATAGGTAGGTATGGTGGGCTCTCATGGCAAAACCGGGTTTAAGGATATTTGGAAGCACAAGTAGTACCTCTACTTGGTGCTAGGAATTTTTGGCTAGCATGAGGGGGAAAGGCAAGCTCAACATGTTTGAATGATCCATGACAATATACTTTAACTGAGATGTGAGAAAACATAACCCATTATGTTGTCTTCCTTGTCCAACATCAACTCTTTAACATGTCATACATAATGAGTGCTCACAATTATAAAAGATGTCTATGATAATATATTTATATGTGAAATCTCTCTTCCTTCAATATTATTTCATGAATTGTTCAAATGACTAATACAATGCTTGCTAATCGTCAATAAATTTACAACCTCTACTTCTTAGATGTGAAGTCATTTATACCCATGGGATAAGAAAATGAGACATATATAATTTCAGATTTATGACATTCAACTCATTCAACCATTTACTCAGAGGATATAAGTGAAGCACACGAGTAAATGAAAAACTACTCCAAAAAGATACAAGTGAAGATCAATGAGTAGCAAAATAATTATGCAACTATATGAAGACTCTCTCTCATTAAAGAATTCTAGATCTTGGTATTGTATTCAAGCATCAAGCAAAAAAAAATGACATTGCAAGGATAGCACAACTCATGTGAAGAAGCAAAAACTTACGCTCAACCGATACTAACCGATAGTTTTTGAAGAAGAAAGGTGGGATGCCTAACAGGGCATCCCCAAGCTTAGATGCTTGAGAATTCTTGAAATATTATCTTGGGGTGCCTTGGGCATCCCCAAGCTTGAGCTTTTATGTCTCCTTAATTCCTCTCATATCATGGTTTCTCTTCTTTTTATCAAAAGCTTCATTCACAACAAACTCAACAAGAACTCGTGAGATAGGTTAGTATAAACCAATGCAAAACCTTATCATTTTCTACTATAACAAATTAATAAAATTATTATTCAACATTTCATACTAAATGCCTCTGAATATTTAATACTCCTATCCTCAAATAGAATCATTAAACAAGCAAACATATGCAAACAATGCAAACATAACAGCAATCTGCCAAAACAGTACAGTCTGTAAAGAATGAAAGAGTATCAATACTTACCTAACTCCAACAATTATGAGAGAAAATTCCCACTGTAATAAATTTATCAGAGCTCAATATGCAAAAAGATTCAACATTATACCATTCTCTGACTTTTCTAGGGAATTTTTGCAACAGCGGTAAACTTTCTGTTTTCAAACAGCAACATGTATACTAGCAAAATAAGCATGGCAAAGGCTATCCTTGACATTTTTATTGAAAATAAAGATGCAAAGCATTATTCTAACTAACAGCAAGCAAAAACTAACAAAATAAAATGACGCTCCAAGAAAAACACATATCATGTGGCGAATAAAATATAGCTCCAAGTAAAGTTACCGATGAACGAAGACGAAAGAGGGGATGCCTTCCGGGGCACCCCCAAGCTTAGGCTCTTGGTTGCCCTTGGATATTACCTTGGGGTGCCTCGGGCATCCCCAAGCTTAGGCTCTTTTCCACTCCTTATTCCATAGTACATCGAATCTTTACCCAAAACTTGAAAACTTCAACCACACAAAACTCAAAACAAAAACTCGTAAGCTCCCTTAGTATAATAAAACCACCACTTAGGTACTGTAATGAACTCATTATAAATCCATATTGGTGTAATATCTACTGTATTCTAACTTCTCTATGGTTCATACCGTCCGATACTACTCATAGATTCATCAAAATAAGCAAACAACACAATGAAAACAGAATCTGTCAAAAACAGAACAGTCTGAAGTAATCTGTATCAAACGTATACTTCTGGGACTCAAACAAATCTGAAATAAATTGCTAGACCTGAGGAATTTGTATTAATCATCTGCAAAAAGAATCAACCTAAACTCACTCTCCAGTAAAAAATGGCAGCTATTCTCGTGAGCGCAAAAGTTTCTGTTTTTTACAGCAAGATCACATAAACTTCACCCAAGTCATCCCAAAGGTTCTACTTGGCACTTTATTGAAACAAAAGCTATAGAACATGATTACTACAGTAGCATAATCATGTTAACACACAAAAACAGTAAGGGTAAATATTGGGTTGTCTCCCAACAAGCGCTTTTCTTTAATGCCTTTTTAACTAGGCATGATGATGTCAATGATGCTCACATAAAAGATAAGAATTGAAACTTAAAGAGAGCATCATGAAGAATATGACTAGCACATTTAAGCCTAACCCACTTCCTATGCCTAGGGATTTTGTGAGCAAACAACTTATGGGAACAATAATCAACTAGCATAGGAAGGTAAAACAAGCATAGCTTCAAAATTTTCAACACATAGGAAGGAAACTTGATATTATTGCAATTCCTACAAGCATAAGTTCCTCGCTCATAATAATTTTCAGTAGCATCATGAATGAATTCAACAATATAAACAACACCTAAAGCATTCTTTTCATGATCTACTTGCATAGAAAATTTACTACTCTCCACATAAGCAAAATTCTTCTCATGAATAATAGTGGGAGCAAACTCAACAAAATAATTATCATGTGAGGCTAATCCAATTGAAAACTAAAATCATGATGACAAGTTCCATGGTTATCACTATTCCTAATAGCATACAAGTCATCACAATAATCATCATAGATAGCAACTTTGTTCTCATAATCAATTGGAACCTCTTCCGAAATAGTGGAATCATCACTAAATAAAGTTGGCACTCTTCCATATCCACTTTCATGTTCATCACAATAAGATTCAATATCCTCCAAAATAGTGGGATCACTACTTCCTAAATTGACACTCTTCCAAACCCACTTTCATCAATATAATCATCGTAAATAGGAGGCATGCTTTCATCATAATAAATTTTCTCATCAAAACTTGGGGGACTAAAAATATCATATTCATCAAACATAGATTCCCCAAGCTTGTGGCTTTGCATATCATTAGCATCATGGATATTCAAGGAATTCATACTAACAACATTGCAATCATGCTCATCATACAAAGATCTAGTGTCAAACATTCTATATATTTCTTCTTCTAGCACTTGAGCACAATTTTCCTTTTTATCAAACTCAAAAAAGATATTAAAAACACGAAGCGTATGTGACAAACTCAACTCCATTTTTTTGTAGTTTTCTTTTCTAAACTAAACTAGTGATACAACAAGAAACAAAAAGATTCGATTGCAAGATCTAAAGATATACCTTCAATCACTCACCTCCCCGGAAATGGCGCCAGAAAAGAGCTTAGTTGACGGTGTGTGAGTGAGTGCCCTTTACCTAGCCTCCCCGGCAACGGCGCCAGAAAAGAGCTTGATGTCTACTACATAACCTTCTTCTTGTAGACGTTGTTGGGCCTGCAAGTGCACAGGTTTGTAGGACATTTGCAAATTTCCCTCAAGTGGATGACCTAAGGTTATCAATCCGTAGGAGGCATAGGATGAAGATGGTCTATCTCAAACAACCCTGCAACCAAATAACAAAGAGTCTCTTGTGTCCCCAACACACCCAATACAATGGTAAATTGTATAGGTGCACTAGTTCGGCGAAGAGATGGTGATACAAGTGCAAAATAGATAGTAGATATAGGTTTTTGTAATCTGAAATTATAAAAACAGCAAGGTAGCGAGCGATAAAAGTGAGCGTAAATGGTATTGCAATGATAGGAAACAAGGCCTAGGGTTCATACTTTCACTAGTGAAAGTTCTCTCAACAATAATAACATAGATAGATCATATAACAAGCCCTCAACATGCAACAAAGAGTCACTGCAAAGCCACTAATAGCGGAGAAAAAACGTAGAGATTATGGTAGGGTATGAAACCACCTCAAAGTTATTCTTTCGGATCGATCTATTAAAGAGTTCGTACTAGAATAACACCTTAAGACACAAATAAACCAAAACCCTAATGTCACCTAGATACTCCATTGTCACCTCAAGTATCCGTGGGCATGATTATACGATATGCATCACACAATCTCAGATTCATCCAACCAACACAAAGTACTTCAAAGAGTGCCCCAAAGTTTCTACCGGAGAGTCAAGAACGTGTGCCAACCCCTATGCATAGGTTCATGGGCGGAACCCGCAAGTTGGTCACCAAAACATACATCAAGTGGCACATGATATCCCATTGTCACCACAGATAAGCATGGCAAGACATACATCAAGTGTTCTCAAATAAAGACTCAATCCGATAAGATAACTTCAAAGGGGAAACTCAATTAATCACAAGAGAGTAGAGGGGGAGAAACATCATAAGATCCAACTACAATAGCAAAGCTCGGGATACATCAAGATCGTGCCATAGAGGGAACACGAGAGAGAACACGAGAGAGAGAGAGAGAGAGAGAGAGAGAGAGAGAGAGAGATCAAACACATAGCTACTGGTACATACCCTCAGCCCCGAGGGTGAACTACTCCCTGCTCGTCATGGATAGTGCCGGGATGATGAATATGGCCACCGGTGATGGGTTCCTCCTCCGGCAGTGTGCCGGAACGGGCTCCCGAGAGGTTCTTGGTGGCTACAGAGGCTTGCGGCGGCGGAACTCCCGATCTTTCTTGATATTCAATGGTTAGGGTACGTAGGCTTATATAGGCGAAAGAAGTCGATCGAAGGGTCCTCGAGGGGTCCACGAGACGGGAGGCGTGCCCAGTAGGGGGGCGCCCCCTATCTCCTGGGCTCCTCGAGGATCTTATGACGTGCATTCCAAGTCTCTCGGATCCTATTCTTCCTGAAAATAACGCTGCCGAAGGTTTCATTCCGTTTGGACTCCGTTTGATATTCCTTTTCCTCGAAATACTGAAACATGCAATAAAACAGCAATATGGGCTGGGCCTCCGGTTAATAGGTTAGTCCCAAAAGTAATATAAAAGTGTATAATAAAGCCCATAATCATTCAAAACAAATAATAAAATAGCATGAATGCTTCATAAATTATAGATACGTTG